>NC_092163.1:60750251-61096085 GCF_045791955.1 Oncorhynchus clarkii lewisi
GAGCCCTGAGCAGGAGATCATTTATTTGGCAAATCTTAGATAGTTAACTTATAAGCAGTGGAGTAGCACGCATCCCAGAGCTTTTTATGGCCACAATACATTTTAGATTTTTAAATCAATTGTTTTGACGGTATTGAAAACAATAACGTCAGTATTTCAAAGTACCCCCGATTTACAGTATATAGAGTATACCGCTCAAGCCTACTTGAAAGCACAGTTTTTCTGCTACTGCCAGGGGATGCTTGTGAATGCATACAAGCAAGTGAATATGCTACTGCTGTTTGTATATTATTGCTGAATGAATGAGACAAAACAAATGTGTTGAGGGCCATGGGCCTGGAGAGAGAAGGAGTGGGGAGGAGAGGAGGAGAGATGAGGGGGTGGGTTGCATTCACTTTAGGTAAGTCTGGCACTTGGCTAAGCACCAAAGATGGAGCAACGCCCCAACATCTCAAGGAGGAGCACCAAGGATGACTCAGGGTGACTTCTGAGTATGATTTTAATCTTGACATGACAACCAAATGTAATGGAGTAGCACAAATACCAATCCACTCTCCTTTTCGACCCAGTCTAGCACAAAAGTTGAGCTGTTTCTGCTACCCATGATTCTTATCAGACTGAAAGATATAACCTTTTTGAAAATCCAGAGCTACAAAGGGTCTTTGTAAAAGCTTGCACAATGTCTTATACAGTGCCTTGCAAAAGTATTCATCCCCCTTGAAGTTTTTCCTATTTTGTTGTATTACAACCTGTAATTTAAATAGATTTTTATTTGAATTTCATGTAATGGACATACACAAAATAGTCCAAATTGGTTAAGTGAAATGAGAAAAATAAATAAATGAAACCCCCCCCCGGAAAAGTGGTGGGTGCATATGTATTCACCCCCTTTGCAATGAAGCCCATACATAAGATCTGGTGCAACCAATGACCTTCAGAAGTCACATAATTAGTTAAATAAAGTCCACCTGTGTGCAATCAGTGTCACATGATCTGTCACATGATCTCAGTACATATACACCTGTTCTGAAAGGTCCCAGAGTCTGCAACATCACTAAGCAAGGGGCACCACCAAGCAAGCGGCACCATGAAGACCAAGGAGCTCTCCAAACAGGTCAGGGACAAAGTTGTGGAGTAGTACAGATCAGGGTTGGGTTATTAAAAAAAATCAGAAACTCTGAACATCCCAAGAGCACCATTAAATCCATTATAAACATTTTTAAAGAATATGGCACCACAACAAACCTGCCAAGAGAGTGCCGCCCACCAAAACTCACGGACCAGGCAAGAAGGGCATTGATCAGAGAGGCAACAAGGATACCAAAGATAACCCTGAAGGAGCTGCAAGGCTCCACAGGGGAGATTGGAGTATCTGTCCATAGGACCATTTTAAGCAGTACACTCCACAGAGCTGGGCTTTACAGGAGAGTGGCCAGAAAACAAATAAATACGGAAACACATTTGGAGTACGCGGAACCCGCTGGAGCAGTTTTGCCTTGAAGAATGGGCAAAAATCCCAGTGGCTAGTTGTGCCAAGCTTATAAAGACATACCCCAAGAGACTTGCAGCTGTAATTGCTGCAAAAGGTGGCTCTACAAAGTATTGACTTTGGGAGGGGGTGAATAGTTATGCACGCTCAAGTTTTCAGTTTTTTTGTCTTATTTTTTGTTTGTTTCACAATAAAAAAAAACATGTTACATCGTCAAAATGGTAGGCATGTTGTGTAAATCAAATGATACAAACCCTCCCAAAAAAATCTATTTTAATTCCAGGTTGTAAGGCAACAAAATGTTTAAAATGCCAGGGGGAGTAAATACTTTCGCAAGCCACTGTTTTCATCACCACTTTTTCAAAAACATATATGAACTAAAATTAATTTTCAGGTCATAAAATCTGAGATGTAACACACACACACACACACACACACACACACACACACACACACACACACACACACACACACACACACACACACACACACACACCTATGAGCAGTGAAATGTCTTGCATATTACTCAACATCCTTCAGATTTATTTTCATAGTAATTAAAACTAAAATGTTTGAAGTTGGCATCACTTTCCTACAATACAATTTACACAGTGTCTTCATGGTAGTGTGCCTATCGTGTTTTCTTATCAAATGATCACAGGAAGTACAAGAGTCAACAGGAACTTGTAGGAATAAACTGAGATTCGGCGATACTAGGAAGAATTTCCAAAATGGTTGTCCTGTGCATGAGGTGAAAAAGTACCCCGTTACAGGTAATTAGATATCCTGCCCTTTGCACTTGAAAACTTGATTAACCTCTGACTTTTTGGACATACTGCTTTGTGGTGTGCATAGCATCTTCATACAACTCTGTGTAATCAGTTGTTCATGTGAAATTGCTGTGCTACAATGTGTTTGACTGAAGGATGGTGAGATCATAAGAATGACTGGTTACAGTTACATTGTCTTTCAGATACTGTATGTCAGTCGCTAAAGAACCACTCATAACTTCTTATATCTGCCCATGAAGGAACTTCACTGGACTTTATGCAAAATGGAAACCATATATCCTGAGGCTGCATTTATTGTAGCTGGGGATTTTAACAAAGCTAATTTGAGACAAGGCTACCTAAATTCTATCAGCATATCGATTGCTGTACACCACCGAGTAACACGCTCGACCATTGCTACTCTAACTTCCACAATGCATACAAGGCCCTCCCCCACCGTCATTTTGGCAAATCTGACCATGACTCCATCTTGTTGCTCCCCTCCTATAGGTAGAAACTAAAACAGGAAGTGCCTGTGTTTAGGTCTATCCAACACTGTTCTGATCAATCGGATTCCACGCTTCAAGATTGCTTCGATCACGTCAACTGGGATATGTTCCGGGTAGCCTCAGATAATAACATTGATGTATACGCTGCCTCGGTGAGCGAGTTTATAAGGAAGTGTATAGGAGATGTTGTACCCACTGTGACTTAAAACCGTGGATTGCATTCGCGCAAAACTGGAAGCACGTACCACCACATTTAATCACGGCAAGGCAACTGGAAATAAGGCAGAATACAAACAGTGTAGTTATTTCCCCCGTAAGGCAATCAAACAAGCAAAGTGTATAGAGACAAAGTGGAGGCGCAATTCAACAGCTCAAACACGAGATGTATGTGGCAGGGTCTACAGACAATCACGGATTACAAAAAGAAAACCAGCACCGTCGCGGACATCGACGTCTTGCATCCAGAAAAATGTAAAACGTATTTACGTGCATTGAGGACAATGCAGTGCCACCGACGCGGTCCGCTGCCAAAGACTGTGGGCTTTCCTTCTCCGTGGTCGACGTGAGCAAAACATTTAAACATGTTAACCCTCGCAAGGTTGCCAGCTCAGACGGCATGTTTAGCCACGTCCTCAGAGCATGTGCAGACCAGCTGGCTGGTGTGTTTCCGGACATATTCAATCAATCCCTATCCCAGTCTGCTGTCCCCACATGCTTCAAGATGGCCACCATTGTTCCTGTTCCCAAGAAAGCTAAGGTAACTGAACTAAATGACAATCGCCCCGTAGCACTCACTTCTGTCATAATGAAGTGCTTTGAGAGACTAGTCAAGGATCATATCACCTCCACTCTACCTGATACCCTAGACCCACTTTAATTTGCTTACCGCCCCATTAGGTCCACAGATGATGCAATCGCCATCACACTGCACACTGCCCTATCCCATCTGGACAAGAGGAATACCTATGTAAGAATGCTGTTCATTGACTACAGCTCAGCATTCAACACCATAGTACCCTCCAAACTCATCATTAAGCTTGAGACCCTGGGTCTTGACCCCGCCCTGTGCAACTGGGTCCTGCACTTCCTGACGGGCCACCCCCAGGTGGTGAAGGTAGGAAGCAACATCTCCACTCCGCTGATCCTCAACACTGGGGCCCCACAAGGGTGCGTTCTCAGCCCCCTCCTGTACTCCCTGTTCACCCATGACTGCATGGCCATACACGCCTCTAACTCAATCATCAAGTTTGCAGACGACACAACAGTGGTAGGCTTGATTACCAACAATGACAAGACAGCCTACAGGAAGGAGGTGAGGGCCCTCGGAGTGTGGTGTCAGGAAAATAACTTCTCACTCAATAGCAGCAAAACAAAAGAGACGATCGTGGACTTCAGGAAACAGCAAAGGGAGCACCCCTCTATCCACATCGACGGGACAGCAGTGGAGAAGTTGTAAAGTTTTAAGTTCCTCGGTGTACATATCACCAACAAACTGAAATGGTCCACACACACAGACAGTGTGGTGAAGAAGGTGCAACAGTGCCTCTTCAACCTCAGGAGGCTGAAAAAATGTGGCTTGTCACCTGAAAACCCTCACAATCTTATACAGGTGCACAATTGAGAGCATTCTGTCGGGCTGTATCACCGCCTGGTACGGCAACTGCACCGACCACAACCGCATTGGCTCTCCAGAGGGTGGTGCGGTCTGCACAACGCATCACCGGGGCCAAACTACCTGCCCTCCAGGACACCTTCAACACCCGATGTCACAGAAAGGCAAAAAAGATAATCAAGGACAATAACCACCCGAGTCACTGCCTGTTCACCCCGTTTCCATCCAGAAGTTGAGGTCAGTACAAGTGCATCAAAGCTGGGACAGAGAGATTGAAAAACATCTTCCATCACAAGGCCATCAGATTGTTAAACAGCCACCACTAGCACAGACAGGCGGCTGCCTACCTACAGACTTGATATCATTGGCCACTTTAATAATGGAACACTAGTCACATTAACGATGGCACTTTAAGAATGTTTACATATCTCGCATTACTCATCTCATATGTATATAATGTATACTGTAACCTTCACTATCTATTCTTTACTATCTATTGCCGCTCTGTCACTGCTCATCCATATATTTTATACTTACATATTCTTATCCCATTTCTTTACTAGATTGTGTGTATTAGGTTTTGTTGTGGAATTTTTTAGATATTAGGTTTTGTTGTGGAATTGTTAGATTTTACCTGCTGCACTGTCGGATCTAGAAGCATAAGCATTTTGCTACTCTCACAATAACATCTGCATGTGACCAATAAGATTTGATTTGATTTAATTTACAACATTCATTCACAACTTCAAACAGTTTTTACTGTGTTTCCTCAGTTCTATGAGCAAAATGATGCCACTGCTTTACACCAAAGTCTAAACAAGCACAGTAGTATGGTCATTGGTCATGACTGTAATTGTAAAATGACTATAATAAGTTCCTATTGCGAATCATATACTGGAGTTATGGGATATAATACTGTAATTGAGAGACAATGATTATCCTTCCTTGCTTATGTCTGTGTGAACTTGTTAGTCTGGATAACGAGGGGTGTGTTATCAAGCAGACTGAGACACACACACATACACATTTGTTTACACATTTAGCAGCTCTAAACAGGGAGTCCCATCCTCTCTCTTCTCCTCTCCACTCAGAGCCATCAGACACCAGGTGAAGGTTGAGTCTGTCAGCTGATCAAATGGCTTACGTAATGAAATTGACTCAGCTCTCTCGCGCTCTCTCTCTCAAAAAAAGCATCAGAACAAAAATCACCATCGCATCTCTCCTCTAATCATTTCATTGTACCTGATGTGTCACAAGCAGTGTCCTCCCTGGCTGCCTCTTTCTTGGGGGCCTTCTTCCTGTACACAATATGAGGTTTGGTGTGTTCTTCTTCATAGAGTTCTCCATTGTAGCTGTGAAGGGGCTCCACAAAAAACTCCCCTTCTGGTGACCTGAAAGTTCCAAGCTGAGGGGGTTAAAAAAGGAGGAATCAGAATTTTTTGAAATAACTGCAGTAACATTGGAGCGTGGATTCGTACTGCATGGACACAGTCCAAAGCAAAGATTAGTTGAAATGCTCCTTGCCAGGGCCCCATTGGCTAGGCTTTTTTACAAAGCTATTAATTTGATGAGAATGTGTTGAAATACATGTATTTGCATGCATATTAGTAAAATGGTCCCTGAAAAAGATAGGCATCATAGGCCTCATTCTTCTCCTTTTCCCTATCAGAAAACAATGCAACTATTTTGCTTTGTTTCTTGGCACAGTTGGTAGACTTGGTGGAAGCCTTGTTGCATTTCACAAAGCACAGGCTGCACTACTAGCGAACTTGGAGGTCAAAGATACACCAGACAAGCAAAGTACAAAGCTAAGCAATGTGGAAACAGCACTCATTTCTAATTTAGATTGAGTTGGACAATGCTGCACTGGGTAATGCTACCAACCAATAGGGTGGCCCAGAGTGAACCTTATTCTCCATGAAAATGCATTTCATTGTTTATGTATGAGATTGAAACCACCTCAAATTAGGGAAAAGGGAATCTCATAAATATACTGTAGTTATGCTAAATGTAATGACCATCGGGAATATTCACCATTGTGCTCACATGCAAACAAGATACTGTATAACGACAACACTAGGTATTGATGTAGTTGTGGGAGCCACTCTCATTATGACGGATGATGATGACTCATGTAATATTAAAATGCAATGTGGAATTGAAATTAGAAAGTGGTTTATTCATGGTAAGTGGATATGATTCATAATTGATCAGTGTGCATATATCTACTTCTGACTGTTTCCCTGTGACTAGGTCCAGAGCAACTTACAAGACTTGGATGTATGAATTAATAGACTATAAATGCTTAATCATTTTCACCTTTTAACAGTGCATTTTATTGGCTTGAATCACACCCAGACCAACATCAACTTAGCTTTCTTTCAATGTGAAATGATATCCACAAGCATACCAACTAGGCCTACGATGCAGGCAAGCCCCATTTGTTTGATTAGTGATGATCTCAATGATTTTCACATCAGGCAGATAGTTAATAACTGTTATCAATCTGTAAGTATCCCTAGGGGACTTCTCCTCAGTGGTGTAAAGTACTTAAGTAAAAATACTTTAAAGTACTACTTAAGTCGTTTTGGGGGGTATTTGTACTTTACTTTACTATTTATATTTTTGACAACTTTTACTTTTACTTCACTACAGCCTAAAGAAAATTCTGTACCTTTTACTCCATGTATTTTCCCCTGACACCCAAAAGTACTCATTACATTTTGAATGCTTAGCAGGACAGAAAAATTGTCCAATACACACATTTATCAAGAAAACATCCCTGGTAATCCCTACTGCCTCTGATCTGGCAGACTCACTAAACATGCATGCTTTGTTGGTAATTAAATACAAAAATAAAATGGTGCCTTCTGGTTTGCTTAATATAAGGAATTTTGAATAATGTATACTTTTACTTTAGTACTTAAGTATATTTGGGCAATTACATTTACTTTTGATACTTAGGTATACTTAAAACCAATATATATATATATATATCATTTTTAATCAGCCTTTATGTAACTAGGCAAATCAGTTAAGAACAAATTCTTATTTCT
Source organism: Oncorhynchus clarkii lewisi (assembly GCF_045791955.1). Lineage (NCBI taxonomy): Eukaryota > Metazoa > Chordata > Actinopteri > Salmoniformes > Salmonidae > Oncorhynchus > Oncorhynchus clarkii. The sequence continues at coordinate 60,757,688 of NC_092163.1, forward strand.
AATGATGGCCTTTTAGACTTTTACTCAATTTGTATATTACTGGGTGACTTTAATTTTTACTTGAGTAATTTTCTATGAAGGTATCTTTACTTTTACTCAAGTATGACAAATGGGTACTTTATCCACCACTGCTTCGACTACACAACGTCATGCATGCATGGAGTTTATGTTCGGAGTCGGGCTGAATCGTGATGACGTCAGCACCACTGGCGCTCCCTCTTCACTATTGTGCGTAGGACGTCACAGGCGACCGGAGGAGCATGCATTCAGGGTGAATGATGGATGCAGTGGATGAACACAAGAGAGGGGACTTCTATGCTCGACGTTGTTTATCTATGCAGCTCGTTTTAGATTGTCAGGGATACAAGAGCTAGCATAATGCCTTATTCCCACTAACAGTCAACAATTGCATGTTGAACACAAATCCACAAAGCTGGACAGGCACGCTTTGTGCAGAAGTAGAAATGCACTCCGTTGCCAGGGAAATGTTCTCATGTTGCCATAGTATTATTATGTGAACAGCTGCATAGTAAACAATTGGCATTACAGTATCATATTTAATCATACAACATGTGCGCCTATCATAGTGCAGACTAGAGAAACATTCTAGCACACTGTATCAAGGGAGGGCAACTCAAAGTGCTTGGACTCACCAACCCAGAGCAGAGACTGATGACTGCGGTGTGCTCCGTTTGAGCATTCACATGTCCTTTATAGAAGCAATGCTGATACTCCGTATCCTCCTCCGCCTCCACCTCCGGTGTGAAATCCGTGATGTTACTATCGGTAAGTGCTCCAAGTACTGTTACAGTGTATAGCGGAGCAATAAATCCGGACTCGAGTGTCAGGTTGAGGTGATAGCTCTGTCCGAAAGCAGATATTTTGTACTGGATTGTTCGAGAGTCCCATTGATCAGAGGAGTTGCCATGGATATCGTGCACACTCCGCCGTTTCCTTTTGAAGTGCACACTCGTGGGAAAATTGTCACCGGCTTCATTCACTCGCGCCGGAGTTACAATCTCGTATGCGCCAAGCTGCTCGGACACTTTAGCTGGTGAAGAAAGCCATGGTATAACGGCTATAGCATAAGCAATGATAATAAATAATAACAATAATAATAATAATGTTATATGAGTTAATTACGTTTGCCCTGTGAAATGAAGCCATTCAAGAAACATAAGACCATTATACATGTATTGTAAGTCATGTGCTTTGCTGATCCTGAAAAAAGTCATTCATTCTCCATCTGCCGGTTACAAAATAACACATCACAGGGTAAAAATGTTTTTGGGGCAGGTCGAAATACTTTACCTTTTCTTGAATTCAATAGCGATTTCTCTGTTGATAACACTACATTCAAACCGTCAGGGAGAAATAGCAGAAACCCTAGTCCCCAAAACAGCACATGCATGATTGTCCACGTTAAGTAGAGAGCAGCACCCCCGAATACAAGTATTCCTCTTGCACACAGCTGCTCCGGTCACTCGGGCTTTCCAACGTATTCCAACTATCAAGTGCTTGTGCATCTGCCACATCCAAATCGATTATGCTTGACTCTTGGTTACTGGGGGGTTTCTCACCGGTAACGTGCGTTGGGTCGTGAGCGGTTCGCGGATCCCCTGGCGAACATGCATACTGCAGAGAGAGGGGCCGGTTGTAGGCTACAGACAGACAACTATGGTGGGCTACACTGCAGGCACCAGACTGCCGATGTTGGGGCGGGTTTAGTGAAAAGGTAGGCTACATTACTGGAGCACGCCCCTCAACCAAGCCACTCCCGTTTCTTAGAGAGTGACTTGACAGACATAATTGACTTAGTATTGTGGTATCACTGCAATTACTTGAGAAACATCTTCAATTATGATTGCTGGCGGTGGTGTTGCAGTTCTCCATGAAGAAACCATGAAGGTAGTAGCTGGATAAGCAATGAGAAATGTCAACATTTGAGTTAAAAATACATTGTAATGGCATAATTGACTGTTAATGATAGTCACTTTATTAGGCTACATCCTCTTCCTGACATTAGCCTACATTGGGTCCTTTGTATAGACACCGCAGTTAAGCTCAAAGGGCTTCAAGCTACTCCACATGAAGCCTACTCGGGCTATTCTACAGATTATACCTCACTCACTGTGTCTTCACAAATGAGGATTGGGGGATCTTTACATTTAGAATTGAAAGTAATTGAGTTATTTAAATGTCTTCCCCAACTCTCTCTCTCTCTCTCTTTCTCTCGCTCACACACACACACACACACACACACACACACACACACACACACACACACACACACACACACACACACACACACACACACACACACACACACACACACACACACACACACACATCATCATATTATGCAAAGACACAGTTTGTTCTTCAACATTATCATACGTGAAAGATAAGTAGCCTAGAAGGCTCTGTCAATAAAATAGGATATGAAGAAATACGTTTTCACCAGGAAGTCATATTCTTGAGATTAAAACTAGTCTAAATATCCTTGTTACAACACAAACCAGGGCTAGAAGTACGCATTTCACTGGTCTCCTCCTCAGAGACCTTACGTAGTGATAAATGTTAGCAGGTGGGACGTTACAGCTCATTTCTTTGGTACAATCAACACACATGACCATTAGAACCATTAACATGGTTTGCAGGTGCCCAACTATGTCACACCCTGACCTTAGAGAGCCGTTTTATTTCTCTATTTGGTGAATGTGGGGTGGGCATTCTATGTTTTGTATTTCTTTGGTTTTGACCGAGTGTGGTTCCCAATCAGATGCAGCTGTCTATCGTTGTCTCTGATTGGGAATCATACTTAGGTAGCCTGTTTTCCCATCTATGTTGTGGGATCTTGTTTTTTTGTTAGCTCTGTGAAGCCGGCAGAACGTGACATTCATTATTCCTTTTGTTGTTTTTGTTTGGTGTTCTGAGTATTAAAGATCATGAACACTTACCACGCTGCACCTTGGTCTACTTCTTCAGACGAACGTTACAACCTAAAACAATAGCCCCATAGGAAATGGATGTGGTAGGCTCAGAAAAACACACATTATAGCAAGGGATTTTTAAATTGAAAACAGGCAAACAAAATTATGATAGCCAACTAGCTTGTACAAGTTCAAGCCTCTATTGATTCATTTTATAAATCATTACTTGTTTTCTTCTAAATGATGACAAAATCTGTTTAATAATCTGACTCAATAGATCTCAACTTCCATCATTAGATACTATAGATACATTAGATACATGCTTTGTTAAGCCAATCTGGGACCAAAGTCCTTTACATGTACATAAACTCAGAAAAAAAAGAAACGTCCCTTTTTCAGGACACTTTCTTTCAAAGATAATTCGTAAAAATCCAAATAGCTTCACAGATTAATTGTAAAGGATTTAAACACTGTTTCCCATGCTTGTTCAATGAATCATAAACAATTAATGAACATGCACCTGAGGAACGGTCGTTAAGACACTAACAGCTAACAGGCAATTAAGGTCACAGTTATGAAAACTTAAGGACCCTAAGGAGACCATTCTACTGACTCTGAAAAACTCCAAAAGAAAGATGCCTGGTGTCCCTGCTCATCTGTGTGAACATGCCTTAGGCATGCTGCAAGGAGGCATGAGGACCGCAGATGTGGCCAGGGCAATAAATTGCAATGTCCGTACTGTGAGACGCCTAAGATAGCGCTACAGGAAGATAGGACGGACAGCTGATCGTCCTCGCAGTGGCAGACCACGTGTAACAACACCTGCACAGGATCGATACATCCGAACATCACACCTGCGGGACGCACAATCACTCCATCAGTGCTCAGACTGTCTGCAAAATAGGCTGAGAAAGGCTGGACTGAGGGCTTGTAGGCCTGTTGTAAGGCAGGTCCTCACCAGACATCACTGGCAACAACATCACCTATGGGAACAAACCACCGTCGCTGAACCAGACAGGACTGGCAAAAAGTGCTCTTCACTGACGAGTCGCAGTTTTGTCTCACCAGGGTTGATGGTCGGATTTGCGTTTATCGTCGAAGGAATGAGCATTACACCGAAGTCTGTACCATGGAGCGGGATCGATTTGGTGGTGGAGGGTCCGTCATAGTCTGGGGCGGTGTGTCACAGCATCATCGGACTGAGCTTGTTGCTATTGCAGGCAATCTCAACGCTGTGCGTTACAGGGAAGACATCCTCGTCCCTCATGTGGTACCCTTCCTGCAGGCTCATCCTGATATGACCCTCCAGCATGACAATACCACCAGCCATACTGCTCGTCCTGTGCATGATTTCCTGCTAGACAGGAATGTCAGTGTTCTGCCATGGCCAGTGAAGAGCCCGAATTTCAATCCCATTGAGCACATCTGGGACTTGTTGGATCGGCGGGTGAGGGCTAGGGTCATTCCACCCAGAAATGGCTGGGAACTTGCAGGTGCCTTGGTGGAAGAGTGGGGTAACATCTCACAGCAAGAACTGGCAAATCTGGTGCTGTCCATGAGGAGGAGATGCACTGCAGTACTTAATGCAGCTGGTGGCCACACCAGATACTGACTGTTACTTTTGATTTTGACCCTACCCCCCTTTGTTCAGGGACACATTATTCAATTTCTGTTAGTCACATGTCTGTGGAACTTGTTCAGGTTATGTCTCAGTTGTTGGATCTTGTTATGTTCATACAAATATTTACACATGTTAAGTTTGCTGGAAATAAATGCAGTTGACAGTGAGAGAACTTTTCTTTTTTGCTGTTGTTAACGACAGATTTTTAAAAATACTTACAATCTCTCTAAACATGCAGTAGTAAGACAGGAACCATGACCCCTCTAGATCTTCTTGCTGTGTTGGACTTATGAACAGACAGTTAAACACACTATTATTCAAATGCACTGTGGGCCCAGTACAGTGGTGGATCCTACATCCAGTAACATTAACCCCTTTAAATGTAACCCATCAGTTACAATTATCCCTTTCCCAGAACTCTCCATAAACCTTTTTACAACAGGGGTCTTGGTGAAGATATAAATATCTATATTGCCACAAGGCATTACATTCAGCTTTAAATACAATGTTGGTGATGCAGTTGACTTGGTGGTTGGTAGTTGACTTGGTGATTGGCAGTTGACTTGGTCATTGGTAGTTGAATTGGTGGTTTGCAGTTGACTTTGTGGTTGGTAGTTGACTTTGCGGTTGACAGTTGACTTGGTTGTTGACAGTTGACTTGGTGGTTAGTAGTTGACTTGGTGGTTGGCAGTTGACTTGGTTGTTGACAGTTGACCTGGTGGTAGGCAGTTTTTGTATTTGCATTTATTAGGGATCCCCATTAGCTGATGCTGATTCTACTGATTCAGTTACCTGATGTGGAATATAGTTCCATGAAGTCATGGCTCTATGTAGTACTGTGCACCTCCCATAGTCTGTTCTGGACTTGAGGACTGTGAAGAGACCTTGTGGGATATGCACTAGTGTCTGAGCGGTGTGCTAGTATTTTAAACAGACAGCTCGGTACATTCAGCTTGTCAACACCTCTTACAAAAACAAGTGATGATGAAGTCAATCTCTCTTCCACTTTGAGCCATGAGAGATTGACATGCATGTCATTAATATTAGCTCTTAGTGTATTTTTAATGGCCAGCCGTGCTGCCCTGTTCTGAGCCAACTGCAATTTTCCCAAGTCCCTCTTTGTGGCACCTGACCACACTACTGAACAGTAGTCTAGGTCTGACAAAACTAGGGCCTGTAGGACCTGCATTGTTGATAGTGTTGTTAAGAAGGCTGAGCAGCGTTTTATTATGGACAGACTTCTCCCCATCTTAGCTACTGTTGTATCAATATTTTTTTGAGCATGACAGTTCACAATCCAGGGTTACTTCAAGCAGTTTAGTCACCTCAACTTGCTAAATTTCCAAATTATTCATAATGAGACATAGTTGAGGTTTAGCGTTTAGTGAATGATTTGTCCCAAATACAATGCTTATAGTTTTTGAAATATTTAGGACTACCTTATTCCTTGCTACCCATTCCAAAACTAACTGCAGCTTTTTGTTAAGTGGTGCAGTCATTTCAGTGGCTGTAGTAGCTGACGTGTATAATGTTGAGTCATCCGCATACATAGACACACTGGCCTTACTCAAAGCCAGTGGGATGTCGTTAGTAAAGTTTGAAAAAAGCAAGGGGCCTAAACAGCTACCCTGGGGAATTCCTGATTGTACCTGGATTATGTTTGAGAAGCTTCCATTAAGGAACAGCCTCTGTGTTCTGTTAGACAAGTAACTCTTTATCCACATTATAGCAGGGGGTGTAAATCCATAACACATATGTTTTTCCAGCAGCAGATTATGATCGATAATGTGAAAAGCTGCAATGAAGTCTAACAGGTTGACTTGGTGGTTGGTAGTTGACTTGGTGGTTGGTAGTTGACTTGGTGGTTGGCAGTTGACCTGGTGGTTGGTAGTTGACCTGGTGGTTGGCAGTTGACTTGGTGTTTGGTAGTTGCCTTGGTGGTTGGCAGTTTACTTATTGTATAGTGGGATTTTGTTTTTGTCATTGTGCTGTTCTGAAGAGGCTGTTCAGTTATTCTCAATGCACAGTCAATGGACAGTCACTGAGGTCAATGGAGCCTGGCCTGGCGTGACAGTAACAGGCATCTGACAGCATACAGAGGGCAGCCTCCTCATGACAGTGTAAACTTCACTTCCCCTCCAGTTCTGATGACAGGCGATAAGGACTGGAAAGCTTGAATGGTGGCTAAATCCTGGCCTGGGGTTTCAAAGAAACATAATTGCTATGCTTTTAACATCCCCTCCCTCGCCTTATGACTAACTTCCTTGGCGTACTGAACTTGTCTTCATTATTGGGCGAGGTCCATGTGTGCTGTTTCTTTACTATTATTTAACTAGGCAAGTCAGTTAAGAACAAATTCTTATTAACAATGACAGCCTAGTAACACTGGGTTAACTGCCTTGTTCAGGGGAAGAAGGACAGATTTTTACCTTGTCAGCTCAGAGATTTGATCTAGCAACCTTTCGGTTACTGGCCCAATGCTCTAACTACTAGACTACCTGCCGTTGTGATTTGTCATCCATAGTATTCAGTGCTTAGCAGTTCTTCTGTTTGTTGGTTTTATACAAATAGGGCTGATAGGAGAATATGCATTGACACATGGCTATATGCTGCTGCCTACATTACATCTTTGTATGAGGCACAAGGCTCTAACCTCAGTAGCCTCGTTGTCCTTTCTAGCTGGGATCCTGTCAGGGGACAGTTGTTGAGAAATACACTGGTCTCTCTTTACTACTGTGACACACCTGGGGGTATTGACTTTTTCATATAATATTATTCTCTGTGAGAAAATGGTACATTGCCTTTCCTCAGAACCGCCAAGTTGAATGGAAAGGAGTCAAACGTGGTTTCCAAACTTTCCAAATGTTTGATGTGTTTGATAACATTAAATGTATTCCGGTCCAGTCATTACAATGAGCCCGTCCTCCTATAGCTTCTCGCACCAGCCTCCTCTGGTCTGGACACTGCCCAAATAGTAGTGCAGCGCTCAGTTGGTCTTTCCTAAATTTTAATGCTTCCCAGATATCGAAGTTGCCTAAGGATTTGCGAAAATAGCAACATGCTAAAGCTCATATTTATCAAAAAATGACCATGTAATTTCAACAACAAAAAAATGTGTGATGATGTTACATCAACATGGTAAACTGATTTGATTGGCAAAAAGTCTTAAGGAAATTTCTTATTTTTTTCAGAAAACTTTTAACTTAAATCTAATGACATGATGACATTTGTTGTTGATTTCATGTTGAATTCACTTTAGTTGACAACTCTACACAATGTAAATTAAAGCTAGAGTTTGAAACTGCATCTGTACCCAGTGGGATTGGATGTGCAACACACTAAAAAAGCCTCCATCTGCGTAGTCTCCAACTTACAAAAACCTCTCAACACTTCTCCAAATCCTCTGTTTACATGTCCAGTAGGGCAAATGAAGACTGAGTCATTATTCTCCTGCTGAAGGTTTCAGAGGGCATGTATTATTTCATAACATCATAACATGGACACAGTGGACTGTGGAGCTGTGGTGTGGTGGTGGTGACAGGAGGTGGGGAGGGGTGTAACACCGCAGTTTGGAGACAGCACATCCAAGCACCCTATTTGACTCGAAATGAATGTGACAGACCACTTTGGGGAAAGTAGTAGTATCAGTTCTGTATGTCATCAGTTAGCAGCACTGGGCCTGTTCCCCCTCTCACTTGTTGTCCCATGCTTAATAAAAGGACAACACAATGACCTAATCACTCTCAGCTGTGAGAGGAATTGAAAAGATAACCTAACACCCTTTCCAGCCCAAGCCAGTGTATTGATATGAGGCAGCTGGAGAAGGAGTGTGAGTGTAAGAGAAAGAGAGAGGGAGTATGGGGAGGCGTGGGGTTATCAGCACCTTTCCTCTAGCCTTTATTTTAGATTCCTTACTCCAAAAAACGCTGGATGTCAAGAGGAGTAAAAGGAATACAACAGAAACAGTGTTATTTTTCTCTGATCCTTTGATTGGGCGCCAAACATGGGACTGCAGATGGGAATTAGCTGCTAGCTAAGTCTTCTCTCAAGTGTACTGAGACTAATGTTTTTGTCCCTGCTCAAAAAATTGTCCCTGCTCAAATAAACTTAATAAATCAATCAAATAAATACAGTGTGATAATTTGTCCTAAATGAATTATCGTTGTGAGCACTGTGTGTTCTGTTTCTCATGCCAGGTCAGCTCCCGAGTGGCGCAGCGGTCTAAGGCACTACATCTCAGTGCTAGAGGTGTCACTACAGACCCTGGTTTGATCCCGGGGTGTATCACAACCAGCCGTGATCGGGAGTACCATAGGGCGGTGCACAATTGGCTCAGCGCTGTCTGGGTTAGGGGAGGGTTTGGACTGACTTGACTAGTTAAAGAAAGGTTCAATAAAAATACGTCAAAGTAGGGTAGTTTAGAGGACCACATCGTTCTTATCCTCAATAATTTAACTTCATAATACAGAAGTGATGCTTCTAAACTTTAAAAATGCATTGTAGTGTCTAAGACATTTTATTTCCATGGTCTCTTGAATGACCTTAACTAGATGAAGTCAGTGCAGTGTCTAATACATCATTTTAATTCCAGTGTATCTTGAATGACCTTAACAAGATGAAGACAGCACAGACCTGAACTGAGCATCACAGTAAACAGGGTGTGTACAGTACAGGAGCGGTTGGAGGGGCACAGGGTTCTCTTTAAACCAACAAATCCTGCTTATTTTTTCCCCCGCTGCTCTAGCTGCCTGGGCCCTGCTCCTTTGTCATATTAGATATAGTTTAGTGTTCTGGGTCAGGGGCTCTATTCTGTAGCTGTCAAGGCCTGGAGAATAAGCTGGCCTGGGTCCCGCTGGCAGCCCCACTGTGTGAGGGCCCGAAAGGGACCGCCAGGGGCCGACAGGGACCACCAGGGACCGACAGGCTTACTGCAGATGACAGTTGCACAGCAGTGTGCACGGGGCCCCCGCTGGATGGGAGGGAACAAAACACAATAGAAATGATGACCTTTCCAAGTCCAACCAATGCTCATGTCACACTTTGAGTGTTCACTTAAAAGTAAGAAGAAAGTAGAAAAAAAGTTTCCGGTATGTAGTGTAGCTGCACATAAACCATTTTCACTGTTGATGGCTTGAACACTTTTGACCTTGTGCAAGACTTGTCGTAACAGTCGTAACAGTCTTATAAAACAACATTGAGTTCAATAGTGTCAACTGGATGGGAGCCATTGATGGGAAGAGTAGCCGCATAGACAGTCTGTTGAAGTGACTGCCCTTGACCAGCACAAAAACATCCAACTGTTCAGGGAAGTCAGGAACCAATACACACAGTCAGTCAGGAATTTGTATCCTGTAGCTCTAACTCCAAAAAGTTCTGGGACACTGTAAAGTCCATGGAGAACAGGAGTACCTCCTCCCAGCAGCCCACTGCACTGAGGCTAGGCGACAAGGTCACCACTGATAAATCCATGATAATCAAACATTTCAATAAGCATTTCTCTACGGCTGGCCATGCTTTCCTCCTGGCTACCCCAACCCCGGGCAACAGCTCCGCACCCCTCGCAGCTACTTGCCCGAGCCTCCCCAGCTTCTCCTTTACCCAAATTCAGAACACAGATGTTCTGAAAGAGCTGCAAAACCTGAACTCGTACAAATCAGCTAGACAATCTCTTCAAAGGGGGTGACACTCTAGACCCAAACTGTTACAGACCTACAGTGCATTGCGAAAGTATTCGGCCCCCTTGAACTTTGCAACCTTTTGCCACATTTCAGGCTTCAAACATAAAGATATAAAACTGTATTTTTTTGTGAAGAATCAACAACAAGTGGGACACAATCATGAAGTGGAACGACATTTATTGGATATTTCAAACTTTTTTAACAAATCAAAAACTGAAAAATTGGGCGTGCAAAATTATTCAGCCCCCTTAAGTTAATACTTTGTAGCGCCACCTTTTGCTGCGATTACAGCTGTAAGTCGCTTGAGGTATGTCTCTATCAGTTTTGCACATTGAGAGACTGAAATTTTTTCCCATTCCTCCTTGCAAAACAGCTCGAGCTCAGTGAGGTTGGATGGAGAGCATTTGTGAACAGCAGTTTTCAGTTCTTTCCACAGAATCTCGATTGGATTCAGGTCTGGACTTTGACTTGGCCATTCTAACACCTGGATATGTTTATTTTTGAACCATTCCATTGTAGATTTTGCTTTATGTTTTGGATCATTGTCTTGTTGGAAGACAAATCTCCGTCCCAGTCTCAGGTCTTTTGCAGACTCCATCAGGTTTTCTTCCAGAATGGTCCTGTATTTGGCTCCATCCATCTTCCCATCAATTTGAACCATCTTCCCTGTCCCTGCTGAAGAAAAGCAGGCCCAAACCATGATGCTGCCACCACCATGTTTGACAGTGGGGATGGTGTGTTCAGGGTGATGAGCTGTGTTGCTTTTACGCCAAACATAACGTCTTGCATTGTTGCCAAAAAGTTCAATTTTGGTTTCATCTGACCAGAGCACCTTCTTCCACATGTTTGGTGTGTCTCCCAGGTGGCTTGTGGCAAACTTTAAACAACACTTTTTATGGATATCTTTAAGAAATGGCTTTCTTCTTGCCACTCTTCCATAAAGGCCAGATTTGTGCTATATACAACTGATTGTTGTCCTATGGACAGAGTCTCCCACCTCAGCTGTAGATCTCTGCAGTTCATCCAGAGTGATCATGGGCCTCTTGGCTGCATCTCTGATCAGTCTTCTCCTTGTATGAGCTGAAAGTTTAGAGGGACGGCCAGGTCTTGGTAGATTTGCAGTGGTCTGATACTCCTTCCATTTCAATATTATCGCTTGCACAGTGCTCCTTGGGATGTTTAAAGCTTGGGAAATATTTTTGTATCCAAATCCGGCTTTAAACTTCTTCACAACAGTATCTTGGACCTGCCTGGTGTGTTCCTTGTTCTCCATGATGCTCTCTGCGCTTTTAACGGACCTCTGAGACTATCACAGTGCAGGTGCATTTATACGGAGACTTGATTACACACAGGTGGATTGTATTTATCATCATTAGTCATTTAGGTCAACATTGGATCATTCAGAGATCCTCACTGAACTTCTGGAGAGAGTTTGCTGCACTGAAAGTAAAGGGGCTGAATAATTTTGCACGCCCAATTTTTCAGTTTTTGATTTGTTAAAAAAGTTTGAAATATCCAATAAATGTCATTCCACTTCATGATTGTGTCCCACTTGTTGTTGATTCTTCACAAAAAAATACAGTTTTATATCTTTATGTTTGAAGCCTGAAATGTGGCAAAAGGTCGCAAAGTTCAAGGGGGCCGAATACTTTCGCAATGCACTCTATATCCATCCTGCCCTGCCTTTCTAAAGTATTTGAAAGCCAAGTTAATAAACAGATCACTGACCATTTCGAATCCCACTGTACCTTCTCCACTGTGCAATCTGGTTTCCGAGCTGGTCACAGGTACACCTCAACCACGCTCTAGGTACTAAACGATATCATAACCACCATCGATAAAAGACAGTACTGTGCAGCCGTCTTCATCGACCTGGCCAAGCCTTTTGACTCTATCAATCATCGTATTCTTATTGGCAGTCTCAATAGCCTTGGTTTCTCAAATGACTGCCTCGCCTGGTTCACCAACTACTTCGCAGATAGAGTTCAGTGTGTAAAATCGGAGGGCCTGTTGTCCGGACCTCTGGCAGTCTCTAGGGGGTACCATAGGGTTCAATTCTTGGGCCGACTCTTTTCTCCATATATATCAACGATGTTGCTCTTGCTGCGGGTGATTCCGTGATCCACCTCTACGCAGACGACACCATTCTGTATACATCTGGCACTTCTTTGGACACTGTGCTAACTGACCTCCAAAAAAGCTTCAATGCCATACAACACTCCTTCCGTGGCCTCCAACTGCTCTTAAATGCTAGCAAAACCAAATGCATGCTTTTCAACCGTTTGCTGCCCGCACCCGCCCGCCCGAATAGCATCACTACTCTGGACAGTTCTGACCTAGAATATGTGGACAACTACAAATACCTAGGTGTCTGGCTAGACTGTAAACTCTCCTTCCAGACTCATATCAAACATCTCCAATCCAAAATCAAATCTAGAATCAGCTTTCTATTTCACAACAAAGCCTCCTTCAGTCACACCCCCAAACTTACCCTAGTAAAACTGACTATCCTACCGATCCTCGACTTCAGCGATGTCATCTACAAAATAGCTTCCAATACTCTACTCAGCAAATTGGATGCAGTCTATCACAGTGCCATCCATTTTGTTACCAAAGCGCCTTATACCACCCACCACTGTATGCTCTAGTCGGCTGGCCTTCGCTACATATTCGTCGCCAGACCCACTGGCTCCAGGTCATCTACAAGTCCATGCTAGGTAAAGCTCCGCCTTATCTCAGCTCACTGGTCACGATAACAACACCCACCTGTAGCACGCGATCCAGCAAGTATATCTCACTGGTCATCCCCAAAGCCAACACCTCCTTTGGCCGGCCTTTCCTTCCAGGTCTCTGCTGCCAGTGACTGGAATGAATTGCAAACATCGCTGAAGCTGGAGATTTACATTTCCCTCACTAACTTTAAACATCAGCTATCTGAGCAGCTTACCGATCGCTGCAGCTGTACATAGTCCATCTGTAAATAGCCCACCCAATCTATCTACCTCATCCCGATATTGTTTTTATTTACTTTGCTGCTCTTTTTCACACCAGTATCACTACTTATACACCATCATCTGCTCATCATCATCTGCTCATCTACCACTCCAGTGTTAATCTGCTAAATTGTAATTACTTTGCTACTATGGCCTATTTACTGCCATATCTCCTCATGCCATCTGCACACACTTTATATAGACTTTCTTTTTTTTCTCTCTATTGTGTTGACTGTACGCTTGTTTATTCCATGTAACTATGTGTTGTTTCTGACGCACTGCTTTGCTTTATCTTGGCCAGGTCGCAGTTGTAAATGAGAACTTGTTCTCAACTAGCTTACCTGGTTAAATAAAGGTGAAATAAAAATAAATAAAAAGTGGGCAGGGATACCATGTCTTAGCCTAATCTTTCAGAGCGCCCACTGGATCTGCTGAATTACTGCTCACAAAGGAATGTCTCTTTCCCAAATCAGACATTTTGAATTCAATGTGGCCTGATAATGTGATTATGGTATTAACCCCGCAGGGTGAGTGGCACCAAGTGACGGCTGTGACTGACAGTGTGAAAGCTCCCAAACGTGTTACTATCACATCCAACCGCATGGGCTGCCAGGAACCTGGCCCGCTGTTAATGCTGTAACTTTAATGCAAGTTCTTTACAGTTAAAAAGACTAGAATTAAGTCAAACTGAAGTTTGGCACAATCACTTTGAAATTGTGTCCGATGACAATGCAGTGATGCAAAGTGGGGGATCATTGTTTCATTGGCTGGAAGAATTGATAAGAGAACAAGGATGCTATTGGTCAAAACCATGCAGTATTTGAATGTTAAACAGTTTTTCATTCCATGCAGGTGATGAACCACAGATATTTAACTCTTAAACTATAAACAGCACAGCTTGGCAAAAAGCATAGAATTTTGGCCTGTCCCAGACACGTGCACAGATAGAGATCTAGGGGTTCCTGAGCACCTGCCCTTTTGCCCTCCTATGAGAAAGGTGCCCTTTTAGATTTTTACTTTATGGTTAAAAAAAAATCTTATTTTAAATGTTAAGAATTGCCCTTCTAGCTACTTTCTCATTTTTGAATCTAGGAAAATCCCCCCTGAAAATTCCCCTGCAGGTTTTTTAACCATTCAAACACAGTGGTGCTAATAACACAAAGTTTGGTTTGATTTGATTTAAAGGCCACATCACCTAACTGCTGTCACGTCTACTCCCGCTCCTCCCCTCCAGCGTTCGAAGTCGCCGCCTTACTGACCACTGGTCCTGGCATTCGTCATTACACGCACCTGCACGTCATCATTAGGCACACCTGCACTCCATCACTTCACTGATTACCTCCCCTCCCCTTTCTCTGCCATTCTCCAGGCAATATTGACTATGTGTTTCATGTATGTATGCTACTCGTGGTTCAGGTCCATGAGCCGTTTATTATTAAACTCGCCACTTGCTTCCCAGCGTCCACGTTACAGAATATTGCCTCACCAAATGGAATCAGCAGTAAATCCGAACATCTCACAGATGGTCGACTAACAGGATACTTACTTTGTAAGTACCACGACCAGCTGCATGGCGCAACTGGGGTCGGCTATGGAAGAGGTTCTTTGCAGTCTTCAACGTTTCGAACATGCCCGAGAGGCGTTGCCTTCCACTAGCGGAGGATACTCTTCCACCAGTCGAGCCAGCACATCAGTCCATTCAGCAGTTCGCCCAGGTCAGTGATGCCCATTTGTCCCTCCCGGATAAATATGAAGGAACCACATCTAAATGTTGTGGCTTCCTACTCCAGTGCTCCCTCTATTTAGATGAGAGCCCCCACCACTGAGAGGTCCAAGGTTGCCACGGTTATTTCTCTGCTGACTGGGAGGGCGTTGGAGTGGACTACGGCCGTCTGGGAGAGAGGAGAGGAGCTGGCTTCGTATGAGGGCTTCTTGGCTCTGTTAAAAGACTAATCTAACATTCCTGCATCCCCAATAACATTGTCACCGTGGCGGGCTAACCGAGGAGGGTTTGCAGAGGGCCATCTCACACTGCTGAGGTGAGTTATTTCCTGACAATGCACTGTCTGTTGTGTGTTAATGCCTCCATATTGTCTCTGTGCATGGTGCAGTGCAGTCACCTCTATAACCACTTCAGGCTGAACTCAAACAAAGTCAACACATCTGAAATATAGTACAGGATCCTACCTCTGCCTCTGTACTGTAGCTGGCTGCCCTCATAGACCTGCATTCAATTTATGCTCAGTGAGAAACAAACGTGAGCATCACACAGTAAAACATCAGAACTCCATCCTAAAACATTGTAATATCTTAAACAATAAAGCTTTATTATAGAGAGAAAGGCCAGTGATGCAATATGTACAGCATGAATTGGAGGCAGCAGTCCAGTTTCAGCCACTGCCTTGGTGAGGTATTGACTTGTGGATTTAAGTTGAAAACACAGCTGTGAGGAGGAACAATGTCTGCATTGGTGGTGTGCTCTCGTTCCCCCGCGCTCCCAGAGGCATTGGCATGCTGACCACAGCTCCTCTTCTGTATACATTTCTGTTTAGGAATGGATGGCTTAGGATATTTCCTGTACCTCCGATGTCAGATGGCTAGGTATCCCTTTCACTTTTTTCCACATTTTGTTATGTTACAGCCTTACTCTAAAATGTATTAAATTGTTTTTTTCCCTCGTCAATCTACACACAATACCCCATAATGAGGGCACCAGGCGAGATCCAGATGCAGACACAGGAGGCAGATGGTTAGTCTTTGAAGTTAATTAATAATCCAAAAAGGGTAGGCAAAAAAATGGTTGTGTACAGGCAAAAGGGAAGGCAGAATGGTCAGGCAGGCAGAAATGGAGTCTTGAAAACAGGCAAGGGCCAAAACTGGGAGGACTAGCAAAAAGAGAATAGAAAAAGGAGCACGGGAAAACATGCTGGTTGACTTGATAAACATACAAGACAAACTGGCACAGAGCCAGGAAACAAAGGGATAAATACAATAATAAGCGACACCTGGAGGGGGTGGAGACAATCACAAGGACAGGTGAAACAGATCAGGTTGTAACAGTACCTCCCCCAGGTATTGGAAACCCCTGCCCCATGGTCGAACACCCAGGAGGCGTTTTACCGTGTAGCCGGATGGCCATCAATGATACGGGGAGAGGGGATGTGGGTCTGGAAACAGAAGACAAAGAACAGTGAGACACGGGCTTAATCCTAGACACATGGAAAGTAGCATGAATATGGAGGATACAGGGTAAGAAGAGACAGACAGCAGTGGAACTAAGGACTCTAAGATGGGAAATGGACCAATGTAATGAGGGGACAGTGTGCTTGTACTCTACCCGACGGAGCAGGTCCCGTGTGGACAGCCATACCCTCTTTCCCAATGCATTTGCGGGGATCTGGAGTCCGGCGGCAGGCCGCTTGTTGCCGATACCTGGAGTTGGTCTTCAGAAGTGCTGCCCGAGCTCTTCTCCAGGTATGTCGACAGCGGCAGACGAACATCTGGGCCGAGGGTACGTTGACTACTGGTTCTTGTTCTGGCAAGAGAGGAGGCTGATACCCCATGGATCACTCAAAAGGGGAGTGTCCCGTGGCAGAACAGGGAAGGGTGGTCCGGGCATACTCCACCCAGACCAGTTGACGGCTCCAGGTAGTGGGGTTGGTTGAGACCAGGCATCTTAGGGTGGTCTCCAGGTCCTGGTTAGCTCGCGCTGACTGGCCGTTCGATTGGTTCTGGAATCCGGAGGATAGGCTGGCCGACACCCCAATAAGGGTGCAGAATGCCTTCCAAAACTGATATGAAAATTGAGTACCCCGGTCAGAAACCATTTCCACCGGGAGGTCATGGATCCGGAAGACGCTGCACCATGAGCTGGGCCGTTTCCTTGGCAGAAGGAAGTTTGGGGAGAGGGATGAAATGAGTGGCCTTAGAGAACCGATCCACCACTGTCAGAATGACGGTGTTGCCATCAGAAGGGGAAGCCTAGTGACAATGTCCAGAGGTATGAGACCAGGGACGATGAGGGAAGGCCAGAAGGAGCTTTCCGTAGAGTCTTGTTCTGGGCGCACACCGTGCATGCGGCGATGAAGGCAGAGACATAAGTAACCATTGTGGGCCACCAGAAATGTTGTCGGAGGAATGCTATGGTATGGCGGGAACCTGGATGACAGGTTAACCAGGAGGAATGAGCCCATTCCAGGACCTGGGACCGGACTGAGTTAGGGACAAACAGCCAGTTAGCCGGGCACCCTTCAGGTCCAGGCTTGGGAGCGTTGTGCCTTGCAAACCAGGGTCTCAATACCCCAACCCACTGTGGCTGCAAGGCATGAAGTAGGGAGAATGGTTTCGGAGGTTGAGGGTGTGGCAGAAAAACTGTATAGGCAGGAGAGCTTCAGGCTTCACATTTTTAGACCCAGGACGGTAGGAAATGGTGAAGTTGAATCTAGTAAATACGAGCCCACTGAGCCTGCCTGGAGTTAAGGCACTTGCCTGTATGGAGATATTCCACATTTGTATGGTCGGTCCAGACAAATAATGGCTGTTCTGCTCCTTCCAGACAGTGCCTCCACTCTTCCAACGCCATCTTGAATGCCAAGAGTTCTCGGTTGCCTACGTCGTAGTTCCTCTCTGGAGGATTGAGACGATGGGACAGGAAGGCACAGGGATTATGCTTTTTGTCCTGGGCAGATCACTGGGACAGGATGGCCCCCACTCCA
This sequence comes from Oncorhynchus clarkii lewisi, assembly GCF_045791955.1. Lineage (NCBI taxonomy): Eukaryota > Metazoa > Chordata > Actinopteri > Salmoniformes > Salmonidae > Oncorhynchus > Oncorhynchus clarkii. The sequence continues at coordinate 60,775,628 of NC_092163.1, forward strand.
ACATCAGAAGCATCAACCTCAACCACAAATTGATGAGATGGGTCCAGATGGATGAGGATGGGGGCTGTTGTGATCCGACGCTTCAGGTCCACAAAGGCTTTGTCGACAGCTGGAGACTATGTGAACGGTACCTTGGGGGAGGTGAGTGCCGAGAGGTGGGCCAAGGTGCTGTAACTCCAAATGAAACGCCGGTAGAAGTTAGAAAAGCCTAGGAAACGTTGCAACCGCACCCTGGACGTAGGTTGAGGCCAAACCACCACTGCTTTCACCTTTCCAGGATCCATCTGGACATTACCCTAAGCGATGACATATCCCAGAAAGGCGATTATAGAGCGGTGGAACTCACACTTCAGGGCTTTCACAAACAATGGTTCTCCAGGAGGCGCTGAAGGACCTGCCTGACATGGAGAACATGTTCTTGGGCCGACCGGGAAAAAACGAGGATGTCGTCAAGGTAGACAAACACAAAATAGCATGTCCCGGAGCACATAATTTACCAAAGCCTGGAAGACAGTGACACCTGGAGGGGATGGAGACAATCACAAGGACAGGTGAAACAGATCAGGGTGTAACACATAATGACAAAGAAAAACAGGTTTATAATTTATCAAATAAACTGAAATATCACATTTACATAAGTATTCAGATCCTTTACTCAGCACTTTGTTGAAGCACCTTTGGCAGTGATTACAGCCTCAAGGCTTCTTGGGTATGAGAACTACAAGCTTGGCACACTTGATATGGAGAGTTTCTTCCATTATTCTCTGCAGATCTTCTCAAGCTCTATCAGGTTGGATGGTGTGTCTCTGCACAGCTATTTTCAGGTCTCTAAAGATGTTCAATCAGTTTCAAGTCCGGGATCTGGCTGGTCCACTCAAAGACATTCAGAGACTTGTTCCGAAGCCACTCCTGTGTTGTCTTGGCTGTGTGCTTAGAGTAATTGTCCTGTTGGAAGGTGACTCTTTACCTCAGTCGGATGTTCTGAGCACTCCGGAGCAGGTTTTCATCAAGGATCTCTCTGTACTTTGCTTTGTTCATCTTTCCCTCGATCCTGACTAGTCTTCCAATCCCTGCCGCTGAAAAAGATCCCCACAGCATGATGCTGCCACCACCGCGCTTCACGATAGGGATGGTGCCAGATTTCCTCCAGACGTGAGGCTTGGCATTCAGGCCACAGAGTTCAATCTTGGTTTCATCAGACAACATAATCTTGTTTCTCATGGTCTGAGTGTCATTTATGTGCCTTTTGGCAAACTGAAAGCAGGCTGTCATGTGCCTTTTACTGAGGAGTGGCTTCCATCTGGCCACTCTACCATAAAGGCCTGATTGGTGGAGTGCTGCAGAGATGGTTGTTCTCCCATCTCTACAGCGGAAGATCTCTGTCAGAGTGACCATCGGGTTCTTGGTCACCTCGCTGACCGGCGGCCAGATTTAGGAAGAGTCTTGATGATTCCAAACTTCTTCCATTTAAGAATGATGGACAGGTGTGTGCCTTTCCAAATCATGTCCAATCAATTGCATTTACCGCAGGTGGACTCCAATCAAGTTGTAGAAACATCAAGGATGATCAATGGAAAGGGCTTTCACCTGAGTTCAATTTCGAGTCCCATAGCAAATAGTCTGAATACTTATGTGAATAAGGTATTTCTGTTTTTTAATTCAAAGAAATTAGCAAAAATGTCTAAGATCCAGTTTTGCTTTGTCATTATGGGGTACTGTGTGTAGATTGATGTGGAAAACATATTTTTTAATACATTTTAGAATAAAGCTGTAACATAACAAAATGAGGTAAAAATCAAAGGGTCTGGATACTTTCTAAATGCACTGTATACCCAGAAACACTCGTTCTACTATGGTGGACAGGATGGTGGGGCATGAGTGCCTCCTTCATTAAAGTCTCTTTGTTTTCCTGGGATAAAAGGAAACAAACGGAACAGAACTGTACAGCAATGGACTCATACATGAAAAAGTATTTGCCCCCTTTCTGATTTTTGCTGTTTTTGCATATTTTTTTTTACACTGATCGTTATCATATTTAGCAGATGCTATTGCGGTTGTAGCAAAATGCTTGTGTTCCTAGCTCCAGCAGTGCAGTAGTATCTAACAACACACAAATCTAAAATAAATATATAAATATTAGGACGAGCAATGTCGGAGTGGCATTGACTAAAATACAGTATATACATTTGAAATGAGTAAAGCAGTATGTAAACATTATTAAAGTGACTAGTGTTCCATTATTAAAGTGACCAGTGATTCTATGTACAGTGCCTTGCGAAAGTATTCGGCCCCCTTGAACTTTGCAACCTTTTGCCACATTTCAGGCTTCAAACATAAAGATATAAAACTGTATTTTTTTGTGAAGAATCAACAACAAGTGGGACACAATCATGAAGTGGAACGACATTTATTGGATATTTCAAACTTTTTTAACAAATCAAAAACTGAAAAATTGGGCGTGCAAAATTATTAAAAGTTTAAAAAACAAAAAAGTTCCACTTTTAACTAATCTGTCCATAAAACAATCTTCCAGGAGTCTTGACGATCATTCAGATGCAGGCCTCCCAGGTGGCACAGTGGTCTAAGGCATTGCAGCGCAGTGCTAGCTGTGCCATCGGAGATTCTGGGTTTGAGCCCAGGCTCTGTCGCAGCCGGCCGCAACCGGGAGGTCCATGGGGCGACGCACGTCGTCCGGGTTAGGGAGGGCTTGGCCGGCAGGGATATCCTTGTCACATCACGCACTAGCGACTCCTGTGGCGGGCCGGGTGCAGTGCACACTGACCAGGTCGCCAGGTGTACGGTGTTTCCTCCGATACATTGGTGCGGCTGGCTTCCGGGTTGGATGTGCGTTGTGTCAAGAAGCAGTGCGGCTAGGTTTGGGTTGTGTTTCGGAGGACGCATGGCTCTCAACCTTCACCTCTCCCGAGTCTGTACGGGAGTTGCAGCGATGAGATGAGACTGTAAATACTATCAATTGGATACCACAAAATTGGGGAGAAAAAAGGGGTAAAAAAAATATAAATAAGATTATCCAGATGCTTCCAGGTGCTTTTTGGCAAACTTGAGTCTACTTTTTGGACGAAATGGGTCACGTTATGTCAGGCGAAAACCGAACACTGCATTCCACAGTAGGAACTTCATACCAATGGTTAAGCATGGTGGTAATGTGTTGGTTTGGGGATGCTTTGCTGCCATTGTAGAAACCATGAATTCTGCTCTGTCAGATAATTCTACAGGAGAATGTCAAGCCGTCTGTCCGTGAGCTGAAGCTGAGCGCAGCTGGGTCACGTAGCAAGACAATGATCCAAAACACACATGCAAGTCTACATCAGAATGGCTGAAAAGCAACAAATGTAACGTTTTGGAATGGCCTAGTCAAAGTCCAGATCTAAACCGCAATGGGATTTTGTGGCAGGACCTGAAATGAGCATTTCCAGCAAAAATAAAAAAAAATGTTGCTGCATTAAAGCCGTTCTGTATGGAAGAGTGGGCCAAAATCCCTACCCAGTAATGTGAGAGATTGTAACCAAATGCTTCCTGTGGTTGTTGATCAGTCATTGCAGCTAAAGGTGGCACAATCAGTTATTGAGTGTAAGGGAGCAATTACTTTTCACACAGGGGCATTGGGTGTTGCATAATTTTGTTTATAGTTTTTATTTTAATTTTATAATTGTCAAATATATATTTGTTCACTCAGGTTCCCTTTATCTGATAACATTCAGGGTCAAAAATATACAGAAAACCAGAAAGGGGGCAAATACTCTATTACATACTACAGAGTGCCTGGTCCGGCCACTGGATGGTCAGCTCAGCTGGGATCAGCGGTTTGGGAAAAGTCCAGTTTGTGTAAGTGATACAGCTAGTGCTTCATGCCGGCTTATTCGGTTCCCCTCCTAGCCCAAGGGGAAGGTATGCGAAGCAGCCTGAAGCAGTGAGATTAGCCCTCTGCCGCCCCAGCTGCAATGTTTTCACATTTACTCCCTCTTCCTTTGTCACCACAGGATTTAGTTTCACATTGTGCCATCATGATGGTCATAACTCTGTTTTTGTCACACTGCTTTGCTTTAGCTTTGCCAGGTCGCAGTTGTAAATGAGAACTTGTTCTCAACTTCCTTCAGGAATCTGTGGCGAAAATTGCTGCGCCACAGCTCAAGCACTAAGCCCAGGACAGACCTGTGCTGGCAGTGCCAGGGGAACAACTGGCAGATCTGAAGACCTGATCATATGCCAGAAGCTGTTAAGTCAGCCAAGCTGAAGAAGCAAGAGCAGCATCTTCTGCTTGTTCAGTGAGCGATCTGTCTACCAGAAGATGGTTGCTGACTGCAAGACCACCTGTCAAGACTTGCAGTTGTCTCTGGGTTTGCTCAACAACTAAGCAACATTTCCTCCTTTATACTGATTTAAGGACATAGATGGATAGATAGATGGATAGATAGACACTAAAAAAAAGTATATATATGGGAGGCAGGCAAATACCTTTCCCTGAGCTGTGTAAAGACAGACTGACTGAGATAATTCATTGTAATTTCTTAATGTTCTTTTGTTGTTTGCAGGTGCACTATCCTTCTGACCCTATGCAGCCAGGTCCCATCTACTTTTAACTCCTCGGAAGTGTGGCTTGTTTGGTGTCTGCTGTGAAGGAATACCACAACAAGTCGACTACTTGATTGATGAAGGCATGTCATACAGAAAAGGCAGTAGCGCAGTCATCATGTGAAGGACAGCACTTTGACAAGGGTCAACATCCTACTGCTGGTTGGACTGGATGATGGTACGGTGCTGGTGGAAAGCTATGGCTGGCAACAACACCTGACTCTGTACTTCAGACCGCTGCCACAGATCAAGCAGTACCAGCACTTCAGGTGAAAATCATTTTCATTGCATTGTACGAGATTATTCGTATCTAAACTTGGGAGGTGAATTTTTTGTTGTTGTTATTTCCTATAGTGCCTCTATTCAATTGACTCTATCCTAACATACGTTGCTGCTACTAATATTTTTTTTCCTGCTGCTCAGCCACTTTACCCCTGATTGTATGCTATCACTGATATCGTTACTGCTCTTGTACATACTGTATATTTTATTTATATTGACATGATCTATTTCTGGTATTGCTACTATGCAAGTAACCATTTGTCTGTACTGTTTACACCTTCTGTAGAGACCCACCCAATTAGCAAGATGTGGCCAGTGGTGTAAAAATACTTTAAAGTACTACTAAAGTATTTTGGGGGGTATCTGTACTTTACTTGACTATTTATATTATTCACAACTTTTACTTCACTACATTCTGATTTTTTACTTTTTACTCCATTCATTTTCCCTGACATATTTAAAAAAAGCAACAATTGGTGCCGTCTGGTTTGCTTAATATAAGGAATTTGAAATTATTTACACATTTACTTCTGATACTTAAGCACATTTTAGCAATTACATTTACTTTTAATACTTAAGTATTTTTAAAACCAAATACTTTTACTCAAGTAGTATTTTACTGGATGATGTTTACTTGAGTCCTTTTCTATTAAGGTATCTTTACTTTTACTCAAGTATCACAATGTAGTACTTTTGCCACCACTGGATGTGGCTGGGGCTATAGCATTTCTTTCACATGGCCCATCAATTTAGACAAGTGTGTCTGGATAAGCGTCATCTAATATTTTTATCTGGACACTTTCTGTTTATGTGGAATTTGTCCTTATTATAAGCTACTACTTTTACCACTTTTAATTTTAATCTTTACTACACTACTCACTGTTTAGCACATGACCTCACATGTGAATCCTTAAAGATATGGGTGGGGTTGGCTTAAGAGGATGTGAACAATGCTGAATGGTTGTAGACAAAGGAGAGCTCTCCAGTAGGTACCAAAACATTCAAAGGCCATTTTCTCAAAAGTGAGTTTACAAGTTCATCAACTTTAAAAGCAAAATTACTTTCCCATTGTTCCTCAAATGCAGTGTATGATATACCATTTTGTTGCTCTGAGTCTCTACTTTTATACAATGTAAAAAACACAATTTCTAATTTTGCTACATAAGGCTGATTTGAGTCGGTCAGTGACAGCTAGCAAGAGGCACATCATTCACGCACAACAGAGTGAGAGAGAGAGCAATGACGTGGTGCACATATGTCACCCGTTTCAGGAAGCTAGGTGTATGTTGCAAGTCACTAGTTTACAGGAGAGACATTTGAACATCTTTATTATATATATTTTTTTGTACGTGTTTTTGTGCAGACATTTGTTCTGGAGCATGTGAACTTTCATGTGCCTTAATAACAAACTTGTATTCCATCTGTAAATACGAATAAAATGGTAAAATTACGAGCCTAGTTGGTTTAGCCATGGAAAAAGTCAGGAACCTTCCCGCTAGCCATGATTGGCTGAGATGATGGATGGCCTGGACATGCTGGGAGAGGAGTTTGGATTGGTCTGCCATTTAGCATGCTTCTGTTTATAATGTGAGCTGCTCCATATGTGTTGATAATCCTTTCTATTGTGGCTTTTTTGAATGATATAACGTTAGCCATCGAGAAAGGTTTTGCTACCTTTCTCAACATTGATGCCCACAATTTAACAGGCGCTATCGACAGATCAGTTGGAAAAGGTGGTGATGGGCTACTTTCTGCACACGCCACAGTCATTGTGAACTGGAGTGACTTGACAACGCTGGCCAAACAAGATTTAGCTACAAACAAAATTGAGTTAAATGGTTCCAATCTGCTGTGAAGTGTTCATGTGTACGTACGGGTAAGTCAGTTAGCTTTTCAGATATAACTTTCTACTTTTGTCAGAAACTCGTTTTCATAGCAAGTAAAAGCGTACTATTAGCTACCTAGCAAACATTAGCTTACTGGCTCGCTAGCTAACATTACGTGTATGATCGGTGTAGTAATATTATTCAAATCAGAAATGCATTTGCATTGATAGTTATAGCCTAATGTTAGCTAGCTAACATTGAACCTAGTTGGTTAGCTTTAGCTACCTGCAAATTCATAGACCCATCAATTTAGATAAGTGTGTCTGGGTAAGCGTTATCTAATAATTATAAAATATTTTTATCTAGACACTTTTTCTGTTTTTGATATTTCTGTTATGCAAATATGCAAGTAACCATTTCACTGTACCGTTTACACCTTCTTTATCCTGTGCATGTGACAAATAAACGTATAAAATAAATGTGAAGAACAACATGACCTGCATCAAAGTCAGATTAGTATATAGGCCAAGGACTAGATAAAGTGTATTTTTTACCTTGAGTTTTTCCTTATTGTAGGCTACTACTTTTACCAATTATTCTTGAAATATTTGATTGTTTACTACACAACTCACTCTGTTTAGCGCATGGCCTCACATGTGAATCCTTAAAGAGATAGGTGGGGTTAAGGCTTAAGAGGGTGTGAACGATGCTGCATGGATGTAGACAAAGAGCTCTCCAGTAGGTGTACCAAAACATTCTAGGGCCATTTTCTCAAAAGTGGGGTTACAAGTTTATCAACTTTCAAAGCAGAATTACTTTCCCATTGTATCTCAACTGCAGTGTATGAAATACCATTTTCTAGCTCAGAGTCTCCAATTTCATCCAATGTACAAAACACTATTTTAAATTTTGCTACATAGGACCGAATCCAGGTGGTGGGTCACATATCTGCACGTGTGACAGTGCGCAAATTTCGGGGACCACTTTTGGTTCGTGAGGGCTACTTTCAGAACTATTGGCTAAAAAATATACAAAAGTACTGGTCTCTTTAAAGGGCAGGTGATTGGGGTGAATTAGGGGTGGTGAAAAACGACACTGACAGAATTTCATGGGCATTATTTTTAACTTGAATGTTTCCATAATACCTAAATACTTCACATAAATGTGAGTCAGATGGGTAATTATCAGACAGAAATTATAGAAACAAAATCAAGACTTTCTCTCTGTTTGTTGCAGACATTTCCCTCTTCTTTTTTGGAGTCTATTGTATGTCCTGTAGTGCTCACACTTTGTTTTTAGCTCCTTTCACGAGGGAGCACTGACCACGGACTGCCTTTGTAGTTTGTGAACCAAACACACAGCTGTGCGCAGACTGAGAGGGATCCCTTTTGGCCCTGCGGTTTCCTGAAATTCTCCATCTGCAACTGTTCCGTTTTCAACATGCTCTGTAAAAAAGACAGGAAAGAATGGATTCATATATTCTTCAACACATTCAATGTATTTTGTCATTCTGGAGAGTATTATTTCAACAAAAGTGGTATTTTTCAGCACATCAAACGTAACATCTCTTAATATTTTAAACATTAAGTATTTTCTTTAACCTAAATCATTGGTCTGTCCCAGCAGTGTGTCTGGGTTAAGAGACCCTGGGTAAAAGAAAATAGGTATTTCAACAATTCATACTTAACAAGTTTCAAGGGATTTTCAAAGCTTCTATTTTCCTTCACCATTCCCCCATCCTCTAAACTTCATGACCGGATTGTCTAGATGACGAGGGTAGGGGGGAGGCCGCAGCTAAATGACATGAGGCAGTGACCTCAACGGAAGCTACTGCAGCTGATAAAGGAGTGAAAAAAATGTTCTCTCTTATTACGCTATCGTGTTCAGTGGGTCCTATTGGGACTCCCTGGCAAAGGACAATGGCCAACCAGGGTGTTCCTAATCTCCATCTGTGATACTAACCACTGGCAGGGAGGTTGGCCCACAGAGCAGCCGGAACAGGAGAGAGGACAGAAAAGAGGGAGGGAGAGGGAGGGAGGGTGGAGGGAGAGGGAGGGTGGAGGGAGAGGGAGGACGGGGGAGAGGGAGGGTTGGGGAAAGGGAGGGCGGGGGTGGAGAGCAACGGTGGGGAGAAGGAGGGCAGCAGATAGGGAGAGAGTGAGGGAGGAAGAGATGGAGGGTGGGGGATGTGGAGGGAGGGCAGGGAGAGGAAGGAAAGGGAGGGCGAGGGAGGGAGGGCAGGGGAGAGGGAGGGAGGGAGGGAGGGCAGGGGCGGAGAGCGGCAGATCGGGAGGGAGTGAGGAAGGAAGAGATGGAGGGTGGGGGATTTGGAGGGAGGGCAGGGAGAGGAAGGAAAGGAAGGGAGGGCGGGAGAGAGGGAGGGGGCAGAGAGGGAGGGATGGCAGGAGAGAGGGAAGGAGGGCGTGGGAGAGGAAGGGCGGGGTAGAGGGAGGGCGAGGGAGAAAGGATGGGGATGAACAGAGAGAACCTCTGCTTTTTTCCAGGACTTGTGGCTGCCATACTATTTTTCCCCGAAGTGTCTTAAAGTAGCAATTGGTATCTGCTCTCTTCAAAACCAATATCAACTAAAATCTGTACATTCTCAGACTAATTTCTCATGATTATGAATGTATTATAAAACCAGTAGTAGTATTAATAGTAAGGAAACGTATGCATGACTTCCATGTGTTTCAGCACAAGAAGAAGCATTTTTACCATCTGAGCAACTCTTTATGAGTATGGAAAGCATTTGCCATTGACAAGACACAACTCTGACATTCCCCAATTACTAGATGACTAATAAAGTAATACTTTCCTTCCCAGACCACATGGATATATGGCTGTAGAAGCACACAGGTTACAGATAAGATTAAATAAATATAGCACCCTACATCCAATTTGGATCAAACTTTTTCCTGACAATGAGTAAGACTTGAGGATCCTAAAAATGGTCAAAAGCCACCCACTGACCCGCCACACCCCATGCCAATCCCGTAACAACCAGAGTGGCAGGTAGCCTAGCGGTTAAGAGCATTGGGCCAGTAGCCGAAAGGTTACTGGTTTGAAATCCCTGAGCCAACTAGGTGAAAAATCTGCCGATGAGCCATTGAGCAAGGCACTTAACCTTAACTACTTCTCTAAAGCACTCTGGAATAGAGCATCTGCTAAATGACTAAAATGTAAACCAGTATCCAATCCAGTATCTGTTTGACAAGCAGTATGAAGCTGTGGCTTGGAATATTGCTTCTCCATATTATGTAATGTATTCCCTGTGAATCTTGTGATGTTTTTCCCCTGTACAGAGACATTTGTAATTGAAGTTGCTTGCATTATTTACCATAAAGTAGTGTGAAAGTACCAGGTTTTGTCAGGATAACCTATGTGTTATCCTCGCAATTCAAGCTAGTCCTCCATGAAAGCAAATCAATGTATTCTTCTTCTTTTTATGCCTGATCTGTGTCCAGGAAATGGCCCCTTTGTGTGGTTTATTCCCTTCAAAAAATATCTGGATTAGTTACTGTTAGACTATTCCTGGTGAGCAAGAAAACCATTAGGCTACAGCAGTTATACTAGTTTCAATGTTATGGTCTCTAATGGGCTTCAATGGTAAAAGTCCGAAACACACACTGTATAGTGTTTTGCAATTGTAATGGTATTGGGTTGCGGTTAATGGTTAATGTCACTAATCACAATGCATATAGATATGTTTCCTGACAATTTTATTAAAAAAGAGAAGACTGCCATGTAATTCATTATTTTATTGGGGTTGTCATGACATTTTAGTCCTTTTCTCCAACAAAGTTTTGGGCTTGTAGGAAAAGTCTTCATATGAGAATTGCACCATAGGGATAGCCCTCTCAAAGAGTGGACTATACAACTCGAGTTGGGTTGAAGTGTTAGATTGCTATTTGGACAAACTGAATTGCTTTCATGGAGGCTTGGCTTAAATTGTGAGGATGACAACACAATTTATTTTCATAATGAGACCAATCTATCTATTTCTACCCAAAGTTGCAAAGGAAAATGCTGTGATCTATTTAATAAACACAAGAGACCATCAAATGGATAAGAGTGTGGCGGTATAGCAGGGACAGCGGCACCTAGTGGTCAAAACCTGGTACTTTCACACTACTTGAAGGTAAATAATGCAAGCGACTTCAATTACAAATTTATCTGAACAGAGGGAGAAAAACATCACCAGATTTACAGGGAATACATTACAATCTGAGATGGTGGGTGTCGAAATCATATTTTTGTGCTTTTTGAGGAGTAAATACCCTCCACTGTTAATGTATTTAAGGAAACAATCATGATTATTGCAGCTGCCCTTTGACCTGGAAACCACTATTTTCCCATCAAAACCTAGCAGTACAGGACTGGGATCTGGTTTCTGTTTCAAAATTACACACCCTGTAATTTTGTTATTCTTAGGGTTCAAATTGAGAATTATTTGAAAATCGCAGGAAAACAATTCTAGTTTATAAAAAGTACATACCAACCGTCTAACTGCATTTTAATGCTATGGCTCTCCCCAAATACTTCTGTCGGTGTTCAAATCAAGAGGGAGGTCGTTTCAATAAACCAGCATATGATTATATTGAATTAAAATGGCAGAAGCATAAACATGTTGACTATGTTTCTCGAGGCATGCTAGAAAAAGTCACAAAAAATACATTCCTGTTACACTGGCCGCCTAATCTTCCACAGGAGCTCTGGTGTGGTTTTAGAAGAGACTGGAAGATATGTTTCTGTTACACTGGCTGCCTAATCTTCCACAGGAGCTCTGGTGTGGTTTTAGAAGAGACTGGAAGATATGTTTCTGTTACACTGGCCGCCTAATCTTCCACAGGAGCTCTGGTGTGGTTTTAGAAGAGCCTGGAAGATATGTTTCTGTTACAGAATGACTATATGCTCAGTCCAGCTCTAGAAATTGTTCTGATAAAACTGTCCAATGTCTTGCACTCACTGTATTGGTTATATGCTCGTAGTCCTTCATATTATATTAAAAGCTCTACCAGAACAAAATAATTTTACACCACAATTGGATTACAAATGAGCAACAGATGAATATCCTTAAACATAATTAGATCATTTCCATTTCATTAGGCTGTAGTCAGTCCATTATGCTTATCTCCGAGGAGATCCACTGAGATACACTGTTAAGTTATGTTTTTTGGCCCACTACCCTTTGAGAGTATTATCTATCAGAGGTTTGTCTAGCTGTGTTCAAACAGTAGGTTACCATATTAAAACGTGCTACATTACTGTGTTCAAATTTCTCCCAAAGTCACGCTAAGCTTGGATTTCCAGAATTCTATGTTGTATTTTGACTCTTGATGGGAAGCATGGCTGCATTTTGATGTGTGCTTTTTGTTTAAGGCTTCCTGTTGCAAAATAAACTAGTCTACCCATCCTTTAATTCATCCAGACTATCTGGTTGAGTTTGGATGGAGACCACAGGAGAGCGCTGTGCATTACATGAGGATGCTCTACCACAGATAATGGTCTAATTACTGTTTTCACATACTCTTTCCATACATTTGTTTCCCCAAACTAGCACTGCATGCAACTCTGGAAAAGACCGTTTTCCAATTATGGACAAACCATATGTTTCAGTCAACACTGTGGATTAAGCATGCTATTATAGAGATGCAGTATCATACTTAATAAAAATATTATAAAATTGCTGCATGATGGAACATGTGTAAACATGAGTGTGTACAGCCTGGACGATTGCAAAATTACATTTACATTTAAGACAGGAACATGTTGTTTCAGGTGATAGTAAAACATGTTTTAGTTAATTACTTTCTAGCAAGTCAAGCTAGCTTGGAGCAGCTAGCTCTCAACCTAGGCTAAAACTAGCTTGGATACAGCCATGGATTGTGCACCTTCCATTATTTAATTAAATAAATTGTATTTGTCACATACACGTGTTTAGCAGATGTTATTGTAGTGAAATGCTTGTGTTTCTAGCTTCAACAGTGCAGTAATATCTAACAAGTAATAGCTAACAATTTCACAACAATACACACAATATACACAAATCTAAAGTAAAGGAATGGAATTAAGTATATACACATATTTGGACGAGGAATGTTAGAGCTGCATAGACTAAGATACAGATGAATAGAATACAGTATATATACATATGAGATGAGTAATGCAGAACATGTAAACATTATTAAAGTGACTAGTGTTCCAGTATTAAAGTGGCCAGTGATTTCAAGCAGATGCCTCTAATGTGCTATTGATGGCTATTTAACAGTCTGATGGCTTTGAGATAGAAGCTGTTTTTCAGTCTCTTGTTCCAGCTTTGATGCACCTGTACTGAGCTCGCCTTCTATTTGATAGCGGGGTGAACAGGCAGTGGCTCAGGTGGTTGTTGTCCTTGATGATCTTTATGGCCTTCCTGTGACATCAGGTGCTGTAGGTGTCCTGGAGGGCAGGTAGTTTGCCCCCGGTGATGTGTTGGGCAGACCGCACAACCCTCTTGAGAGCCCTGCGGTTACGGGCAGTGCAGTTGACGTACCAGGCGGTGATAAAGTCCAACAGGATCCTTTCAATAGTGCATCTGTACAATTTTGTGATGGTTTTAGATGCTAAGCCAAATTTCTTCAGCCTCCTGAGGTTGAAGAGGTGCTGTTGTGCCTTCTTCACCACACTGTCTGTGTGGGTGGACCATTTCAGTTTGTCATTGATGTGTACACCGAGGAACTTGAAGCTTTCCACCTTCTCCACTGCGGTCCCTTCGATGTGGATAGGGGGGTGCTCCCTCTGCTGTTTCCTGAAATCCAGGATCAGTTCCTTTGTTTTGTTGACGTTGGGTGAGCGGTTATTTTCCTGGCACCACACTCACAGGGTCCTCACCTCCTCCCTGTATTCTGTCTCGTCATTGTTGGTAATCTGCAAGCTTGATGATTGAGTTGGAGGCGTGCGTGGCCATGCAGTCATGTGTGAACAGGGAGTACAGGAGGGGGCTGAGCACGCATTCTTGTGGGGCCCCAGTGTTGAGGGTCAGCGAAGTGGAGGTGTTTCCTACCTTCACCACCTGGGAGCGGCCCATCAGGAAGTCCAGGACCCAGTTGCACAGGGCGTGGTTCAGACCCAGGGCCTCGAGCTTAATGATGAGCTTGGAGGGTACTATGGTGTTGAATGCTGAGCTATCGTCAATGAACAGCATTCTTACATAGGTATTCCTCTTGTGGACCTATTGGGGCGGTAAGCAAATTGAAGTGGGTCTAGGATGTCAGGTAAGGTGGAAGTGATATGATCCTTGACAAGTCTCTCAGAGCACTTCATGATGAAAGAAGTGAGTGCTATGGAGTGGTAGTCATTGTGTTCAGTTATCTTTGCCTTCTGGGTACAGGAACAATGGTGGACATCTTGAAGCATGTGGGGACAGCAGACTGGGATAGGGAGAGTGAATGTCCGTAAACACTGTGCAGCTGTTCTGCACATGCTCTGACGATGCGGCTAGGGATGCCGTCTGGGCCGGCAGCCTTGCGAGGGTTAACACACTTAAATGTCTTACTCACGTCGGCCATGGAAGAGGAGGGCCCACAGTCTTTGAAAGCAGGCCGCGTCGGTGGCACTGTGTTATCCTCAAAGTTGGCGAAGAAGGTGTATAGCTTGTCCGGGAAAGCAAGATGTCGGTGTCCGTGACGTGGCTGGTTTTCCCTTTGTAGTCTGTTTTTGTCTGTAGACCCTGCCACATATGTCTCGTTTCTGAGCCGTTGAATTGCGACTCCACTTTGTCTCTATATACCGACGTTTGGGCTGTTTGATTGCCTTACGGAGGGAATAACTACACTGTTTGTATTCTGCCATATTAACAGTCACGATGCCATGGTTAAATGCAATTGCTTTCAGTTTTGCGTGAATAGTGCCATCTATCCACGGTTTCTGGTTAGGGTAGGCTTAAATAGTCACAGTGGGTACCACATCTCCTATACACTTCCTGATAAACTCAGTCTCCGTATCAGTGTATTCGTCTATGTTGTTCTTGGAGGCTACCCAGAACATATCCCAGTCCGCTTGAACAAAACAATCTTGAAGCGTGGATTCCGATTGGTCAGACCCGCGTTGAATAGTCCTTAGCACGGGTACTTCCTGTTATAGGAAGGGAGGAGCAAAATGTAGTCGTGATCAGATTTGACGAAAGGAGGGCGGGGCAGAGCCTTGTAGGCATCCTGGAATTTGGAGTAGCAGAGGTCAAGTGTTTTAGCAGCGTGAGTACTACAGTCAATGTGTTGATAGAACTTCAGTAACGTTTTACTCAAATTTGCTTTGTTAAATTCCCTTGCTACAATAAATGAAGCCTCAGGATAAGTGGTTTCCAGTTTGCACAAAGTCCAGTGAAGTGCTTTGAGGGCCGTCGTGGTATTGGCTTGAGGGGGAATATACACGGCTATGACTATAATCGAAGATAATTCTCTTGGGAAGTAATACGGTCGGCATTTGATTGTAAGGTATTCAGGTTGGGTGAACAAAGAGTTGGAGAACCCAACAGATCCATCCTCGCCCTGAGCTTATCAACTTTATTACCCAGAGACTGAACAATAGCGAGTAATATACTCAGAAGTGGTGGGTGGTGTGTGCGCCTCCTGAGTCAAACTAGAAGTCCACTCCGAGTACCTCTTTTCTGTCGGCGGTGTTTTGGATCAGCCTCTGGAATCAGTCAAATTGCCCTGGGGAGTACGAACAAAAGATCTGATTTGGGAAAGTCGTATTCCTGGTCGTAATGCTGGTGAGTTACTGCTGCTCTGATATCCAAAAGTTACTCCCGGCTGAATGTAATAACACAAATTCCACACAAATTCTGAATTGAGTGGAATTCAGCTGGAATTGTCCCAAACTTGTAAATAAAAAAGACTCCTAATGTTCATGTTATTGTGTAGTGTAACAGGATCCAGGAGAAGAGGACTGGCACCCTCCCATCCTGCCCAGTGAATGAAAATCCAATGGGAGATTACATCTTTAAACACTGCCAAATATCATTCTACTGCAACTAAGACCTTTAGCCAAATGAACTCCATACCTAGAATCCTTTCACTGGAGTGGTCCATTCTGAACCCCCTCTTCCTTCTTGCATGAGTGACGGCGCTGCCGGTGAGCAAATCGTTTCCAGCCCAGGTCACATACGGGATGTTTAATCTGAGGGACGTCCAGATGTGTGCCACACAACCACAAGGAAGCAGTGCCTCTTGTGTTTATGATTATTATGATTTGCTTGGGCGGCTCAGACACTGGCTCTCTGAGGAAAGCAAATGTGCTACAAAGACTTCAGATCAATGACCTCCAAGTGATGCACCAGCAAACAATGAAAAATTAACAACATTAATTTCACCGGTGTGGTCAGGTCAATCGGTTATGACCATTGCCACATTTTCAATGGCAAAATAAATACAATACAATCAAGAAGATTAATCTTACCATTGTGAGAAAGGGCTCTATAGATCAGTATAAATGTTGCAAAACCTTTCACAGTCAAAAAACAAGCCTGCCCTTACACATATTTCTCTGAGAGAGTGGAGCAGTTTGTCTGGAATGTCTTCACTCACTGATTTAGTCATCTGTTTTTTTATGTTTCCCCTGTTATCAGCTCAGCAGAGATAGAGGGAGGGGCATAACTTGCTGAATAGAGTTTATATCCTGATCTAGCTGAAGTTTCTCAGAGCTGAGCTGTCTCTGTGTGTGTAAATGGACTGGGATGAAGTCACTGCCGTTATGACAACAGAGCCCTGCAGCCTTGACAAGACCCCAGAATTTGAGTTTTGCTCCACCCAACACACACGGCTCACTCATTGTGTTTATGAATTCACCTTCTGGTGAATTTGCTATCTAAAAAAGCACAACATTGTTGACTTACCCTGTTGCAGGTGGTGCAGAAAGACAACAGGTTTTCATTAGATTCTGAGAAAAGGCAAAACCAAAAATGTCATTCCAGACTAACCTTTTGGCAGGTTTATCACAGCAAGAGCCATGCACAGTGTCCTCTTATGATAACACTGTTCTTTCATTCTGTAAATCATACCTTTACCCAATTAATACTGAGCCCTGCAGACCCATGTTACAACAGTTTCAACAATCTATCATTCAGACCAGCTTTTCAAGCATTTATAAACACCTTGTTCAGGTCCTATTTAAACATGTCCAGAGATACCTGACTGCAGTCAAAGAGGCTATGTGCTTCTTGGAAATGGACTCTACCGTTTTTACATGGAATCACATGACCATGTGGCCTCCCGGTTGGCGCAGTGGTCTAAGGCAGTGCTAGCTGTGCCACTAGAGATCTTGGTTCGAGTCGACAGGTGTACAATGTTTCCTCTGACACATGGCTTCCGGGTTCAGTGGGCATTGTGTCAAGAAGCAGTGCGGCTTGGTTGGGTTGTGTTTCGGAGGACGCCCGGCTATCGACGTTTGCCTCTCCCGAGTCCGTACGGGAGTTGCAGCGATGAGACAAGACTGTAACTACCAATTGAATACCACAAAATTGGTTGAGAAAAAGGGAAAAAATATATATTTAATAAAAGGAATCACATGACCATTTTGTCACCAGATCAAATTGACACTTCTGTATTTCATTTATTTTAATTGAGAGGCTAATATGTTCAATATGAGCTAATGTGTGAGCTAGTGCACGACGGCGCACACACGCTGTAACAAACGTGCATAAAATAGCCAGGAATAAGAGATTCTGGAAGTTGGTCAGCGCAGTAATAATAGTGTATTGATAGGAAAATCAAAGGGGTTCATCACCAGTGGTGTAAAGTACTTATTAAGTAACAATACTTTAAAGTACTACTTAATTAGTTCTTTTTTGATATATGTACTTTACTATTTATATTTTTGACTACTTTTACTTTTACTACATTCCTATAGACAATTCTGTACTTTTTACTCCATATATTTTCTCTGACACCCAAAAGTACTCGTTACATTTTGAATGCTTAGCAGGACAAAAAATTATCCAATTCGCACACTTATCAAGAGAACATACCATGTCATCCCTACTGCCTCTGATCTTGCGAACTCACGAAACACAAAAGCTTGTTCTTAAATTATGTCTGAGTGTTGCAGTGTGACCCTGACTATCCGCAAATAAATAAAAAAAAACTAGAAAAAACAAGAGAAAAATAACAAGTAATTAAAGAGCAGCAGTAAAAAATACAATTTATACAGGGGGGGTGCCGGTACAGACTCAATGTGCGGGGGCACCAGTTAGTTGAGGAAGTATGTGAATGTCGGTAGAGTTATTAAAGTGACTATGCATAGATGTCAACAGTGTGGTGAAGGGGGGAGGGTGGGGCAAGCATCCTGGATGGCAGGAAGCTTGGCCCCAGTGATGTACTGGGCCATTCACACTACCTTCTGTAGTGCTTTGTGGTCGGAGGCCGAGCAATTGCCATACCAGGCAGTGATGCAACCAGATGCTCTCGATAAAGCAGCTGTAGAAACTTTTGTGGATCTGAAGACCCATGCCAAATCTTTTCAGTCTCCTGAGGGGGAAAAGGTTTTGTTGTGCACGCTTCACGACTGTCTTGGTGTGCTTGGACCATGTTAGTTTGTTGGTGATGTGGACACCAAGGAACTTGAAGCTCTCAACCTGTTCCACTGCAGCCCCATCGACGAGAATGGGGGCGTGCTCGGTCCTCTTTTTCCTGTGGTCCACAATCATCTCCTTAGTCTTGATCATGTTGAGAGAGAGGTTGTTGTCCTAGCACCACACGGCCAGGTCTCTGACCTCCTCCCTATAGACTGTCTCGTTGTTGTCGATGATCAGGCCTAACACTGTTTGTGTCATCGGCAAATTTAATGATAGGGTTGGAGTCGTGCCTGGCCGTGCAGTCATGAGTGAAAAGGTAGTACAGGGGGGGGGGGGGGGGGGTGAGCACTCACCCCTGAGGGGACCCTGTGTTGAGGATCAGCGTGGCGGATGTGTTGTTAACTACCCTTACAACCTGGGGGCGACCCGTCAGGAAGTCCAGGATCCAGTTGCAGAGGGAGGTGTTTAGTCCCAGGGTCCTTAGCTTATTGATGAGCTTTGAGGGCACTATGGTGTTGAATGCTGAGCTGTAGTCAATGAATGGCATTCTGACATAGGTATTCCTTTTGTCCAGGTGGGAAAGGGCAGTGTGGAGTGCAATATAGATTGCATCATCTGTGGATATGTTTGGGTGGTATGCAAATTGGAGTGGGTCTAGAGTTTCTGGGATGATGGTGTTGATGTGAGCCATGACCAGCCTTTCAAAGCACTTCATGGCTACAGACGTGAGTGCTACGTTTCGGTAGTCATTTAGGCAGGTTACCTTAGTGTTCTCTGACACAGGCACTATGGTGGACTGCTTAAGACATTGGTTTTACAGACTTGGTCAGGGAGAGGTTGAAAATGTCAGTGAAGACACTTGCTAGTTGGTCAGCTCATGCTCGCAGTACACGTCCTGGTAATCAAATCAAATCAAATTTAATTTGTCACATACACATGGTTAGCAGATGTTAATGAGAGTGTAGTGAAATGCTTGTGCTTCTAGTTACGACAATGCCGTAATAACCAACGAGTAATCTAACCTAACAATTCCACAACTACTACCTACTACTACTCCACAACTATTACCTTACACTCCCTTTACAAGTGTAAAGGGATAAAGAATATGTACATAAAGATATATGAATGAGTAATGGTATAGAACGGCATAGGCAAGATGCAGTAGATGGTATAGAGTACAGTTTATACATATGAGATGAGTAATGTAGGGTATATAAACATAAAGTGGCATAGTTTAAAGTGGCAAGTGATACATGTATTATATAAAGATGGCAAGATGCAGGAGATGATATAGAGTACAGTATATGCATGTACATACAGGATGAGTAATGTAGGGTATGTAAACATTATATTAAGTGGCATTGTTTAAAGTGGCTAGTGATACATGTATTACATAAAGATGGCAAGATGCAGTAGATGATAAAGAGTACAGTATATACATGTACATTTTAGTTGAGTAATGTAGGGTATGTTAACATTATATTAACTTCTTGCTCCTACTTGAGACGTCTGCGTCTCAAGTAGGCACCTGGAAATGCAAATGCGCTACGCTAAATGCTAAATGTACTCGTTAAAACTCAAACGTTCATTAAAATATACATGTAGGGTATTGAATTAAAGCTACACTCGTTGTGAATCTAGCCAACAAGTCAGATTTTTAAAATGCTTTTCGGCGAAAGCATGAGAAGCTATTATCTGATAGCATGCACCCCCCAAAATACCAGCACGACACGTAAACAACAGATTTTGCGGTAGCCGTCGCTACCCAAAACGCAGAAATAAAATATAAAACATTCATTACCTTTGATGATATTCTTTGTTGGCACTCCTATATGTCCCATAAACATCACAAATTGGTCTTTTTCCCGATTAAATCTGTCCATGAATGCCCAAAATATCCATTTGTATGGCCTGTCTGCATCACGAAAAAAGCTCTCTTCCAACACGCAACGTCATGTTTAAAAATTATATAAGTTGCCTATATTCTTTGACAAAAAACTTCAACCTACTTGTATAACCCAACTTTAGGTATTTGTAAATGTTAATAAGCGATCAAATTGATCACTGGGCGATCTGTATTCAATAGCAGCTACACAAGAAAACAGTGTCCATTTTTCAATCTTCCAAAATCGATTGAGGTAGGCTGGATGGAATCAAGGATCTATTCGTAATGTCTCAATGGATTTTTGTCAATAAAAATGACGTTTTTGGCAACATCGTGTGGAAGCTGTAGGAATTGCATCCGTCTCCATATTAAATTTGGTTTCCTTTAAATAATCCATGAAAGGGGCGCATGGATACTTTTTTCAGATTTCAGTGACCAGTTTTTCTTGCGCTTTTCGATGAAACACACGCACAGCCGTGATTTAACCAGTTTTAGAAACTTCAGAGTGTTTTCTATCCACACATACTAATCATATGCATATACTATATTCCTGGCATGAGTAGCAGGACGCTGAAAAGTTGCGATTTTTAACAGAATGTTCGAAAAAGGAGGGGGTAGCATTGTTTAAAGTGGCTAGTGAAACATTTTTTCCATCCATTTCCATCCATTTCCATTATTAAAGTGGCTGGAGTTGAGTCAGTATGTTGGCAGCAGCCACTCAATGTTAGTGGTGGCTATTTAACAGTCTGATGGCCTTGAGATAGAAGCTATTTTTCAGTCTCTCGGTCCCTGCTTTGATGCACCTGTACTGAACTCGCCTTCTGGATGATAGCGGGGTGAACAGGCAGTGGCTCGGGTAGTTGTTGTACTTGATGATCTTTATGGCCTTCCTGTGACATCAGATTGTGTAGGTGTCCTGGAGGGAAGGTAGTTTGCCCCCAGACCTCACTACCCTCTGGAGAGCCTTACGGTTGTGGGCGGAGCAGTTGCCGAACCTGGTGGTGATACAACCCGACAGGATGCTCTCGATTGTGCATCTGTAGAAATTTGTGCTTTTGGTGACAGGCCGAATTTCTTCAGCCTCCTGAGGTTGAAGAGGTGCTGCTGTGCCTTCTTCACAACGCTGTCTGTGTGGGTGGACCAATTCAGTTTGTCCGTGATGTGTACGCCGAGGAACTTAAAACTTACTACCCTCTCCACTACTGTCCCGTCGATGTGGATAGGGGGGGTACTCCCTCTGCTGTTTCCTGAAGTCCACAATCATCTCCTTTGTTTTGTTGACATTGGGTGTGAGGTTATTTTCCTGACACCACACTCTGAGGGCCCTTACCTCATCCCTGTAGGCCGTCTCGTTGTTGTTGGTAATCAAGCCTACCACTGTAGTGTCGTCCGCAAACTTGATGATTAAGTTGGAGGCGTGCATGGCCACACAGTCGTGGGTGAACAGGGAGTACAGGAGAAGGCTCAGAACGCACCCTTGCGGGGCCCCAGTGTTGAGGATCAGCGGGGTGAAGATGTTGTTATCTACCCTCACCACCTGGGGGCGGCCCGTCAGGAAGTCCAGTACCCAGTTGCACAGGGCGGGGTCGAGACCCAGGGTATCGAACTTGATGACGAGTTTGGAGGGTACTATGGTGTTAAATGCTGAGCTGTAGTCGATGAACAGTATTCTCACATAGGTATTCCTCTTGTCCAGATGGGTTAGGCCAGTGTGCAGTGTGGTTTTGATTGCATTGTCTGTGGACCTATTGGGGCGGTAAGAAAATTGGAGTGGGTCTAGGCTGTCAGGTAGGGTGGAGGTGATATGGTCCTTGACTAGTCTCTCAAAGCACTTCATGATGACGGAAGTGAGTGCTACGGGGCGGTGGTCCTTTTTTTGGGAACAGGAACAATGGTGGCCCTCTTGAAGCATGTGGGGACAGCAGACTGGGATAAGGATTGATTGAATATGTCCGTAAACATACCAGCCAGCTGGTCTGCACATGCTCTGAGGACGCAGCTGGGGATGCCGTCTGGGCCTGCAGCCTTGCGAGGGTTAACACGTTTAAATGTTTTACACACGTCGGCTGCAGTGAAGGAGAGCCCGCAGGTTTTGCTTGCGGGCCTTGTCAGTGCCACTGTATTGTCCTCAAAGTGAGCAAAAATATATATACAGCTGGATATATACAGGGGATATATACAGCTGTGATTATACTCGAAGAGAATTCCCTTGGTAGATAATCAAAATCAAATCAAATCAAATTTATTTATATAGCCCTTCGTACATCAGCTGATATCTCAAGGTGCTGTACAGAAACCCAGCCTAAAACCCCAAACAGCAAGCAATGCAGGTGTAGAAGCACGGTGGCTAGGAAAAACTCCCTAGAAAGGCCAAAACCTAGGAAGAAACCTAGAGAGGAACCAGGCTATGTGGGGTGGCCAGTCCTCTTCTGGCTGTGCCGGGTGGAGATTATAACAGAACATGGTCAAGATGTTCAAATGTTCATCAATGACCAGCATGGTCGAATAATAATAAGGCAGAACAGTTGAAACTGGAGCAGCAGCACAGTCAGGTGGACTGGGGACAGCAAGGAGTCATCATGTCAGGTATTCCTGGGGCATGGTCC
Source organism: Oncorhynchus clarkii lewisi (assembly GCF_045791955.1). NCBI lineage: Eukaryota > Metazoa > Chordata > Actinopteri > Salmoniformes > Salmonidae > Oncorhynchus > Oncorhynchus clarkii. The sequence goes on from NC_092163.1 coordinate 60,798,368, forward strand.
TAGGGCTCAGGTCCTCCGAGAGAGAGAAAGAAAGAGAGAATTAGAGAGAGCATATGTGGGATGGCCAGTCCTCTTCTGGCTGTGCCGGGTGGAGATTATAACAGAACATGGCCAAGATGTTCAAATGTTCATAAATGACCAGCATGGTCGAATAATAATAAGGCAGAACAGTTGAAAGAAACTGGAGCAGCAGCACGGCCAGGTGGACTGGTGACAGCAAGGAGTCATCATGTCAGGTAGTCCTGGGGCATGGTCCTAGGGCTCAGGTCCTCCGAGAGAGAGAAAGAGAGAATTAGAGAACGCACACTTAAATTCACACAGGACACCGAATAGGACAGGAGAAGTACTCCAGATATAACAAACTGACCCTAGCCCCCCGACACATAAACTACTGCAGCATAAATACTGGAGGCTGAGACAGGAGGGGTCAGGAGACACTGTGGCCCCATCCGAGGACACCCCCGGACAGGGCCAAACAGGAAGGATATAACCCCACCCACTTTGCCAAAGCACAGCCCCCACACCACTAGAGGGATATCTTCAACCACCAACTTACCATCCTGAGACAAGGCTGAGTATAGCCCACAAAGACCTCCGCCACGGCACAACCCAAGGGGGGGGCGCCAACCCAGACAGGATGACCACATCAGTGAATCAACCCACTCAGGTGACGCACCCCCTCCAGGGACAGCATGAGAGAGCCCCAGTAAGCCAGTGACTCAGCCCCTGTAATAGGGTTAGAGGCAGAGAATCCCAGTGGAAAGAGGGGAACCGGCCAGGCAGAGACAGCAAGGGCGGTTCGTTGCTCCAGAGCCTTTCCGTTCACCTTCCCACTCCTGGGCCAGACTACACTCAATCATATGACCCACTGAAGAGATGAGTCTTCAGTAGAGACTTCAAGGTTGAGACCGAGTTTGCGTCTCTGACATGGGTAGGCAGACAGTTCCATAAAAATGGAGCTCTATAGGAGAAAGCCCTGCCTCCAGCTGTTTGCTTAGAAATTCTGGGGACAATTAGGAGGCCTGCGTCTTGTGACCGTAGCGTACGTGTAGGTATGTACGTACGTGTAGGTACGGCAGGACCAAATCAGAGAGATAGGTAGGAGCAAGCCCATGTAATGCTTTGTAGGTTAGCAGTAAAACCTTGAAATCAGCCCTTGCTTTGACAGGAAGCCAGTGTAGAGAGGCTAGCACTGGAGTAATATGATCAATTTTTTTGGTTCTAGTCAGGATTCTAGCTTCTTGACTCTACTTGAGACGCATATGTCTCAAGTAGGCACCTGGAAATGCAAATGCGCTACGCTAAATGCTAAATGTACTTGTTAAAACTCAAACCTTGATCAAAATTCACAAGCAGGGTATTGAATTAAAGCTACACTCGTTGTGAACCTAGCCAACAAGTCAGATTTTTAAAATGCTTTTCGGCGAAAGCATGAGAAGGTATTATCTGATAGCATGCACCACCTGAAAATGCCTGAATGCGACGTAAACAAAGACTCTGCTTATCCGACGCAGCACAAAACGCAGAAATAAAATATAAAACATTCATTACCTTTGACGAGCTTCTTTCTTGGCACTCCTATATGCCCCATAAACATCACTATTGGGTCTTTTTTTCATTTAAATCGGTCCATATATACCCAAAATAGCTTTCTATGGAAGCTGTGTCATTCAGAAAAAAACATCGTTTTTAAACGCTGCGTAATTTTTTTAAATTAAAAAAGTCGACGATAAACTTTCACAAAACACTTCGAAATCCTTTTGTAATCCAACTTTAGGTATTAGTAAACGTTTATAATCTATCAAAATGATTACAGGGCGATGTATATTCAATAGCTCCTCGTTTGCAAATCAATGGCTGCCAATGTCCACATTAACAACATCCGGGTGGAGACTGGAAGAAACGGAAGCCAGATAGATGGATTTTCCAACAATAAATTCAATTGAAAATGACGACAATGGCGACATCGTGTGGAATTTGTATGAATTGCATGCAGGTCGATATTAAATTTTGTCCTCTTTTAACAACCCATGGAAGTGACTTATGGAAATTATTTTTAGCTTTCAGAGAGCAGTTTTTCTTGCGTTTTTCAATGAAACACACGATCTGTTATAGTCACAGCCGTGATTTAACCAGTTTTAGAAACTTCAGAGTGTTTTCTATCCACACATACTAATCATATGCATATACTATATTCCTGGCATGAGTAGCAGGACGCTGAAAAGTTGCGCGATTTTTAACAGAATGTTCGAAAAAGGAGGGGGTAGAAGTAAGAGGCTAGCAGCCGTATTTAGCACTAACTGAAGTTTATTTAGTGCTTTATCCGGGTAGCCGGAAAGTAGAGCATTGCAGTAGTCTAACCTAGAAGTGACAAAAGCATGGATTAATTTTTCTGCATCATTTTTGGACAGAAAGTTTCTGATTTTTGCAATGTTACGTAGATGGAAAAAAGCTGTCCTTGAAATGGTCTTGATATGTTCTTCAAAAGAGAGATCAGGGTCCAGAGTAACGCCGAGGTCCTTCACAGTTTTATTTGAGACGACTGTACAACCATTATGTTTCTTGGGACCTAGAACAAGCATCTCTGTTTTGTCCGAGTTTAAAAGTAGAAAGTTTGCAGCCATCCACTTCCTTATGTCTGAAACATATTCTTCTAGCAAGGGCAATTTTGGGGCTTCACCATGTTTCATTGAAATGTACAGCTGTGTGTCATCCGCATAGCAGTGAAAGTTAACATTATGTTTTCGAATAACATCCCCAAGAGGTAAAATATATAGTGAAAACAATAGTGGTCCTAAAACGGAACCTTGAGGAACACCGAAATTTACAGTTGATTTGTCAGAGGACAAATAATGCGGTCGACATGTGATTGTGAGGAATTCTAAGTCAGGTGAACAGAAGGACTTGAGTTCCTGTATGTTGTTATGATCACACCACGTCTCGTTAATCATAAGGCATACCCCCCCCGCCCCTGTTGGCGCAATGCGTGAAGAAACCAGCTGGCTGCACCGACTCCATTAGCGTCTCTCGAGTGAGCCATGTTTCCGTGAAGCAAAGAACGTTACAGTCTCTGAAGTCTCTCTGGAATGCTACCCTTGCTCGGATTTCATCCACCTTGTTGTCAAGAGACTGGACATTGGCGAGTAGTATGCTAGGGAGTGGTGCGCGATGTGCCCGTCTCCGGAGCCTGACCAGAAGACCGCTACGTTTGCCCCTTTTACGGTGTCGTTGTTTTGGGTTGCCGGCTGGGATCCGATCCATTGTCCTGGGTGGAAGGCAAAACACAGGATCCGCTTCGGGAGAGTCATTTTCCTGGTCGTAATGATGGTGAGTTGACATTGCTCTTATATTCAGTAGTTCCTCCCGACTGTATGTAATGAAACATACCTGAAACATTACCTGGGGTATCAATGTAAAAAAACAAAATACTGCATAGTTTCCTAGGAACGCGAAGCGAGGCGGCCATCTCTGTCGGCGTCGGAAGTAGCAAGTAGTAATCCGTCTGACCCTGCGGCCTTGTAAATGTTGACCTGTCTAAAGGTCTTACGACTCAATCTTAGTCCTGTATTGACGCTTTGCCTGTTTGATGGTTCATCAGAGGGCATAGCGGGATTTCTTATAAGCTTCCGGGTTAGAATCCTGCTCCTTGAAAGCGGCAGCTGTAGCCTTTAGCTCAGTGCGGATGTTGCCTGTAACCCATGGCTTCTGGTTGGGGTATGTGCCATTGGAGGAATCCCGGAACATATTCCACTCTGTGCTAGAAAAACAGTCCTGTAGCATCTGCTTCCTCTGACCACTTTTTTATTGATCTAGTCACTGGTGTTTCATGCTTTAATTTTAGCTTGTAACCAGGAATCATGAGGATGAGTGTCTGTGTTTGGAGTATAGGTAGTCCAGACATCTTTTCCCTCTGGTTGCACATTTAACATGTGGATAGAAATTTGGTAAAACTGATTTAAGCATTAAGCATTAAATTCCCTGGCTACGCCTCTGGGTGAGCTTTTTCTTGTTTGCTTATGGCGGAATACAGCTCATTCAATGCTATCTAAGTGCCAACTTCTGACTGAGGTGGTATGTAAACAGCTACGAAGAATACAAATGAGAACTCTCTCGGTAGGAAGTGGGATCTACAGCTTATCATGACGAGCTATAGCACCAGCTGTTATTTACACAAATATATAGACAGCCGCCCCTGGTCTTACCAGATGCCACTGTTCTATCCTGCCGGTACATCGTATAACCAGCCAGCTGTATGTTGATAGTCGTCGTTCAGCCACTACTCTGTGAAGCATAAGATGTTACAGTTTTTAATGTCCCGTTGGTAGTTTAATCTTCCCTGTAACGCTGTTATTTTGTTGTCCAAATATCGCACGTTTGCTAGCCGAATTGAGGGAAGTGGGGGTTTATTTGATCGCCTTCGAATTCTCAGAAGGCAGCCCGCTCTCCGGGCCCCTCTTTCTCCGCCTCCTCTTCAAGTAGATCACAGGGGTTGGGACCTGTTCCCGAGGGAGCCATATATCCTCATATTCTGCTAGTCCGTGGTGAGTAATCATAGTCCTGATGTCTAGAAGGTATTTTTCGGTCATAAGAGATGGTAGAGGCAACATTATGTACAAAATAAGTAGAAAAATAAGTTACAAACAACGCAGATAATTGAACAAAAAAACAATCGGTTGGGGGCACGTAAAACGTCTGCCTTCTGCTCCGGCGCCATCTTACCAAGATGGCACCTGTAGGTTAGACATGCCTCCAACCACACCCTCACCTGCCTCCTGCTTAATAGGCAATTATCATTACGCTCCCGCTGTGTGGTGATTAACCAGTGGTTGTGAATAGGTCGCAAGTGTGAGTAAAAAAAACTAAATATATATATATTTTTTATATATATATAAAAAAAAATATATATATATATATATATACTCCAGTCAACTGAAATAACTAAAACCAGGTAGAAATGATAAAGTGTGTAGAAACTATAATGATGTAAGGGCGTTCGTCTGTAGGAGGAAGAGAAGCGGACCAAAGCGCAGCGTGGTGGTTATTCATGTTTTAATAAATCACTACACATGAACAAACTAACAAAAACAAGAAATGTGAAAACGCAAAACAGTCCTATCCTGTGACAACAAACACAGTGACAGGAACAATCACCCACAAACAAACAGTGAAACCCAGGCTACCTAAGTATGATTCTCAATCAGAGACAACTAATGACACCTGCCTCTGATTGAGAACCATACTAGGCCGAAAACATAGAACTGACCCAAAACATAGAAAAACAAACATAGACTGCCCACCCAACTCACGCCCTGACCATACTAAATAAATACAAAAACAAAGGAAATAGAGGTCAGAACGTGACAGTACCCCCCCCCCCCAAAGGTGCGGACTCCGGCCGCAAAACCTTGACCTATAGGGGAGGGTCTGGGTGGGCGTCTGTCCGCGGTGGCGGCTCTGGCGCGGGACGCGGACCCCACTTCACCATTGTCTCAGTCCGCCTTATTGTCCGCCTCCGTGGCTTACTCACCATGCCCACCCCTCTCAATGACCCCACTGGACAGAGGGGCTGCTTGGGACAGAGGGGCAGCTCGGGACAGAGGTGAAGCAGCTGCTCGGGACAGAGGGACAGCTGCTCGGGACAGAGGGACAGCTGCTCGGGACAGAGGGACAGCTGCTCGAGACAGAGGGACAGCTGATCGGGACAGAGGGGCAGCTGCTCGGGACAGAGGGGCAGCTGCTCCGGGCGGAGGGGCTCTAGCGGCCCCTGGCTGACTGGCGGCACTGGCGGCCCCTGGCTGACTGGCGGCACTGGCGGCCCCTGGCTGACTGGCGGCACTGGCGGCCCCTGGCTGACTGGCGGCACTGGCGGCCCCTGGCTGACTGGCGGCACTGGCGGCCCCTGGCTGACTGGCGGCACTGGCGGCCCCTGGCTGACGGGCGGCACTGGCGGCCCCTGGCTGACGGGCGGCATTGGCGGCTCCTGGCAGACGGGCGGCATTGGCGGCTCCTGGCAGACGGGCGGCACTGGCGGCGCTGGGCAGACGGGCGGCACTGGCGGCGCTGGGCAGACGGGCGGCGCTGGCGCTGGGCAGACGGGAGGCTCCGGCAGAGACGCCGGACAGGCGGGAGGCTCCGGCAGAGGCGCCGGACAGGCGGGAGGCTCCGGCAGAGGCGCCGGACAGGCGGGAGGCTCCGGCAGAGGCGCCGGACAGGCGGGAGGCTCCGGCAGAGGCGCCGGACAGGCGGGAGGCTCCGGCAGAGGCGCCGGACAGGCGGGAGGCTCCGGCAGAGGCGCCGGACAGGCGGGAGGCTCCGGCAGAGGCGCCGGACAGGCGGGAGGCTCCGGCAGAGGCGCCGGACAGGCGGGAGGCTCCGGCAGAGGCGCCGGACAGGCGGGAGGCTCCGGCAGAGGCGCCGGACAGGCGGGAGGCTCCGGCAGAGGCGCCGGACAGGCGGGAGGCTCCGGCAGAGGCGCCGGACAGGCGGGAGGCTCCGGCAGAGGCGCCGGACAGGCGGGAGACTCCGGCAGAGGCGCCGGACAGGCGGGAGACTCCGGCAGCGCTGGAGAGGAAGGCTCTGGTAGCGCCGGAGAGGCGGGAGACTCCGGCAGCGCTGGAGAGGAAGGCTCTGGTAGCGCCGGAGAGGCGGGAGACTCCGGCAGCGCTGGAGAGGAGGAAGGCTCTGGACGGATGGGCCGGAGAGACAGCCTGGTACGGGGAGCTGCCACCGGAGGGCTGGGGTGTGGAGGTGGTGACGGATAGACCGGGCCGTGCAGGCGCACTGGAGCTCTTGAGCACCGAGCCTGCCCAACCTTACCCGGTTGAATGGTCCCGGTCGCCCTGCCAGTGCGGCGAGGTGGAATAGCCCGCACTGGGCTATGCAGGCGAACCGGGGACACCGTGCGCAAGGCTGGTGCCATGTAAGCCGGCCCAAGGAGACGCACTGGAGACCAGATGCGTAGAGCCGGCTTCATGGCACTTGGCTCGATGCCCACTCTAGCCCGGCCGATACGCGGAGCTGGAATGTACCGCACCGGGCTGTGCACCCGCACTGGGGACACCGTGCGCTCCACAGCATAACACGGTGCCTGCCCGGTCTCTCTAGCCCCCCGGTAACCACAGGAAGTTGGCTCAGGTCTCCTACCTGGCGTAGCCATACTCCCTGTTAGCCCCCCCCAAGAAATCTTTGGGGCTGACTCCCGGGCTTCCATCCACGACGCCGCGCTGCCTCCTCATACCAGCGCCTCTCCGCTTTCGCCGCCTCCCGCGGCGATATTCTCCTGGCTGAGCCCAAGGTCCTTTACCGTCTAATTCGTCCTCCCATGTCCAATCCTCCTCGCGCTGCTCCTGCTGCTGCTTTCTCCTTTGCCCATTACCACACCACTTGGTCCTGTTGTGGTGGGTGATTCTGTAAGGGCGTTCGTCTGTAGGAGGAAGAGAAGCGGACCAAAGCGCAGCGTGGTGGTTATTCATGTTTTAATAAATCACTACACATGAACAAACTAACAAAAACAAGAAATGTGAAAACGCAAAACAGTCCTATCCTGTGACAACAAACACAGTGACAGGAACAATCACCCACAAACAAACAGTGAAACCCAGGCTACCTAAGTATGATTCTCAATCAGAGACAACTAATGACACCTGCCTCTGATTGAGAACCATACTAGGCCGAAAACATAGAACTGACCCAAAACATAGAAAAACAAACATAGACTGCCCACCCAACTCACGCCCTGACCATACTAAATAAATACAAAAACAAAGGAAATAGAGGTCAGAACGTGACAAATGAACCTATATATGTGTATATATTTATGTTTTACTCCCCTTTGCTCCACAATTTCTATCTTGTCTCATCGCCGCAACTCTCCAATGGGCTTGGGATGCAAAACATGACCCGCCAAACCTCACTGCTTAACCCGGAAGCCAGCTACACCAATGTGTCTGAGGAAACACTGTTCCACTGACTACCGAGGCCAGCCTATAGGCGCCCGGCCTACCACAAAGAGTCGCTAGAGCGCAATGAGCCAAGTAAAGCGCCACCGGCCAAACCCTTCTTTAACCCGGACAATTGTGCGCCGCCCTATGGGACTCCCGATCACGGCCGGTTGTGATACAGCCCGGGATTGAACCCAGGTCTGTAGTGACCGCTGCGCCACTCGGGAGCCCTCAAACATATATTATCTTCAATCACAGTATTTTCAATATAGAGTTATTAGCAGCGCAGTGTCGCGTATTTGGTTGAGTCCTGTTCATAGTCCATTGACATGTCCTCCATATCACCCTGGTTGGGGAATGTTTTCCCTGTTCCCACCTTACAGAAGTGATCATATTTATGCAGGATGGATGGACAGAACAAGATGTATTGAGGTGCATGTACAGTATTGGCAGGGCTGACTCGGTCTACAGCACACACACACACACACACACACACACACACACACACACACACACACACACACACACACACACACACACACACACACACACACACACACACACACACACACACCACAGCTGGGGTGGTCTAGCCTAGAGGTAGGGGGTGCCAGACTGGAGTGGTGGTTTATAGAGGGATAATGATCATGTACAGTGACATAAACAAAGGGACAATTTCAGATGTGTATGCATTTCTGTGGCTCTTTTTTTAGTGAGGATAACTGTAGCAAACATTCAGATCCCCCTGTCTCCTCCATATGAGTCTCATTTGTCTTCCTGTATTGTTTTCTTCTTGTGGTAGCTGACATGACCTTGGGAGGTTATTGAATAGACTAAATAGACCAATTGTGTTTGATATACAGTGTTTCTCTCTCCTCTTTCCCCTGTCTGTGATATGTCTGTGTCCCTTAAGGTCAATGTCCTCTTCTGCTCAGGTGCTTCTCTCCATTTCTCTATGGGTCTCTCCATTTCGAATCGGTCCCTTCATACTCTACCGCTCTATCCCCCTCTCTTTCTTATCCATAAAGAGAGTTCAAGAGAGAGGGGAGAATAGGAAAACAATGGATGAGGGAGAGAGATAAAGAGAGAGAAGCGGGTAGTGGAGGAATGAGAGAGGGCAGAGCTGTGAGTAATAGGTTGGGGTGCGAGGACATACTACAGAGACACAACAGAGCTAACACTAACAGTTACTATAAAAAACAGCTCAGTCACTGTCATTACGTACTCTGAGAGGAGAAGGAAGAGAAAGGAGAAAAATGGCTGGACTAAAACACAAAGTCTTAGTAGAATGCAAAACAGGATGTTAGAGAAATGGCGGATTCAGTTACGTTGTAGTGTACTGTAGCTATTTTGGATGATGCACATAATTGTGTATTTACGAATTAACAAACACATCATGAGATGCTGAACGTCTTGACTGAAACCTCTGAACCCCTCTGGGTGACTTGAGAATCTTATTCGTCTAACAGCAAACCGAACATGTTATTGTTTATCTGATAACCATGAAATTCCTCAGGGTTTCATGTGTTTACAAGCCACAATTACTGTGGGGATCCATTCCACTGCCATCAAAGCCTTCTCTACATGCCAACGCTCAGATGTTAATTAATGAAGGATGCCACCACACAAATATATCTGTAGACATTTGGGATGGTTTCTCAAAAAAATGTCAATGCAAAGAAGAATGTTCTCCAATGTTCGCTTGGTGAGGAGATGTGTTCAAAAGCAAAATAAATGGTATGGGTACGGGTAACCAATTCATCATCAGATTTAAATTACATTTAAGAGGAAGCAGAGCCGTTAAATCAAACCAAAATGTCAACGGAAAACAAGTTATCTAACAATATACTTCCTGGATTGGTCGATGTTGCCAACAATGGTCATCACGGGAACAGTTGGAAGTCAGGGAAAACCTTAGCAAAGAAGCCAGCCATGTTTCACCACTTTGGGATGAATGCATCTTTAAAAAAAATATATATTTCACCTTTATTTAACCAGTTAGGCCAGTTGAGAACAAGTTCTCATTTACAACTGCAACCTGGAAAAGATAAACAAAAGAAGCGTGAAAAAAAACAACACACAGTTACACATGGGATAAACAAGTGTACAGTCAATAACACAATAGAAACATCTGTATACAGTGGGTGCAAATGAAGTAAGGAGGTAAGGCAATAAATAGGCCAATAATGGCGAAGTAATTACAATTTAGAAATTTACACTGGAGTGATATACTCTATGTGCAGTTGAGAATGTGCAAGTAGAAATACTGGTGTGCAAAAGAGCAAAAAAGCAAAAACAAATATGGGGATGAGGTAGGTAGTTGGTTGGATGGGCTATTTACAGATGGGCTGTGTACAGCTGCAATGATCGGTAAGCTGCTCTGATAGCTGATGCTTAAAGTGAGTGAGGGAGATATAAGGCTCCAACTTCAGTGATTTTTGCAATTTTTTCCAGTCATTGGCAGCAGAAAACTGGAAGGAAAGGCGGCCAAAGCAGGTGTTGGCTTTGGGGATGACCAGTGAAATATACTTTCTTGAGCGTGTGCTACGTGTGGGTGTTGCTATGGTGATGAGTGAGCTGAGATAAGGCAGAGCTTTAGCTAGCAAAGACTTATAGATGACCTGGAGCCAGTGGGTTTTGCAACGAAGGACCAGCCATTGAGAGCATACAGGTCGCAGTGGTGGGTAGTATATGGGGCTTTGGTGACAAAACGGATGGCACTGTGATAGACTGCATCCAATTTGCTGAGTAGAGTGTTGAAGGCTATTTTGTAAATAACATTGCCGAAGTCAAGGATCGGTAGGATAGTCAGTTTTGCGAGGGTATGTTTGGCAGCATGAGTGAAAGAGGCTTTGTTGCAAAATTGTTTGGATTGAAGATGCTTACTGTGAGTCTGGAAGGAGAGTTTACAGTCTAGCCAGACACCTAGGTATTTACTGTTTTCCACATATTCTAATTCAGAACCGTCCAGCGTAGTGATGCTAGTCGGGCAGGCGGGTGAGGGCAGCGATCGGTTGAAGAGCATGCATTTAGTTTTACTAGCATTCAAGAACAGTTGGAGGCCACGGAAGGAGAGTTGTATGGCGTTGAAGCTCGTTTGAAGATTTGTTAAGACAGTGTCCAAAGAAGGGCCAGATGTTTACAGAATGGTGTCATCTGCGTAGAGGTGGATCAAAGAATCACCAGCAGCAAGAGCAACATCATTGATATATACAGAGAAAAGTGTCGGCCCGAGAATTGAACCGTGTGGAACCCCCATAGAGACTGCCAGAGGTCCAGACAACAGGCCCTCCGATTTGACACATTGAACTCTGTCTGAGAAGTAGTTAGTGAACCAGGCGAGGCAGTCATTTGAGAAACCAAGGCTGTTGAGTCTGCCGATAAGAATGTGGTGATTGACAGAGTCAAAAGCCTTGGCCAGGTCGATGAAGATGGCTGCACAGTACTGTCTTTCATTGATGGCGGTTTTGATATAGTTTAGGACCTTGAGCGTGGCTGAGGTGCACCCGTGATCAGCTCGGAAACCAGATTGCATAGCGGAGAAGGTACGGTGGGATTCAAAATGGTCTGTGATCTGTTTGTTCACTTAGATTTCAAAGACTTTAGAAAGGCAGGGCAGGATGGATATCGATCTGTAACAGTTTGGCTCAAGAGTGTCTCCCCGTTTGAAGAGGGGGATGACCGTGACCGCTTTCCAAACTTTAGGAATTTCAAACAATACGAAAGATGCCAGTTGCCTTTGCTTTCCTAACCTGGTTCCTGACCTGGTTCCTGATTTCCCTGAAAAGTTGCATATCGCAGGGACTATTCGAAGCTAGTGCAATACGCCACAGGGTATTTTTGTGCTGGTCAAGGGCAGTCAAGTCTGGATTGAACCAAGGTCTATATCTGTTCTTAGTTCTACATTATTTGAAAGGGGCAAGCTTATTTAAGATGGTGAGGAAAGCACTTTTAAAGAACAACCAGGCATCCTCTACTGGCGGGATGAGGTCAATATCCTTCCAGGATACCCAGGCCAGATCAATTAGAAAGGCCTGGTGGCAGAAGTGTTTTATGGAGCACTTCCAATCAAATCAAAGTTTGTTTGTCACATGAGCCGAATACAACAGGTGTAGGTAGACCTTAGTGAAATTCTTACTTACAGGCTCTAACCAATAGTGCACTTTAAAAAAAGTATTAGGTGAACAATAGATAACTAAAGAAATAAAAACAACAGTAAAAAAGACAGGCTATATACAGTAGCGAGGCTATAAAGGTAACGAGGCTACATACAGACATCAGTTAGGCTGATTGAGGTAGCATGTTGGTATTACGAACTCAATCAGGGACATGTTGAAAATGTCAGTGAAGACACCTGCCAGTTAGTCAGCACATTCCCGGATCACGCGTCCTGGAAATCCGTCTGGCCCCGCAGCCTTGTGTATGTTGACCTATTAAAAGGTCTTACTCACCTCGGCTACTGAGAGCATGATCACACAGTTGCCCGGAACAGCTGATGCTCTCATGCATACCGAAGCGAGCATAGAAGTGATCTAGCTCGTCTGGTAGGCTCGTGTCACTGGGCAGCTTGCGGGATATTTTATTTTATTTTTTACCTTTATTTAACTAGGCAAGTCAGTTAAGAACAAATTCTTATTTTCAATGACGGCCTAGGAACAGTGGGTTAACTGCATTTGAACTTTCAACCTTCCGGTTACTAGTCCAACGCTCTAACTACTAGGCTACCCTGTTTCCCTTTGTAATCTGTACTAGTTTGCAAGCCCTGCCACATAAGACGAGTGTCGGAGCCGGTGTAGTATGATTTAATCTTAGCCCTGTATTGCTTGTATTCAAACAGGCATAACCCCTTAGTGTTTCTCCACCGGATGTACAACCAGAACCAGCGCCTTATGCGTTGGGCGCTTATTGTACAGAATTATAATTTGGAGATCCGCCACAAAAAGGGTTCAGATAATGTATTAGCAGATGCTTTGTCTCGTGGGTAAATAAAATTATTTTTGTATGTTTTGTAAGGTTGACTTTGTTGTTGATCTTGTGGGTTATTCATTGTTATACTGTGGTCGCAATCCCTAGGGTTGCTCTTTTAAGTGTGGGAGTGTTACGAATACAAGTATCCTGTGTGTGTATCCTGTGTGTGTGTGTTTTTTTATTTTCTCTCCTTCTCCCCTCACAGGTGGAAATCATCCCTCCCCAATCAGTCCCCAATCAGTCACCAATCAATCAGAAGACACACCTCCTCCTGTTTCCTACCCAATCACAGTTCCGTTCCCTTGGTTTAAAAACCCTGTCAGTTGTTTGCTCTAGAGCTTAATCTCTCTGTAAATGCCATATGTTTGTAGAGCTCTCTGGTTCACTCTCTCCTACTATGTCTCTAGCTCTTTAAGTATTGAGTGCTCTTTTGTTTGAGCACCTCCATATCACTTTGTCCCCACCTGTGAGTATTGTTTTTGTTATGGTGTTTGATGGTGGGAAAAGGGGGAACCAAGACAAGTCGCCCATGAGCATACACTACCCGTAGGTAAACTTTGTTAACACTAGTTAGAACTGGGCGGACCACCCACTGTATTTTTGGTTAGTTAGTTAGCTGTTGTTTAAATAGGCTAGTCTAACTTAGGGGTGTTTTTGGATGCTAATAGTTTCTTTCCTTGGGTCCAGCTCAGCCCCTTTGCCTGCCCCCCATTACCGTGTGCTTTCCAATAAACCATGTGTTTGACTGTAATTTAGTTGTATGTGGTTATTTCGTTCTCACTCTTACTTTTTCACTATTATAATTTGCATGAGTTATGTTACGGGTCTCGTTACCATCTCCCCTGTCGGGCCAAAAGGGATTCTTAACACATAGGATATTACAGTTTTTGATGTCCCATTGGTAGGGTATTTGTACCTTGTATAATTTATTGTCCAATGATTGCACGTTGGCGAGTAGTATTGATGGTATCGGCACCTTTCCCACTCGCCTTTTCTGGGTCCTGACAAGACATCCGGCTCTTTGTCCTCTGTACCTGCGTTGCTCCCACAGCTGGGAGCTGAGGGGGTATATAACAAGCGGCAACATTGAGGGACCTATGTCTGGAGAGATGGATCTTTAAAAGTAGAAGCTCGAACTGTTTGGGCATAGACCTGGATAGTATGACAGAACTCTGCAGGCTTTCTCTACAGTAGATTGCAATTCCGCCCCTTAAAGCAGTTCGGTCTTGACGAAGAATGTTGTAATTGGGTGTGGAAATTTCAGAATTTTTGGTGGCCTTCTTAAAACAGGATTCAGACACAGATAGGACATCAGGGTTGGCAGAGTGTGCTAATGCAGTGAATAAAGCAAACTTAGGAGGCTTCTGATAACATGCATGAACCCAAGGCTTTATGGTTGCAGAAGTCAACAAATGAGAGTGCCTGGGGACACACAGGGCCTGGGTTAACCTCTACATCTCCAGAGGAACAGATGAGGAGTAGGATGAGGGTACGGCTAAAGGCTATAAGAACTGGTTGTCTAGTGCTTTGGGAACAGAGAATAAAAGGAGCAGATTTCTGGGTGTGGTAGAATAGATTCAGAGCATAGTGTACAGACAAGGGTATGGTAGGGTTCGAGTACAGTGGGGGTAAACCTAGGCATTGAGTGACGATGAGAGAGGTTTATCTCTGGAGGTGCCAATTAAGCTAGGTGCAGTCTCCGCATGTGTGGGGGGTGGGACAAGGGGGCTACCTGAGGCATGTTGAGCAGGACTAGGGGCTGCACAGTAAAATAAAACAGAGCTGCCCTAAACAACAGAATACAAGGCATATTAGAGATAGACATAAAGCAATCACAGGTGTTGATTGGGAGAGCTAAGACAACATTGGGTAAAGAGCTAGGACAACAACAATGGGTAAATGACGATAAATGGGCAGAGAGGGTCAGTTAGCTACACACAATGAACAGTCCAGCAGGCATCAGCTGTGTAGCTGAGTGATCACAGGGTCCAATGAGCAACAAAGATGAAACAAGGAGCCGTTCGGTAGTCGATTACTACGCAAGGCGAGCGGGAGACACGGCGTTCAGGAAGCTAGCAGGCCGGGGATAGCAGATGGATCAACGCCAACATTCACGACACAGAGGCCGGTTGAGAGCACATCGGCCGAATTACGTCAGCAGACCAGTCGTGATGGATTGGCGGGGCTCCGTGTCGACAAAGGGTCCAGGCCAATTGGCAAGAGAGGTATTGCAGTTGGTGTAATTTGTTTGCTAGCCGGGAAATGGGCCTAGCTCGAGGCTAGCTGGTGCACGCTTCTGGACAAGGGCGTTAGTCACAATAGCCACTCGGTAGCAACTAGCTAGCTGCTAAGATCCGATGTAATGGTCCAGAGCTTGTGGCAAGAATCCGGTGACGGAATTGGGAAAAAAGCAGTCCGATATGCTCAGGGCTAATATCGTGCTGTGTAGACTGGCAGGTATTATCCGAGCTATCCGGGCTTAAGTGGCTGGAGTCCGAGCTAAAGGCCAAGACCGCTAGCAGTGGCTAACAGTGACTAAAAAGATAGTAGCTAATTAGCTTCTGATGGAGGTTCCAGTTAAAAATAGTAGATCCGTACCACATTGGGTGAGGCGGGTTGCAGGATGATTTATTTAATTCGAAAATGGAAAAAAGAGATTGAAATGTATACAAAAAAAATGAAAAATACAATATTTACATGGGATGAAAACAAACATGTCTTACTGCTCCGCCATCTTGGTATAAGGGAGTGTGGTTTTGTAATTAAGATGTTTAACTATGATCATCCTTTTATGTTAGGCAGTGTAACCACAGCTGTGCCCCTCTGTGAGAGCATGGAGAAACAGGACTCCAGGAATGCCAAGGCAGTCCCAGCATGTCAGCAACAGACCATCTCTGTGTTTTTATATGTCTGCCACACAAAAAAAAAACATCTTCAATGGCAGAACAACATCCAAACCGAACCGTTTGTGCGACTGTGAGTTTTTTTGGTGGGCCATGTGAATAAACATTCCTCACTCTGGATGAGGGAGGGCAGAAAAGCATAGACATTCTGACACCGGCAATGATGAAATCTTTAATTGAAAAAAAACTTTCAATTAATAAACAGATGTCTATATGCATACACCTGCCCTGCATTGGTGTTTGCTACTTCTGATGCATTACACTCCTTCCTTCCTGGCCCTACTCCAGACTGGCCATAGCTCATGTTCATTGTTTTCAATAATCTCTGATCTCTTTCTACCACAGGTTAGAAAACACGTTTTCAACAAGTCCACATATACTTTCGGAACCTTCCTTATACACTTAGTGTACATATGCAACCTGCCATTAAAAATATTATATCCACTTCATTTTAGACCGCTTTTAAAACACTGAAACCAAACTCGGAAACTATGGCTACTTCCTCCGCGCCTGCGCATTATCATCGTCTGTATGCAAAATACACCATATCACTGTCCTGCTAATGTGCCTGCACTTTGTATACTGAACTGCCTAGAAAAACCCCATAACTGATCCAAATGGGTACCCAATTAGGATGCAGTTATTTCGAAATAAATATGCATTCAAAACGCCAGGCTTTTGAGTGCTTAATCAAATGACATGGGCTATTCACTGCAGTTTACAGCCTTGACATAGAGTTTTGTACTCACTTGAAAACAATAATAACACTTCAATACATTGTATTGTTATATCCTAGGTAGGATACATTTCTTGTCCCTAAAAAAACGTTAACAATAGGGTAGCTTTTCGAGCTTCATACCCGGGGACTGGGAGGGAGCACACTGGAGCGTTGATAGTGTGATTTTGTGATCTGAACTTTTTTTTCTTTCGCTGTGTAAATTTACTAGACATATTCACTGCACTATTAAGCCTAACATTAAGGTTATGAATTATAGGTTCATATGTATACGCTTCTAATTTGGGCTATAGGCTACATCTCGAGAGTGTCTGTCTTCATTGTTCTGTTGCGCAATTAAGCACTGGGCCTCTCCGCTGCCACGGTTATTCCTTATAAATCTTGTGGAGGGCAAGAAAGAGCAAGACTACAAAACCTTGTTGGACACTTATTTTAAAATTATTTTCTTTGGCCTACTTTTAGCCTATTGGAGGAGAGATGCAAGCTTGCTCTTGCTTGCAGAATGTAAAATAGGCTACAGCATTAACGGTCGGGGAGTTGAAAAAGAGGAGGCCATATTTTCCTATAGTTGGCCTATCTTAATTTTTCATTAGGCCTACATGTACATTGAAGTATTATTTGCAGTTGTCACTATACCAATGAACACACCCTGAAAGCACTGAATGGTCTGAACCAGTATCTGTGTGTTAGAGACCTCATGAATTGTCTTGTGCTACCATCTTATTACTAGTGTGCAGTAGGATGAGTGGATCCGTTTGATTGACAGGTGTAGAACTAGAATGATACATTTTCCTCTAGTGTGGATGCTCACCAACATTTTCTAGTTATGTAACTTTATAGTTTATCATTACAGTTAACATTATAGTTATTGGCCTTAACTCTGACATGTAATTATTATCACAACAGAACTAGCCGACTACTAGGTCTAGCTAACATTAGCAAACTTGAATAAAATAAATATAAAATTACAATTATAAACGTACAATTATTTAATTTACTTTTATACTATATACATTTACTCTTTCAAATAATTGAATCTGGAAGTAAAGCGGAAGTCCCTTCCATTGTTTGGTTGTACCCATAGCAACAATCGAAAATCAGGTGGATAGGCCTTGGTTGTTGCTGAGCACTTTACTTGGCGCTTTGACTTTGTTTTTAGCTAGGGACATTAAGACTAGGTATTGTACACTCTTAGAAAAAAGGTTCCAAAAGGGCTCTTTGGCTGTCCCAATAGGATTACCCATGTTGGGTTCTTCTTCTTCTTCTAACAACAGTTGATCCCCCTCAGTTGACTCCTTATTCTATTACTGTAAACAATTTTGCTCTCTCTCTCTCTCTCTCACACTCACTCACACCCTGCACCCTTAAGTAGATACGTTAAGCCCTCTAAATCACTTTAACTGCTAGCTTCCAGGTCACCTCAGCAGCTAACATTTCATTGCATCAGTACTGTGGTTGTTTTGAAGGTGCATGTTAATCAAAGAGTGCTGTTGTTGGGTGCCTTACATAAAGGGTGTGACCCTGACAGATGAAGCATTATCACAATTACACACCCCCTGCAACCTCTCGCTTCAGCCCTGTAGCCCTTTGGCTCAGCACTGAGCGACAGTGGGACAGTGACACTGAAACTCCACACACACACACACACACTCTATACTGTAACCATGCAGGGAAATGTGCAGTCAATACACACAATATTTGAAGGCAGGACACAAATACATACTCTTATCCGAATGGAAGAAGCATAGTTAGTGTGTAAATCAGTGGAGGCTGCTGAGGGGAGGATGGCTCACAATAATGGCTGGAACGGAGCAAATGGAATGGCATCAAACACATGGAAACCATTCCACTATTCTGCTCCGGTCATTACCACGAGCCTGTCCTCCCCAATTAAGGTGCTACCAACCTCCTGTGGTTTAAAGAGATACCACTATCCTATTGTTTACAAGTTGCCTATGAGAAATATGTGTTCCTAGAGGAAGAGCTGGATTGATACGGAGGAAGGGAAACAGAGTGTGAAGGGCAAGAGTTGCAGTGTACCTTTATTTCCAACCTTCACAGAGGAATGAGCTCAGAGCACAGCTGCATCTCCAGGCAAAGATTAGAGGGAGAAAAAAGACAGAGTCAAACCAGAGATCATCCCTGTTCCCCAGACTCAGCATCAAAGTCCTGTAAACTCAGCAGGGAGGTAAACCACAAGCATGGCTAAAGACTCAGAGACACAAACACACACACATACACAGGCCGTGTACGAAATCTGGCTTACTTAAACCCCATAGTCTACTTACCATTTAGCACATACAGTTTAGTAAAAATTAATGCAGCAAGCAACAAATATCAGCATACTAGGCTCATGCTACTGAGAATGTGTCATCTAATGCACAATTGCGTTGATTCCCGAAATGTGTTTATTTTGGTACAGTGTCCCCTCAACTGATTATCAGCTTTTGTCAGACACATATGGGTCCTGAAAGACGATTCTCTTCCTCAATAGTGTGCAGCGAATTCTACTAGATGGAAAGCTGAAATGAGTATGACATCCTGGCATTTAAAGCATACTACATTTTAGAAATGTCACATACTATGAAACTTAATTTTTTCGCATATCCAAAATGCCTACCATTTAGAACACAAGTACGGGTATTGGAACACAACCACACACACCTAACATGCTGAACACGCACATAAACAGGACAGAAGCTACGGCCAAGAGGAAGGTACGCAAACAAACAGGAAGATTCTGTGCTGAGTCTGTGCAAAGAGCAGCCTAGATTAGGAGGTGAGGTGACAAAATCCCTCAGCATGAGATTGTTAGTGTAAGAAAGTGGTACACATCCAAGCAAACAGTCATTTTCCAGCTTTTCTCAAGCTGTGAGAGAGAAGTGATGACAGGGGCTGGCATGTAAAGTAATACTCATGTAATAACACAGTTTGTGTTTTCAGAAGCAGTGTGAAGTGGACGTTAAGGTAATAGTTGATAGTGATAGTGATTATGGTATCAGGGGAGAGTGGTGACAGCCTTATGTAGTGCTAGTTAGTGGTTGGACTCAGTGCTAGCCTTGTCCCATTAGCTACATCTCTACGACCTTTTCCCCTGACTGAGGTGAGAACAGGAGCGGTCTGGAACTGGAACACACACACACACACACACACACACAGGAGAAAAGGATATGAGATTGGCTAATAAATCCAAGCTCTCTCATAACAGGACCATATTTTCCTTAAAACCTAAAGGTTAATCACAGCATACTTTCAAAATGAGCAGAAAACAAAAAGAAAAGCATTCATTTCTAATGATCATTCTCCTCATGTTCCCACTGTGTATTATTATGATTTCCCATTGAGGATTTGTATTGTTCCGTACTACTGAGGTATGTGTACCCTGAGAGTGGTGAAATGAGCTGGGGTTGACAGAGCCGACCAGGCCCCAGCATGCAACCCAGACCGCTCCCCACTCAGGTTGTGCGTATACTGGGGTCCCAGGCCAGGCTTCCCCATAGGGCTGGCTGACCCAGGTCCCTCAACACATCACAATGAGGCCCAGGCTGCAGTGGTTTTCACTCACGAGACTCCCAGTTAGACAGCAAATGTTCCTTTTGTTCCATAAAGATATGTTTTATATCCAAATACCTCCGTTAGTTTGGTGCGTTATGCCCAGGAATCCACCGGAAAGAGCGGTCACGACAACGCAGACAAAAATTCCAAATTATATCCATAATGTACACAGAAACATGTCAAACGTTTTTTATAATCAATCCTCAAGGTGTTTTTCAAATATCTATTCGATAATATATCAACCGGGACAGTTGGCTTTTCATTAGGACCGGGAGTAACAGTGGCCGCCTCTCTCTTTTGCGTACAAATCACTCTGAGAGCCCCCACCTGTCCACTTACGCAATGTGGTCGTTCACGCTCATTCTTCAAAATAAAAGCCTGAAACTATGTCTAAAGGCTGTTGACACGTTAGGGAAGCCATAGAAAAAGGAATATGGTTGATATCCCTTTCAATGGGCAATAGGGATGCATAGAAACACAGGGGTTTCAAAATAAGAGTCACTTCCTGATTGGATTTTTCTCAGGCTTTCGCCTGCAATATCAGTTCTGTCATACTCACAAACAATAATTTTACAGTTTTGGAAACTTTAGAGTGTTTTCTATCCTAAGCTGTCAATTATATGCATATTCTAGCATCTGGTCCTGAGAAATAGGCCGTTTATTTTTCCAAACATAAAAATAGTGCCCCCTGGCTTCAAGAGGTTACAGCTTCTACCCCCAAGCCATAAGACTGATAAACAAGACTACTAAATAGCTAATCAAATGTATACATTCATTCAGACCATAGAGTTCAATCTTGGTTTCATCAGACCAGAGAATCTTGTTTCTCATGGTCTGAGTCCTTTATGTGCCTTTTGGCAAACTCCAAGCTGGCTGTTATGTGCCTTTTACTGAGGAGTGGCTTTCGTCTGGTCACTCTACCATAAAGGTCTGATTGGTGGAATGCTGCAGAGATGGTTGTCCTTCTGGAAGGTTCTTCCATCACCACAGAGGAACTCTGGAGCTCTTTCTGGTTCTTGGTCACCTCCCTGACCAAGGCCCTTTTTAATTTTTTTAATTTCACCTCTATTTAACCAGGTAGGCAAGTTTGCGACCTGGCCAAGATAAAGCAAAGCAGTTCGACACATACAACGACACAGAGTTACACATGGAGTAAAACAAACATACAGTCAATAATACAGTATAAACAAGTCTATATACGATGTGAGCAAATGAGGTGAGATAAGGGAGGTAAAGGCAAAAAAATGCCATGGTGGCAAAGTAAATACAATATAGCAAGTAAAACACTGGAATGGTAGATTTGCAGTGGAAGAATGTGCAAAGTAGAAATAAAAAGAATGGGGTGTAAAGGAACAAAATAAATAAATAAAATAAATACAGTAAGGAAAGAGGTAGTTGTTTGGGCTAAATTATAGGTGGGCTAAGTACAGGTGCAGTAATCTGTGAACTGCTCTGACAGCTGGTGCTTAAAGCTAGTGAGGGAGATAAGTGTTTCCAGTTTCAGAGATTTTTGTAGTTTGTTCCAGTCATTGGCAGCAGAGAACTGGAAGGAGAGGCGGCCAAAGAAATAATTGGTTTTGGGGGTGACCAGAGAGATATACCTGCAGGAGCACGAGCTACAGGTGGGTGCTGCTATGGTGACCAGCGAGCTGAGAAAAGGGGGGACTTTACCTAGCAGGGTCTTGTAGATGACATGGAGCCAGTGGGTTTGGCGACGAGTATAAAGCGAGGGCCAGCCAACGAGAGCATACAGGTCACAATGGTGGGTAGTATATGGGGCTTTGGTGACAAAACGGATTGCACTATGATAGACTGCATCCAATTTGTTGAGTAGGGTATTGGAGGCTATTTTGTAAATTACATCGCCGAAGTCGAGGATTGGTAGGATGGTCAGTTTTACAAGGGTATGTTTGGCAGCATGAGTGAAGGATGCTTTGTTGCGAAATAGGAAGCTATTTCTAGATTTAACTTGGATTGGAGATGTTTGATGTGGGTCTGGAAGGAGAGTTAACAGTCTAACCAGACACCTAGGTATTTGTAGTTGTCCACGTATTCTAAGTCAGAGCCGTCCACAGTAGTGATGTTGGACAGACGGGCAGGTGCAGGCAGCGATCGGTTGAAGAGCATGCATTTAGTTTTACTTGTATTTTAAGAGCAATTGGAGGCCACGGAAGGAGAGTTGTATGGCATTGAAGCTTGCCTGGAGGGTTGTTAACACAGTGTCCAAAGAAGGGCCAGAAGTATACAGAATGGTATCGTCTGCGTAGAGGTGGATCAGAGACTCACCAGCAGCAAGAGCGACATCATTGATGTATACAGAGAAGAGAGTCGGTCCAAGAATTGAACCCTATGGCACCCCCATAGAGACTGCCAGAGGTCCGGACAGCAGACCCTCCGATTTGACACACTGAACTCTATCAGAGAAGTAGTTGGTGAACCAGGCGAGGCAATCATTTGAGAAACCAAGGCTGTCGAGTCTGCCAATGAGGATGTGGTGATTGACAGAGTCGAAAGCCTTGGCCAGATCAATGAATACGGCTGCACAGTAATGTTTCTTATCGATGGCGGTTAAGTTATCGTTTAGGACCTTGAGCGTGGCTGAGGTGCACCAATGACCAGCTCTGAAACCAGATTGCATAGCAGAGAAGGTATGGTGAGATTCGAAATGGACGGTAATCTGTTTGTTGACTTGGCTTTCGACGACCTTAGAAAGGCAGGGTAGGATAGATATAGGTCTGTAGCAGTTTGGGTCAAGAGTGTGTCCCCCTTTGAAAAGGGGGATGACCGCAGCTGCTTTCCAATCTTTGGGAATCTCAGACGACACGAAAGAGAGGTTGAACAGGCTAGTAATAGGGGTGGCAACAATTTTGGCAGATAGTTTTAGAAAGAAAGGGTCCAGATTGTCTAGCCCGGCTGATTTGAAGGGGTCCAGATTTTGCAGCTCATTCAGAACATCAGCTGACTGGATTTGGGAGAAGGAGAAATGGGGAAGGCTTGGGCAAGTTGCTATGGGGGGTGCAGTGCTGTTGACCGGGGTAGGGGTAGCCAGGTGCAAAGCATGGCCATCTGTAGAAAAATGCTTATTGAAATTCTCAATTATAGTGGATTTATCAGTGGTGACAGTGTTTCCTATCTTCAGTGCAGTGGGCAGCTGGGAGGAGGTGTTCTTATTCTCCATGGACTTTACAGTGTCCCAGAACTTTTTTGAGTTGGTGTTGCAGGAAGCAAATTTCTGCTTGAAAAAGCTAGCCTTGGCTTTTCTAACTGTCTGTGTATAATGGTTTCTAGCTTCCCTGAACAGCTGCATATCACGGGGGCTGTTCGATGCTAATGTAGAACGCCATAGGATGTTTTTGTGTTGGTTAAGGGCAGTCATAGCCCTTGGTTCTCCCCAGACCTATCTGTTCCTGGTTCTAAATTTCTTGAATGGGGCATGCTTATTTAAGATGGTGAGGAAGGCATTTTTAAAGAATTACCAGGCATCCTTTACTGACGGGATGAGATCAATATCCTTCCAGGATACCCCGGCCAGGACGATTAGAAAGGCCTGCTCGCTGAAGTGTTTCAGGGAGCGTTTGACAGTGATGAGTGGAGGTCGTTTGACCGCTGACCCATTACGGATACAGGCAATGAGGCAGTGATCGCTGAGATCTTGGTTGAAGACAGCAGAGGTGTATTTAGAGGGCAAGATGGTTAGGATGATATCTATGAGGGTGCCCGTGTTTAAGACTTTGAGGAGGTACCTGGTAGGTTCATTGATAATTTGTGTGAGATTGAGGGCATCAAGCTTAGATTGTAGGATGGCTGGGGTGTTAAGCATGTTCCAGTTTAGGTCGCCTAGCAGCACGAGCTCTGAAGATAAATGGGGGGCAATCAGTTCACATATGGTGTCCAGAGCACAGCTGGGGGCAGAGTGTGGTCTATAGCAGGCGGCAATGGTGAGAGAATTGTTTTTAGAGAGGTGGATTTTTAAAAGTAGAAGTTCAAATTGTTTGGGTACAGACCTGGATAGTAGGACAGAACTCTGCAGGCTATCTTTACAGTAGATTGCAACACCGCCCCCTTTGGCAGTTCTATCTTGTCTGAAAATGTTGTAGTTTGGGATGAAAATTTCAGAATTTTTGGTGGTCTTTCTAAGCCAGGATTCAGACACAGCTAGAACATCCGGGTTGGCAGAGTGTGCTAAAGCAGTGAATAAAACAAACTTAGGGAGGAGGCTTCTAATGTTAATTAACATGCATGAAACCAAGGCTATTACGGTTACAGAAGTCATCAAAAGAGAGCGCCTGGGGAAAAGGAGTGGAGCTAGGCACTGCAGGGCCTGGATTCACCTCTACATCGCCAGCGGAACAGAGGAGGAGTAGGATAAGGGTATGGCTAAAAGCAATAAGAATTGGTTGTCTAGAACATCTGGAACAGAGAGTAAAAGGAGGTTTCTGGGGGCGATAAAATAGCTTCAAGGTATAATGTACAGACAAAGATATAGTAGGATGTGAATACAGTGGAGGTAAACCTAGGTATTGAGTGATGATGAGAGAGATATTGTCTCTAGAAACATCATTGAAACCAGGAGATGTCATCGCATGTGTGGGTGGTGAAACTAATAGGTTGGATAAGGTATAGTGAGCAGGACTAGAGGCTCTACAGTGAAATAAGCCAATAAACACTAACCAGAACAGCAATGGACAAGGCATATTGACATTAAGGAGAGGCATGCTTAGTCGAGTGATCAAAAGGGTCCAGTGAGTAGTGAGGTTGGTTGGGGTCACAGCAATTCAGACAGCTAGCCGGGCCATCGGTAGCAAGCTAGCATAGGATGGAGGTCTGTTTTTAGCCACCTCGTGCGTTTCTGTCGGTAGGATTAGTGGGGTTCCGTGAGGTAGAGGGGAACAATCCGATTCGCAAAAAAACTAAAACCGCAGATGGGCGTTCAGGTAACGTCGTGACGGAGGAGCCAGCCGGATAACTCCCTCGGGCAAATAACGTCGGTAGTCCAGTTGTGAAGGCCCAGTGGGGCTCCGCGTTGGCAGTAAAACGGGTCCAGATAGATGATTGTAGCCCAGGAGTGACTGATGGAACTCTTCAGCTGGCAAGCTCCGGAATAATTGATGTTTGCTCCGGAATTGACGTAAGCCGATAGTCACACGGATAGCAGCTACCTAGCTACGAGATCCAGGTATAAATGTCCAGAGTTAGCGGTTGAAATCCGGGGACATGGAGAGAAAAATAGGTCCGGTATGTTCCGGTCCGAGCCGCGCCGTACAAAACTGACAATAGATTTTGAGCTAAAGGATAGCTGATGATCACAAACCGTGGTTATCTGAATACTAATGATTAGCCAGTAAAGAAGCTAACTAGCTTCTGATTAGCTGCTGGTTAGCTTCAGGCAAGCTTCTGGTTAGCTTCTATGGAGGATTACAGATTTGAGGTAAATAATACTTTCTTTTTTTAAATATAAATTGGTGAGGCGGGTTGCAGGAGAGTGTTTTGAAGATGAGTTTATGGAAAATAAAAAATATATATAAAAAGGTATGCGAAGAAAGTTGTAAATGTAAATATCTATATATATATATATATACGGGACACGACAAGACAAGGACAAAAGACGTCTGACTGCCATGCCATCTTGGATCCCCTCTCCCCCGATTGATCAGTTTGGCCGGGCGGCCAGCTCTAGGAAGAGTCTTGGTGGTTCCAAACTTCTTCCACTTAAGAATGATGGAGGCCACTGTGTTCTTGGGGACCTTCACTGCTGCAGAAATGCTTTGGTACCCTTCCCCAGATCTGTGCTTTGACACAATCCTATCTCGGAGCTCTACGGACAATTCCTTCAACCTCTTGGCTTGGTTTATGCTCTGATATGCACGGTCAACTGTGGGATCTTATATAGATAGGTGTGTGCTTTTCCAAATCATGTCCAATCAATTGAATTTACCACAGGTGGACTCCAGTCAATTTATAGAAACATCACAAGGATGTACAATGGAAACAGGATGCACCTGAGCTCAATTTTTGAGTCACATAACAAAGGGTCTGAATACTTATTTAAAAATGATATCAGTTTTTTATTTTCAATTTAAGGTTCAAAATGTCTAAAAACCTGTTTTCACTTTGTCATTATGGGGCTTTGTGTGTAAAACGATGAGGAAAAACATTTATTGAATCCATTTGAGAATAAGGCTGTAATGTAACAACATGTGGAAAAGTCTGGTGTCTGAATACTTTCTGAATGCACTCTATCTACATCAATGACCTTATGCCCCTACATACGACTCTGTACCGCTTCTCCCTGTATATAGACATGTTATTATTACTCTTTTTTGTTATTCATTATTCACTGTGTATTCTCTGACTCTAACATATAGTCTCAGTAGCACTCGTCCTGATGGTTCTCAGGTCGCCAGCCTCTAGTCCCCCGAGCCCCTCTGAAAGATAATTCTCCAAACAGCTTCATTAGAAGGGGGAAGAAAGGGAGAACCTAGTGGTGTGGCTGAGGAACAGAGGGCAGATGAAAGAGCTGCTGATGGACAGCGCTATGTGGCTGATAAAGCCTCCAGACACCGTGCCGTGCTGGTCTGTTGCTAGTCTGTTTTACAGGATCACCATTTTATGGCTAAACACTACATCTCACAGTCCACAGCCAGGCCTGCTTGATGTGACTGGGGTTACAGGCCAACTAGAAGAGTGAGTGAGTGAGTGAGTGAGTGAGAATAGTCAACATCTACTTCTTGGATCAGCCGAAGGGAATACCTGAGATGAATGGATGACTGATAGAATGCTACAGGCAAACAGAGGGGAAAACATACACAAATAAGTTCTCAGCTTTACTGACAGACTGTGACCAGACTGAGTGGAACTCATTGCTTGTGTAAACTACCTTGTTCACCTTTGGAGCAGTGGCCAGACACTGCTGATGTAAAGTAGGGATGTGTGTATAGACAGTGAAACCTGGCGAGGCAGAGACAGGAGACAAACATCTTCATCACTGTTGCTGATGCACTCAAATCTCTCAAGACACCTCAAACTATCTCACCCTGACTCTTACATCCATGCTGTGTGTGCGTATGTAGTGTATGTGAATGTGTGAGTGTCAGTGTAGTGTGTGTATATATAGTTGTGTACACTGAGTGCACAAAACATTATGAACATCTGCTCTTTCCAAAACATAGACTGTCCAGGTGAATCCAGGGGAAAGCTATGATCCCTTATTGATGTCACTTATTAAATCCACTTCAATCAGTGTAGATGAAGGGGAGGATACAGGTTAAAGAAGGACTTTTAAACCTTGAGACAATTGAGACGATGTCTGCTCCTGATATTCTACGAATATTCTAAGAATGAATTTGAATTTGTGTTGGGCCTGCCCAGGCTTATGGTTTGCGCAACATTATAGCTTATGTTTGAGACCAACGCATGGCTGTTGCTGTAGTGATAGAGAGAAGTGTTAGTGAGAGAGAGAGAGAGAGAGAGAGAGAGAGAGAGAAGCGTGCTTGTACCTCTCTCAGAACTAGAATTAGATGAACTTTCTATGATCTCGCTCCCTCTCTCTGCTTGACATGAGCCTGCAACTCTCATGTCTCCAGCGTTGCTCTTCATCATTTATTTCCTTATAGAATAATAGCCGCAGGCAGGGTGCTGGAGGAGCTGAACAGCATGCAGCCAGAACAAGCTTTTCGCAATATATCAAATACAATTGGAGGAAAACACAGGTTGGAAAGCAAATATATCCTGCTTAAAAGAGAAGACTCTAATCTGACTGTAGGCTACGAAATATTTTATTAGCTTATTGAGCGAACATTGTTTTACACAGTTAAACAAAAGAGAGATAGGCTTTTGGTACGAGAGTATCGGCCTTCTCCGCCGAGTGAGTTTCACATCATTGGGTGAGTCATTGAAACTGGAAGTCCTAAAAAGCTTATCATTTCCTATTCATATTGTACAATATGTCTCTCCTCCACACACTTACAGTAGGTCTAGGTTATTGATGGCTTCAAGGCCATTTTTATTGATCTCAGATTCTCAGTGTAGAAAAGTAGCCTGTCATTTCGATAATTTGTGCGATATTAAAAAAGATTTTGCTAAAGTCTCCAGTCATAAAAATGATGTAGAATTGAATGAAATGTGTTTATAAAAGGCCAAATTCTTCCCGGACCTAAGTACAAAAAACAATCCCATGTGTTGAAAGTTCTGTAAGTGGCTTTACTATAATGCTCTATGCCATTATGCAAATGTGGTGAAATGCATGCAATGTTTTATTATAAAGTTGATTTTGAAATGCATGCAATGTTTTATTATAAAGGTGATTTTGAAATGCATGCAATGTTTTATTATAAAGGTGATTTTGAAATGCATGCAATGTTTTATTATAAAGGTGATTTTGAAATGCATGCAATGTTTTATTATAAAGGTGATTTTGAATGTGTTCTGGTACCTCAGAGCTCCTCAGGTCACCCTCCTCTCATGCTCACTTTTTGTTCCGGTACCTCCCAATTTACAAATGAACCACTGGTTAAGTCCTTAGTGATGTGGACGCCAAGGAACTAGAAGCTCTCTATCAACTCAACTACAGTCCCCGTCAATATGGATGGGGGCGTGCTCTCCCCTCTTTCTCCTATAGTCCACGATCAACTCCTTGGTATTACTGACATTGAGGGAGAGGTTATTTTCCTGGCACCACACTGCTAAGTCTCTGACCCCCTCCCTGTAGGCTCTCTCATCACCGCCGGTGATCAAGCCTACCATCGTCGTGTCGTCAGCAAACTTGATGATGGTGTTGGAGTCGTGCGCGGCCACGTCGTCCTGGGTGAACACACACACCATCCCACTCGCCCCCGTGGTTTGTGCTCGTCACTCCGGTGTACAGAGCTGATAGCTGGAGCATCCTGGGAATGTTCCTTAATAAAAACACTCTCCCCTCTAATTAATGGCATGGCAACCAGATAAAAGAAAGGGATGGGACAAGATGGGTTATGCAAGCTTTCTCTCCTCTCTTTCTTCCTCTCCTCCGGTCTGCTCCTCCCTGTTCCAGGTTGAATTACGTTTTCAGCCAACTTAATGGGCCTAAACAGAGAGTGTAGAGAGAGCAGGATGGGTGTGCGTCCATCTTTAGGGGTGTAGAGAGGGATGGAGGGAGCAGGATGGGTGTGCGTCCGTCTACAGGGGTGTAGAGAGGAATGGAGGGAGCAGGATGGGTGTGCGTCCGTCTACAGGGGTGTAGAGAGGGATGGAGGGAGCAGGATGGGTGTGCGTCCGTCTACAGGGGTGTAGAGAGGGATGGAGGGAGCAGGATGGGTGTGCGTCTGTCTACAGGGGTGTAGAGAGGGATGGAGGGAGCAGGATGGGTGTGCGTCCGTCTACAGGGGTGTAGAGAGGGATGGAGGGAGCAGGATGGGTATGCGTCCGTCTACAGTGGTGTAGAGAGGGATAGAGGGAGCAGGATGGGTGTGCGTCCGTCTACAGGGGTGTAGAGGGTCAGTGGGAAGATAGAGTGGGTTGCAGGGGTAGAGGGAGGGACATAGAGGAGCAGAGGGATAGAGAGAAGGATGAAGTGGACAGAGAGCATGATGGAGTTGGCTTAGAGCAGAGCTAGCAGACTTCAACACAACAGACCCTCCACAACCTACGGGCAATGACCTCTATTCTCTCTAACCACTCTACTGAGAACATACCCATCTGGCCCTGGTCTCTCCAGATGATGGCTGGGTGTCACACAGTTGCACAGCCCTCTGCATTAAAGCATTACTACAGCGTAGAGCCCTGGAGAGCCAATGCCACCCCAGGCCCTAGTTGGGTTAAGCTCATACCTCATTCTCACAGCATATGTGGGTTTATCATGGGGGATGCTAATGGACTCTACATCTGAGGGCTCTTTGCACACATCCTTAATCATGTGTAGAATGCCTTCTCTAGAAGGTCCACAGTGTGGCTCAGAGGTCAAAGTGATAGCATTGGATGGGTTTAGGATGGTAGTCTGGTAGTTTAAACTGCTATCCTGATGGGAGCAGCTGAATT
Source organism: Oncorhynchus clarkii lewisi (assembly GCF_045791955.1). NCBI lineage: Eukaryota > Metazoa > Chordata > Actinopteri > Salmoniformes > Salmonidae > Oncorhynchus > Oncorhynchus clarkii. Next base: position 60,828,481 of record NC_092163.1, read on the forward strand.
ACAGCCAGGCAATCAGTTAGTCCCCACATGAACTGATAGCAGGACGTGATAACCCTAGTTCACCTCCTTCAGACAGCCTCTGGTAGAAAGGGTCAACGAAAAGGTCAGAAATGGATGGCCTACATACCCAGACTGTAACTCACAGCATACAGGGCTAACAGCAGTACAGCAGGGCTACCACAGTCTTGAGCACTGATTTGTGGGTAAGAGAGAGACTTTAGGGAGGGGATCAGGGATCACGATGAGGTCATCACAGCCACCCAATTACAGATGTGTGTGTGTGCATGTTGTTTATTGTGTGTATCTGTTTGTAATGTCCTCTACTAATCTGATTTTTTGTTACGTTCACACATAATACAGAAAAAATGCTTTATATTTCAAGTATCAAAGGTTATCTATTTCCAATTTTTCTCAGTGTTTATTACACAATGTTTTGGGAAACACTCAAGTAACAGAGAAACACAGCTGAACAAAGTATCTGAATAGTGGAACATTGACTAATAACAATATTAGCACAGGCAATAACAATAACAAGGATAGTGACATCACAGTGATGCTGTTGTTGTGCTGTGCATCTATCCTCTCTGAGTGGGGTGACACAGGCAGCTCTCCGTAGCCTACTTGAACAGCCTTGAAATCTCCCAGGGTATGCAGACGTCACAGTATTTACAGTATGTACAGAGTCCTCACTGTCCTGCTACGTCAGTCCAGCGTCAGACGAGCGGGAAAACCATGCTGGAGATGGGTTTGCAAGCATGCTGAAGTAAAACTAGAGGATTCGCTGAGCAAAGCCCCCCGAGTCTGTGTAGTATCACTACAGCTTTGTGTGTGTGTGTGTGTGTGTGTGTGTGTGTGTGCTGACAGAAAGGTCAGCTTGAACTTTCCAGTACACAAAACAAAATTATTTTTGTGTGAGCAAATCTCAGAGAGAGAGAGAGAGAGGCCGAGAGATGGAGAGGGGAGGGGGGATAGATCTGTCTGTGTCTGAGAGATTCTACTTTCTCTGCCCAGTAGGCGATTTCATTGTCCTATGAGGTCATTCCCTAGAGCAGTGGTATTCAAAGTCGGGGTTAAACTGCAGTAGGGTCGGCAAAATAAAAATAATAATACAACAATTGTATGGGACAATATACAAACATTTTTGAGAAAGATCAGTTGAAAGATAACATTTTATTGAGTAAATGTTCTTATTGGTTTCTTTCACTTTGATAAGAGATAAAAATGCAATGAATTGAAGAAAATATACAGATTTTAAGGTTGTGGGGTCCGGTGGGGTGGGGACGCAAGAAATTCATGGGGGAAAAATGGGGTTCCCTAGAAATTCTGGCAGAAAAAAATGTCCCCGCTGAAAAGGTTTTAATACCACTGCCCTAGAAGACGTCACTGGCCTGTGCTCAGACTGCCCAGAGGAATCATGGAGCATGCTCAGTGCTGTTTTCCCACTGAACTAGATTCTCATCGGAGACGTTGTGTGACTGTGACCCACTCTTACTACCGGCTGCTGCGTCAGACCAGACAGAGAATGGTCACTTCCCTTCTACCATCCCTCTCTCAAGCCCAGCCTAATCAGAACATCAGGGCAAGGAGGGGCATGGTTCCACCCAGAAAGTCTGTCCCGTCCCTCCGTGAGGAAGGCCACATCCAGACCCTTAGGGGTTTCACAACCCATCCTGGTGTGAGGTATGTCGTATGTCTCTGTGGTGAATTCCCCCCTCAGTGGTACAGCCCTGAATTCTCAGAGGATGTAACCCCTCCCAGAGTAGTGGTGTTAGAGGCGACACACACCCCTCATTCACCTACTTACCGTAAGATCTGAGATCTGGTCATGGGCCATGCACATGTACTTCCTCGCTGGACGAGAGGGGGTGTGCCACAAATAATTAAAGGAAGGGACCAGTCCTTCTCCCCAGCCAAGAGGCAAAACTCTTGTCTCAAAGGGGTTATACTCACTACACAGTGTACCAAAACGTGTGCCGAATTGTGTGCCAAACAGTAAGTTATATGGTAACATCTTAGTCAACCATTCCAGCTCATGGAACTACAGAATGGAAGGAAGGTGGAAGCTTGCTCAGTTCCTCGCTTGTTCTTTCTTATCTTTAACAAAACCTTTCTTCCCACATCCTCTTTCCTGTCACCTTCCTGCAGGAGTTTCCAGTTATATCCCCTCCCTGCATCCATCAATCAACCCCCCACCCCCACCTGTTCCCTTCAGCAGCCCCTCCCATCATCAGCCACACCCCTTTACACTATATGGTCTATTACCATTACCATATATTACCATATTATCTATTAAAGAAAGTCCAGCAGGGTGGTTTTCATCTCAGAGCATGATCATATCATATTTATTCCACAGTATCCATCCCTGCCACCACCCTCTTTTCTCACACATTCTTCACCCAGAGTACACATGATTTACCCTAACTCCACTTGGCCAGGCACCATTAATCCCCCATTTCTGGTAACCTTTCTTCCTGGGTGCTGAATAGCTGTGCTAATAGATTTACGACTCTACATAAGCACACTGCCTGAGTGCCGTACTCCAGGGAAATAAAGAAGGGCAATAATAATGTCCACACACATAACAACATTACTGGCAGACATACTGAGATGTTTTCATTTGTCTTTGATTCACTACGGCAGGATTCCTGATGACAGCTTTATTTAGTGATGATTACAATCAAATTTCTCCATTTTCCCCTCTCCTCTGCCATAGATGTCTAAATATAATGTTTTCAGTTGTTTTTCATTATCACAAGTCTTCATGGTAGAGTTGCTTGAAAAACATTTTCAAATGTCAGTGATTATAGTCCTCGACTGAGCGGAGGTCGTAGAGAATGCTGAAAGAACGGGATAGGTGAAAGCAATATCGCACTGGGCACACACTGGTTGAACCAACATACCAATGCGATGGCAGATACTGTTCACTATTTAGCTTTCACCTGTCCAGATGGATAGCGACAAACATCATTGTCTGTATCCACACACAACCACCCAAAGGAAATTAACCTCCATGGAATCCGCTTTTTTTAACAGAGAGGCCACCGGTCAATATGGAGTCTGGACAATTATTGACAATTCTCAAAGCCTGCTCCACAGTGAAGGGTCCCCTGCAGGCTCCAGGCCCCAGAGAGCAGGAAGTGTATGGCTGCTATGGTCAGCCTGAAGCCTGATGCGTGTTTGTCTTTGTTCCAGAGAGCAAAGGGGCTTTGTTCTGCAATAACAAAAATAATCCCTAAAACAGGAGAGAGGGGGAAAGTCTCAGTATTGTTTGGTAGTTGGTGATGGCTGAGGACCCTGAAGAAAACAAAGCCCTGGAATCCATTACAGCACGGCCAGTATGCTGACAATATCAGGTCGCACAAAAAGCCATTGTCAATGTTTATTACAAATAAAGTATTTATAATTTCTATTTTGTCTACTCAGTCAGGCAGGTTCTTTGCCAACTGCAAGTTCATTTAGTTACAGTGTATCTCCTGTGTAAGCCCCTCTTTTGGTCGAAACCCCCTCCCTGGATAAGAACTCGGTTTAACTGGACAATTTAGAACAGGAAAAACTACCAAATTGCGAAAATATGAGAAGGTACTGTACATACACAATGTCCAGAGGCGATGAAGTTATCTTCTCATTGGGAGAGGCTACAGATCATCATTAGACTACACATATTTCTATGTGGCTAACTTTACTGACTCCTGTGTAATATCTAGAATATTCTGACATTAGATAAAGAGCAAAGATAAACTGCCATGAGAAAATGACAGAATTAGTTAAGTTTCTCTGAAAATCCCTGCAAATGGTAGCCCAAGATTCATCAGACACGTCCTGTACAGCTCAGGGTCTGGGTCTGTAACTCCCTGACACAGGAGACAGTGCTAGAGTGAGAGAGCCTTGATTTGTTCATTCAAACAGACAGAGAGAGAGCGGGAAAAGTGTTTTTACTGTTCCTTTGATATTGTTCACCAATCATTTATCAGTCACCCAGGCCTCCCCAAACACCAACAACTTACATCGTCTGTCATGTGAGAGAATGTGTGGGGTTCACTTCAAAGAGGAAGTTGAGTGTAGTGTAAGACCTTCTCTCTGATAACAATCACTGGGTTACATTGAGAGAACTATGCCTTTGCTTTTCTGTTTTCCCAGAGCGTATCTAGACTGTAGAGTGTAAACAGGTATCAAGTGAAGTAATGTGTAGCCTCAGTGAACACTCACAACTCTCATGTCCTTTGGAAGCCCTCAGCATGGAGTGGCATTTTTTTTAACATTGGAAATGTTAGACGTTGTATATTATGCATGTATATTAAAGATACAGTGCCTTGCGAAAGTATTCGGCCCCCTTGAACTTAGCGACCTTTTGCCACATTTCAGGCTTCAAACATAAAGATATAAAACTGTATTTTTTTGGTGAAGAATCAACAACAAGTGGGACACAATCATGAAGTGGAATGACATTTATTGGATATTTCAAACTTTTTTAACAAATCAAAAACTGAAAAATTGGGCGTGCAAAATTATTCAGCCCCTTTACTTTCAGTGCAGCAAACTCTCTCCAGAAGTTCAGTGAGGATCTCTGAATGATCCAATGTTGACCTAAATGACTAATGATGATAAATACAATCCACCTGTGTGTAATCAAGTCTCCGTATAAATGCACCTGCACTGTGATAGTCTCAGAGGTCCGTTAAAAGCGCAGAGAGCATCATGAAGAACAAGGAACACACCAGGCAGGTCCGAGATACTGTTGTGAAGAAGTTTAAAGCCGGATTTGGATACAAAAATATTTCCCAAGCTTTAAACATCCCAAGGAGCACTGTGCAAGCGATAATATTGAAATGGAAGGAGTATCTGACCACTGCAAATCTACCAAGACCTGGCCGTCCCTCTAAACTTTCAGCTCATACAAGGAGAAGACTGATCAGAGATGCAGCCAAGAGGCCCATGATCACTCTGGATGAACTGCAGAGATCTACAGCTGAGGTGGGAGACTCTGTCCATAGGACAACAATCAGTTGTATATAGCACAAATCTGGCCTTTATGGAAGAGTGGCAAGAAGAAAGCCATTTCTTAAAGATATCCATAAAAAGTGTTGTTTAAAGTTTGCCACAAGCCACATGGGAGACACACCAAACATGTGGAAGAAGGTGCTCTGGTCAGATGAAACCAAAATTGAACTTTTTGGCAACAATGCAAAACGTTATGTTTGGCGTAAAAGCAACACAGCTCATCACCCTGAACACACCATCCCCTGTGTCAAACATGGTGGTGGCAGCATCATGGTTTGGGCCTGCTTTTCTTCAGCAGGGACATGGAAGATGGTTAAAATTGATGGGAAGATGGATGGAGCCAAATACAGGACCATTCTGGAAGAAAACCTGATGAAGTCTGCAAAAGACCTGAGACTGGGACAGAGATTTGTCTTCCAACAAGACAATGATCCAAAACATAAAGCAAAATCTACAATGGAATGGTTCAAAAATAAACATATCCAGGTGTTAGAATGGCCAAGTCAAAGTCCAGACCTGAATCCAATCGAGAATCTGTGGAAAGAACTGAAAACTGCTGTTCACAAATGCTCTCCATCCAACCTCACTGAGCTCGAGCTGTTTTGCAAGGAGGAATGGGAAAAAATTTCAGTCTCTCGATGTGCAAAACTGATAGAGACATACCCCAAGCGACTTACAGCTGTAATCGCAGCAAAAGATGGCGCTATAAAGTATTAACTTAAGGGGGCTGAATAATTTTGCACGACCAATTTTTCAGTTTTTGATTTGTTAAAAAAGTTTGAAATATCCAATAAATGTCGTTCCACTTCATGATTGTGTCCCACTTGTTGTTGATTCTTCACAAAAAAATACAGTTTTATATCTTTATGTTTGAAGCCTGAAATGTGGCAAAAGGTCGCAAAGTTCAAGGGGGCCAAATACTTTCGCAAGGCACTGTATGTATATTAAAGATATGTATATTATGCATGTATATTAAAGATATGTATATTAAAGGCCGAAAACCTGTGACACCACATCGCTCACCGAAAGGTCTGCCCATGAAGTTTATAAACAGCAGAGGGCGCATCATCTCCATCTCGGAGCCGTGTCCCAGGACTGTGAAATCATGTTGGATAAATAAGGCTTGTGTCGCTCTGCAGACCACAACATCAGCCTTGTCTCCTACCAGGCAGTAAAATAACTACTCCAGATTATATTGATCGGTGTATCTATGGACGCCACTCCTCCTGACAGAGACAGATGGGTCATTCCCTACCAATGGCCTTGAATGAGAAGGGCCAAAGTTCAGCCAAACACTCTCCCACATTCTAAGGAACTACAGGGAAAACAGTTAGTGTCCTCATCTCATGTGACATATTGTTCAGTGGAGAGACATATTAAAGTAATTCCATCAGCACAGTGCAAGTCCAGGCAAAATACCGGAATGTTGATGTCATGTGCAGGGTGGATGTGATTTCACATGTTGACCATAAGATGGCACTCTCTAACACCCACTTGAACATAAAAACCAAGAAACCTGTGTGTTTCTTGGTTTTCATTCTGTATCATTTGGGGACCAATGCAACCTGAACAGTTCTGTCTTGCCATCTTCTGCACCAGAGACAGATGTTTACAGTCATCCACCATCCCTGTCCACAACCCCCTAGTCCACAACCCCCTAGTCCACAACCCCCTAGTCCACAACACCCCAGTCCACAACCCCCTAGTCCAGAACCCCCTAGTCCACAACCCCCTAGTCCACAACACCCTAGTCCACAACACCCTAGCAAAAACGAAACCTTCTTGAAGGGAACAGCGCTCACTGTTGCCCCTAGTTGCCGTTTTCCACTTCATCTCCCGACGTCCTCAGACATGGATGGACGTCTAATCCTGACTTGTATCACAGGTGACCACGCTGTAATTGTCATGCGACAAAGACTGACTGAGCTTTATTCCCTAACAGGAGAAATTAGGTGCATTGTACTGTAATTAAACACAATATTCAAACTCCCTATGGGGGTTCTTAATTGATGTTGCTAACCCATAATGTGTGGACAACAGGTGGTATTTCATTTCTAAAAATAAACTATCACAAAATAAATATCTTAGCCAGTATCCTATTCTATTACAAACAAATGCTGTTCAACTGTTGACAATAAACATTGACAATAAAAAAAGCACAGTTGTGAAAAAAAGTGAGTGGGATAAAGCAACATGCAGGCTTCTACTGTGTATTTGTTTGATTAACTCTCAGTAAATATTCCAAACCACACAGTAGAGATTAAGATCCACCCCCCAGCTCACGACTTGTCAATTTGGACTAATGATACTAATGATAGGATTGATAGGTAGCAACTGATAGCCATAATAATATCCCTAATGGCCATAATAATGTGAATAACCCGATGAGTAGCTAGTTCAGAGCACATTTGGATTAATGATGATGGACATTATTACCCAAATATCCTGATGAGTTGCTTGTCTCTGAATAGCAGCATTGGATTATTGGTCAATTTATACATTTCTGCTGTCACATCAGTCCTGGCAATCAGGTGAGCTCCTTTATAAGGGTTACTCACATACATACACAGACTGTACACACATAGTAGCCATGGAAGGCACAGAGGGACCCAAATTCTACATCCACATGTCCAATGCTTACAGGAGTGGTGCGGAGGCCTTATGAGTACCCTCAGAGTCATATACCTGTATATAGAGAGCTGGGCCAATGCGGTTTCTTTCTGAACATTCCGAGAGCACCACTTTCTCCTCCATAGCCATTGCTAAGTGAAAGTTGACGCTTCTGCTATGTGCTGTTTATTTTTGACAGTTTTCAGAACACAACCATAGAATTAGGAATTAGAATACCAATTTAACTTAATGGGATATCTATGATCACAACACAGTACTGACTTGGATACAAATGATCCCAGTTCTAATCAATAAAATTGTCTTAAATTCGCAGCTCAGTTTTGCTTATTTAGAGTGCATCATTTCGTATGGAATTGCATTGTTACATCACCTACATTTTGAGTAAAAAGGCACTAACATGGCGTCCATTCTAAAACCTGGCCAAACTCTCAATATATGGTTCGGAGTACCCTCAGTACTAGCTGGCTGATCTCTGAGCCTACGCATGTATGCCCGCATACATGTTCTTCCTCATCATCACCTGCCTCACCATCAACTTCCTTATATTCTAAGTCACCATCGAGCACAAGAAGCATTGGACAGCTCTCAACTGAATCCTGCTCATCCTGAATGTGGCTGATCTCGTCACGGTGTTCGGCGGCTTCACCACCACACTCTACACCTCCATGAATGGCTACTTCGTCTTCGGCCTCACCAGCTACATCATTGAGGGCTTCTGCGCTACCCACGGCGGTCGGATCGCCCTCTGGGCCCTGGTGGTGCTGTGTAGCGAAAGGAGGTTGGTTATCTGCAAAGCCTATTGTAAACTTACGCTTCAGGGAGAGCCATGCCATATTGATGGTGGCATTCACCTGGGTGATCGCTGCCGCTTGTTCCGTGCCCCCTCTGTTCGGCTGGTCACGTTACATTCTGAAGGGCATGCAATGCTCATGCAGTTTTGACTATTACACTCAGACCTCAGGGATCAATAAAGATTCCTATGTCATCAACATGTTCTTCTGTCACTTCACCATATCCCTGGTCATCTCCTTCTGCAATGGCAACCTGTTCTGCTCCATCCAAGATGCTGCTGAAACCACCCAGAGGGCTGAGAGGGAGGTCACCAACATGGTCATCATGATGGTCAACTCCTTCCTATTGTGCTAGGTGCCGTACTCCAGTATTGCCGTGTACGCCTTCACCCAACAGGGACTCACCTTCGGACCCTTGTTCATGACAGTTCCGGCTTTTTTGCCAAAATTCAGCCCTGCAGTTCTGCCGCTGCATGATCACTACCCTGTCCTGCAGAAACCTCTTGGATGAGGAGGAGGGAGCCTCCACCTCCACCTCAGTGTTTTCTGCACAAGATGGCTGCTGCGGCCCTTCCGTCTCCTCAGGTTATGGAAAAGTTTGACCTCCATAAGACACTTTCTACATTCTAGTTAGTTTCAACGTATGTCTGTAGATGCACGTCTCAGTATACTGTAATTTCTGTGTTTACTTCACTGCCGTAAACATTTGTTTTATCTTAGAAAAACAAATATTAGTTACAGTACAAGAAGCCAGTTGATACAACTTAACTTTTAAGTCAGAGGAGTAACTCATTTTTTAAAGTTAAAATACTTAGGATTTTTTATAAAGTCTTTACACTATAAGACATCTTCAGTGCTTCAATTTAAAAAGAATGGTGACTCCAATCACTTGTATCTTATAATGTAAGAGTTGATGTAGCTAACAATTGCAAGTCAGTGGTGTAAGTTATCTTTTCAAGTTGAAACAACAACAATTTACAGTGTACTGAAGTTATCTTACAAGTTGAAAGAGTAGAACTGTTCATTAAAACATTTACAAAAATGGCCTATATTTTAATGAAACACGCACCTACTGAAAAACAGAAAAATTATAATTTGCTTTCAGAGAACATGTTAACATCTACAATGTTTCTACCTGTTTTTGGTGGAAGTATGTACAGTGCCTTCGGAAAGTATACAGACTCCTTGACTTTTTTCTTGCTAATATATAAAAAAAATAAAAAACTGAAATATCACATTTACATACATAAGTATTCAGACCCTTTACTCAGTACTTTGTTGAAGCATCTTTGGCATCGATTACAGCCTCGAGTCTTCTTGGGTATGACGCTACAAGCCTGGCACACCAGTATTTGGGGAGATTCTCCCATTCTTCTCTGCAGATCCTCTCAAGCTCTGTCAGGTTGGATGGGGAGTGTTGCTGCACAGCTATTTTCAGGTCTAACCAGAGATGATTGATAGGGTTCAAACCCGGGCTCTGAATGGGCCACTCAAGGACATTCAGAGACTTCTCATTTAGCCACTCCTGCTTTGTCTTGGCTGTGTGCTTAAGGTCGTTCTCATGTTGGAAGGTGAACCTTCGCCCCAGTCTGAGGTCCTGCGAGCTCGGAGCAGGTTTTCATAAAGAAACTCTCTGTACTTTGCTCCGTTCATCTTTGCCTTGATCCTGACTAGTCTCCCAGCCCCTGCTGCTGAAAAACATTCCCACAGTATGATGCTCCCACCACCATGCGTCACCGTAGGCATTGTGCCAGGTTTCCTCCAGACATGATGCTTGGCATTCAGGCCAAAGTGTTCAATCTTGGTTTCATAAGATCAGAGAATCTTGTTACTCGTGATCTGAGAGTCTTTATGTGCCTTTGGCAAACTCCAAGCGGGCTGTCATGTGCCTTTTACTGAGAAGGGGCTTCCATTTGGTCACTCTACCATAAAGGTCTGATTGGTGGAGTACTGCAGAGATGGTTGTCCTTCTGGAATGTTCTCCCATCTCCACAGGGGAACTCTAGAGCTCTGTCAGAGTAACCATTGGGTTCTTGGTCACCTCCCTGACCAAGACCCTTCTCCCCTGATTGCTAAATTTGGCCATGCGTCCAGCTCTAGGAAGAGTCTTGTTGGCCTCAAACTTCTTCCATTTAATAATGATGGAGGCCATTGTGTTCTTGTGGACCTTCAATTCTGCAGAAATGTTTTGGTACCTTTCCCCAGATATGTGCCTCAACACAATCCTGTCTCGGAGCTCTACGGACAATTCCTTCAACCTCATGGCTTGGTTTTTGCTCTGACATGCACTGTGGACATTATGTAGACAGGTGAGTGCCTTTCCAAATCATGTCCAATCAATTGAATTTACCACAGGTGGACTCCAAGTTGTAGAAACATCTCAAGGATGATCAATGGAAACAGGATGCACCCAAGCTCATAGCAAAGGGTCTGAATACTTATTTAAATAAGGTTTTTCTGTTTCTTATTATTTATACATTTTCAAAAATGTATAAAAACCTGTTTTTGCTTTGTCCTTATGGGGTATTGTGTGTATATTGCTGAGGATTTTTATTTTATTTAATCCATTTTAGAATAAGGCTGTAATGTAACAAAATGTGGAAAAAGTTAAGGGCTCTGAATACTTTCTGAAGGCAATGTATCTATATCTTATAGAATAAAAGTATTCTGCATTAAGTCCTGTCTGGTACTGTATGTATTTTGTCTGGAGAGAGTCGTAACAATAATAGTAATAGTAATATTAATATAAAGCATTCTTCATTCAGTCCCGTCTGGTATGTTTTTCTCTGTATAGAGTGGTGGTGAGATTACCACAGGTAAAGGATGAGGGATTTACAGAGATTGATGGAGATTTCGGTAGTTGAGACTTTCAAGACTTTCATCTGAGGTCGCCCTGTAGGCTATCAAGTGCAAAGGTATCAGATCTGAAGAAGAATTTACACATGAAGACATGACAGTAATGTAAAGGTTAAGGTTCGCAAGATATTAACCTGATAAGGCAACATGATCCCTTTTACATTTCCCCTTGGCTGCAGACTTACCTGTGCAACATGTTACAAATTACAATTGGCATGAAAATACACACACACACACACACACACACACACACATGGATTCTGTCAAATCTAATCAAAACTAAATATAAACCCACACACAGGCCTACAATTGTCCAAAAATCTAGTGCATCACTTTGTCAAAACGTATATTACGTGCCGTCTTTCTTGCATGAATGTCTGCTACATACAGAACATGTCTGTCATCTTAGCTCCAGTCAGGTTTGACTCAACAGGACGGAACCGTTCGTGTGTTTCCATGGTGACGGGAGAGAGAGGCTCCAAGGTCACAGAGCCCCTCAACTGGAGCCCAGACTTTGGGCTGCTGCTGTGATATCATTATTACAGATTTCATTACCATGTCTTCCTCAGCACACAGACACAGCCATGATGAATTGTCAACCGTCATTGGTTATCCATACTGGGTAGCAGCAGCAATACAAGACACTGGTTCAATATTTGATGAAGACTCAGGGAGCGATAGAGGGAGGGGGAATGAGGAGAGGGGAGTGTATTGCCTCTGGAGACTTGATTGAATTCATTGTTTCAACCTGGTCTTAGAGCATTTTGTATTACTCTGTATGTAAATCCAAAACTCCATTTAGTATGATATGTTATGTTTCGTATGGTACCGTGCATTCGGAAAGTATTCAGACCACTTGACTTTTTCCACATTTTTGTTACATTACAGCCTTATTCTATAATGGATTCAAATGTTTTTTCCACTCAGCAATCTAATCCACCAATCAGGCCTTTATGGAAAAATTACATTTACATAAGTATTCAGATCCTTTACTCAGCACTTTGTTGAAGCACCTTCGGCAGCAATTACAGCCTTGAGTCTTCTTTGGTATGACGCTACAAGCTTGGCACACCTGTGTTTGGGGAAATTCTCCCATTCTTCTCTGCAGATCCTCTCAAACTCTGTCAGGTTGAATGGGGAGAGTTGCTGCACAGATATTTTCAGGTCTATCCCGAGATGTTCGATCGGGTTCAAGTCAGGGCTCTGGCTGGGCCACTCAAGGACATTTAGAACATGTCCCGAAGCAACTCCTGCATTGTCTTGGCTGTAGGGCCGTTGTCCTGTTGGAAGGTGAACCTTCACCCCAGTCTGAGGTCCTGAGTGCTTTGGAGCAGGTTTTCATCAAGGATCTCTCTGTACTTTGCTCTGTTAATCTCTCCCTCAATGCTGACTAGTTTCCCAGTCCCTGCCGTTGTAAAACATCCCCACAGCATGATGCTGCCACTACCATGCTTCACCGTAGGGATTGTGCCAGGTTTTCTTCAGACGTGATGCTTGGCATTCAGGTCTGGCCACTCTACCATAAAAGCCTGATTGGTGGAGTGCTGCAGAGATGAATGTCATTCAGGTAGGTTCTCCCATCTCCACAGAGGAACTCTAGAGTTCTGTCAGAGTGACCATTGGGTTCTTGCTCACCTTCCTGACCAAGGCCCTTCTCCCCTGAATGCTCAGTTTGGCCAGCTCTAGGAATAGTCCTGTAATTGTTTTGTACCCCGACACAATCCTGCCTCTGAGCTCTATGGATAATTCCTTCAACCTCATGGCTTGTTTTTTTGCTCTGACATGCACTGTCACCTGTGGGACCTTATATAGGAAGGTGTGTGCCTTTCCAAATCAATTCAATTTACCACTGATGGACTCCAATCAAGTTGCAGAAATATCTAAAGGATGATCAATGGAAACAGGATGGACCTGAGCTCAATTTCAAAGATTTCCAAAAACCTGTTTTCGCTTTGTCATTATAGGATATTGTGTGTAGATTGCTGAGGAAAAACATTTATTCAATCAATTTTAGAATAAGGCTGAAACATAACAAAATGTGGAAAAGGTCAAAGGTACTGAATTTTTTCAGAAGGCACTTTATGTATTAATTTGTGGATTTCCATCACCCATTTCGTATGATATGTTATGAATTGCAAAACGAATTTCCAAAACGTATGATATGTTACGAATTTTAGCTAGGTGGCTAACGTCAGCATGCTGGCTTGTGTTGCTAGAAGTTTGTGTTATACAAATAAAATGTTATTTGGCACGTGTCGAATACAGCAGGTTTCCCAGTCCCTTACCTTACAGGGAAATTATTATTTACAAGCCCTTAAAACCTTTTAGGGTTCCCCTATGGCTAGATTTGACAACATCTGGTAAATGGCAGAGCGCGAAGTTCAAAAACACTAACTTCATAATATTAAACATTCATGACGATACAAGTGTCTCACATCATTGAAAAGATAAACTTCTTGTTAATCCAGCCGCTTTCTCAGAAAGCATACCATACCATCTGACAGCGCCCCGCATATAAAAGCATGAAAACCATTTTCCAACCAAACAGATGCATAACGAAAATCAGAAAAAGCGATGAAATAAATCACTTAACTTTGAAGATCTTCCATTTTTTGCAATCCCAAAGGTCTCTGTTACACAATGAATGGTCGTTTTGTTCGATAAAATCCTTATTTATGTCCCAAAAATGTTCGTTTAACTGCCTTGTTCAAGGTCAGAATGACAGATTTTTACCTTGTCAGCTCAGGGATTCGATCTTGCAATCTTTCAATTACAAGTCTAACCACTATTACAACTCTAACCACTAGGCTACCTGCCGCCCCATTTAGTCCCCGCCTTTATTCCCTGTTCACCCACGACTGCGTGGCCAAACACAACTCCAACACCATCATTAAGTTGCCGATGACACAACAGTGGTAGGCCTGATCACCAACAACGATGAGATGGCCTACAGGGAGGAGGTCAGTGAACTGGCAGTGTGGTGCCAGGACAACAACCTCTCCCTTAATGTGAGAAAGTCAAAGGAGATGATCGTGGATTACAGGAAAAGGCAGGCCAAAAAGGCCCCCATTAACATCAACAGGGCTGTAGTGGAGCAGGTCGAGAGTTTCAAGTTCCTTGGTGTCCACATCACCAACAAACTAGGATGGTCCAAACACACCAAGACAGTCGTGAAGAGGGCACGACAAAGCCTATTCCCCCTCAGGAGACTGAAAAGATTAGGCATGGGTCCTCAGATCCTCAGAAGGTTAACGCACTGTTCCTGGGCCATTATAGAAAATAAAAATTTCTTCTTAACTGACTTGTCTAGTTAAATAAAGATTAATGAAATAAACACCCCTGAGGGGCCCCAGTGTTAAGGATCAGTGTGGCAGATGTGTTGTTACCTACTCTTACCACCTGGGGGCGGCCCATCAGGAAGTCCAGGATCCAGTTGCAGAGGGAGGTGTTTAGTCCCAGAGTCCTTAGCTTAGTGATGAACTTTGTGGGCACTATGGTGTTGAATGCTGAGCTGTAGTCAATGACCAGCATTCTCACATAGGTGTTCCTTTTGTCCAGGTGGGAAAGGGCAGTGTGGAGTGCGATTGCGTCATCTGTGGATCTGACCAACCTTTCAAAGCACTTCATGGCTACCGACGTGAGTGCCACAGGGCGGTAATCATTTAGGCAGGTTACCTTCGCTTCCTTGGGCACAGGGACTATGCTGGTCTCTTTGAAACATGTTGGTATTACAGACTTGTTCAGGGAGAGGTTGAAAGTGTCAGTGAAGACACTTGACAGTTGGCCTGCGCATGCTTTGAGTACACATCCTGGTAATCCGTCTGGCCCAGCGGCTGTGTGAATTGACCTGTTTAAAGGTTTTGTTCACATCAGCTACCGAGAGCGTTATCACACAGTCATCCAGAACAGCTGGTGCACTCGTGCATGCTTCAGTGTTGTTTGCCTCGAAGCGAGCATAAAAGGCATTTAGCTATTCTGGTAGGCTCACGTCACTGCACTGGGCAGCTCGCATCTGGGTTTCCCTTCGTAGTCCGTAATAGTTTTCAAGCCCTGCCACATATGATGAGCGTCAGAGCCGGTGTAGTAGGATTCAATCTTAATCCAATATTCACGCTTTGCTTGTTTGATGGTTCGTCTGAGGGCATAACAGGATTTCTTATAAGTGTCCTGATTAGTCTCTCGCTCATTGAAAGCGTTTGCAGTTGTGGCATGTAATCCATGTCTTTTGGTTGGGATATGTACGTACAGTCACTGTTGGGACGACATCGTCGATGCACTTATTGATGAAGCCGATGACTGAGGTGGTGTACTCCTCAATGCCATTGGATGAATCCCGGAACATATTCCAGTCTGTGCTAGCAAAACAGTCTTGTAGTGTAGCATCCGCGTCATCTGACCACTTCCATACCGAGCGAGTCGCTGGTACTTCCTGCTTTAGTTTTTGCTTGTAAACAGGAATCAGGAGGATAGAATTATGGTCACATTTGCCAAATGGAGGGCAGGGGAGAGCTTTGTATGCATCTCTGTGTGTGAAGTAATGGTGGTCTTGGATTTTTTTTGTCTCTGGTTGCACATGTGAGATGCTGGTAAAAATTTGGTATAACTGATTTAAGTTTGCCTGCATCAAAGTCCCTGGCCACTAGGAGTGTCGCTTCTGGGTGAGCATTTTATTCTTTGATTATGGCCTTATAGAGTTGGTTTAGAGCGGTCTTAGTGCCAGCTTCATTCTGTGGTGGTAAATAGACTGCTATGAATAATATCGATGAGAACTCTCTTGGTAGATAGTGTGGTCTATAGCATATCATAAGGTACTCAACCTCAGGCGAGCAATGCCTTGAGACTTCTTTAATATTAGACATTGCGCACCAGCTGTTATTGAGAAATAGACACACACGCCCACCCCTCATCTTACCAGAGGTAGTGCCTCTGTTCTACCTGTGCATGGAAAATGCCGCTGGCTCTATATTGTCCCATGTTCGTTCAGCCACGTCTCTGTGAAACATAAGATGATAAAGTTTTTAATGTCCCGTTGGTAGGATCATAATTGCAGGTCATTAATTTTATTTTCCAATGATTGCATGTTACAAGAACAGATGACAGTAGGAGTTTACTCGCTTGCCTACTGATTCTCAGAAGGCTGCCCGATCTGCGGACCCTTTTCCTGCGTCTTTTCTTCACGCAAAAGGTGGGGATCTGGGCCTGTTCCAGTGAAAGCAGGATATCGCTCTCGTCGGACTCGTTAATGGAAAAACTTTCTTCCAGTTACAGGTGAGCAATCGCTGTTCTAATGTCCAGAAGTTATTTTCAGTCATAAGAGATGGTAGCAACAACATTATGTACACAATAAGTTTAAAAAATAAGTTACACAAAAAAAACTAACCAAATTGCACAATTTGTTGGGAGAATGTAAAACATTAGCCATATTCTTTGGCACCATCTTTATCATATATATTATGGCACCTACAGAAAATATTTAAAAAACAACCATCAATGTGGTACTTTCTTTTAGGAGAAAAGTATTCTTAAAAGAAACTGGCATGTTCCTAAAAAGTATTATAGTTAAACAGACCCAGACCCATAGTTATTCAAAAGTAAAAGAATAATACTGGAAAGGATTTGCAATTCAGACAAAATTTTAAGGTTTATTATCCAAGCACATCTTCAAATTGTCTGGCTTCATTATGAAACAACTTTATTGATCAGGCCATGACAAGATATTTAATATGGTACGTCTAACAATTTCTTTGTCAATCTGTCCGGCCAGAAGCTGACAGCTGATAGAAGAGGTTTTCCTCTAATAAACCTGAGTGGCCTCCACAGGTCACTTGACTGACTGGCCTCTGTCTGCATCTACCATCTGTCGTTCTGTCTGTCTGTGGTCTGGGAAGAAGAGAACATGACCTTGGTGTTCCCATCCCAGTTCCTGTCATCGTCTTGACTTCGTACACTTTCTTCCTCTCTCATTTGAAGAATAAAGGGAAAAGGACCACACTGGTTTATAAACAGACAGATCCAAGTAAACCATACTTTTACTTTGTTTGAAATATTATACTATATTATTAATCTACCATTCTGCCCTATCTTCAATATTATATCTTATGAATCTCATGAGACTCACATCAAAACTTCTCACATTCCCACACTGATCAATTACAATACAAAAATACCAAAATAGGGACACTGAAGATATGTTTAATATATTATTTTTATTTTAACATGATCATCATCACCATCGTAGTTGAACTTTATTTCCCTTCATTCGTTTTGATCCCATCAATGTACACATTCTGCAGTCAAAAATATACAAACAAATGCAGGCTTGTGCTATAGTCTGGTCAAATGTCTAAAAAACAGTGGCACTGGGGGAGAGAAAGAAAAAAGACATGCACAGCATCTGTGTGGGTGGCACCAGTCACTGGAACTGTGTGCTGCCTGCCTCCTTGGGCTCAGTGGAAAAATACATACCAGTCATCAGACTGATGGCTGGGAAAACGGCCATCTCATATTAAACAAAAACAAAACAAAAATACGCTGATTAATGGAACTGTTAGGCACATCATTGTTTTTTGTGGTTTTACATTTTCTGTAAAATTCTGATGAATGTACAATGCTTAACCAAATCACAAAATAACGACCCCCAAAAAACTAAAAGTTTGTAGGTTTTGGAATCACTGTCTAGTAGGAACGCAGGAATGTAATATAATCAATAATTTAGGTTCATCCAGGGTCCAGGTATGTTATGTTGTATGAAGAGTAGAGCTGATTGGTGAGAGGGAACCATGGTGCCGTGGAGCGGTGAGAGGGGGGGGACTGGTTGTGTTACAGGAGACGTCCCATCAGATGCTCAGATCTTTGGGGCTGTCTTTGTAAGCCTTCCGCTTGGGCTCCGGGGGCGCTTTGGAAGCACGGCTGATGTCAGACTTGAGTGTGCTGTAAGACTCCTTCAGCCTGGGTGCTGTTGCTCCCTCCTCCTCCAGCTCTATGAAGCTCCTGACAGGTGAGATGTTTCGGCCCAGACTCTGAACTCTGTAGCGGGGGTCTGGGGACTCCTCTCTGGGGGCGTAGCGTGCCTCTCTCTCCACCCTCTCAGGCGAGCGGCCCCTCAGCAGTGAGCTGTACCGCTTGTAGGCGCTGTCGGACTCGGGGGTATGGACCCTGGGCATGGTCTCTCCTCTCTGGCCACGGGCAGCAGCAGATAACAGGCCATCTCCTCTGTAGTCACGCTCCAGGGTGGATGCCCTCAGCAGAAGGCTATCCTCCTCAAACAGGCGCTCCTCCCTGGATTCCCTCAGCAGCGTGGCCTCCCTGTTGAGCCGGTCCAGGGCTGGAGGCACCCTCAGCAGCGTGGCCTCCCTGTTGAGCCGGTCCAGGGCTGGAGGCTCCCGCAGCACACTCTCCTCACGATAGGGGCTGGGCACAGGGCCAGGAGGCTTCCTCAGCACTGGTGCCACCCCCCTGTTGGGCCTCTCTGGCTCCCGGCCCCTCAGTCTGTATGGGGAGGGCTGCCGGTAGGGGTCTGATGATTGGGTGCGGTGGTAGCGGGTGGGGGAGTGGTGGCGTGAGTGGTAGGGTGACCGGTGACCATAGGGTGACCGGTGACCATAGGGAGAGCGGTGGCCATAGGGTGACCGATTGCGCCGAGGGGACCTGTAGGGAGAGCGCTGGCGGTGGGTGTAGTGCCGGTCAGGAGAGCGGCCTTCCCTCTCTCTGTGCCCTTGGCTTTGTCTACTGTCCAGGGTTTTCTCTGCGCTGCGGGCCCGGCTACGACCCTTATCAGGGGAGCGGTGTCTCCGGTGGCGGTGGCCGCTACTGTTGTTGTGGTGTTGGTGAGTGCCGTGGTTATCCCCACCAGACCTCTTGCTCTTGTCGCCCTTTCTCTTGGACTGATTGGAGGAGGCACCTGTCTCCCCAGACGCCCCTCCCTTGCTCTTGCTCTTCTTGTCCGGGGAGCGGTGTCTATGTTTGGAATGGTGGTGGCCCTTCTTGTCCTTGCTCCGTGATGGTTTGTGAGGGTCTGGTGTGTTGGTGTCCGATGGTGTGTTGTTGTGGGGCAGAGTGCTCACTTCCGAAGCGTTTTGTACCCCTGCGGCTGGGCCGGCACCGTCGATGCTGGGGTCTGGAATAGAACATGACATACAACACAGGGTTCTGGATGAAACACAATGCTCTCACAGACTCCCTGACCAATAACTAGGCATCTAACATTATTAGTAATACTGCCAATTGTAAAGTTAATGTCAGCAAACAAACACGGCTAAATTCTTCATTTGGATGCACAGCCACAGCTGATGGTTAGATATTAGTATTGCTATGTATGAGCCAAAAGCAGCAATGTACTGTGCGAGGACTGGTGGAACAGCCAAAGCCCGGAGACGTTCTCCACAACAAACCTGTCCCCAGGCAAGGAGCCTAGGGTGGCGTCTGGCTTTATGGAGCTGAAGGGGGCTCAGCTGATGGTTGGACCAATGGTTTGATTACGATGCTGCGTGCTGCGTGGTGTTGATGCTGATTTTGATTGTTTGACATGACTAATTCATGCTCACTCATGCTCTCACTCATGCTCTGCCTTTGATGTTATATCAATATTTAATGCAACTAACAAAACCAAGATGAGTTTCTGAATTGAGTAATGATGTAAATAATGAATGAGCATGTTTGGTTTCAGGAAGAACGTGGTTGCTCATTATTTTCACAGATTGCACTCTATAAAGACTGCTGGGAGTGGGCTCAACACCATGGATAGAGGGTGCATGGAATTGTTTTAGGGACTAATCAAGGAGACTACTGATCCTAATTAAAATGACTGCAGTTCTATTGGTTCTTACCTGACTCTAACCATCTCACCAGATCAGTGAATAAACCACACGGAGGGTAATCAAAGTGTCACAAGACAGCTTCTAAAAGTCATAGTAACTCTACTTGATTAATTGGCTGAGAA
Source organism: Oncorhynchus clarkii lewisi (assembly GCF_045791955.1). NCBI lineage: Eukaryota > Metazoa > Chordata > Actinopteri > Salmoniformes > Salmonidae > Oncorhynchus > Oncorhynchus clarkii. The sequence continues at coordinate 60,848,695 of NC_092163.1, forward strand.
AATGTCTAGGAGAGAAAAACTTTTACCATTGTCTCACAATCACTATCACCAAACTAACGTGACATGAATCGAACGAAAGCTTCGGCATGTCAGCAGTGGACACGCCATTCCCAGAGGTTATATGCAAGATGTGGTATATATGAATCCATTCCAACTGGTCAACATGACAACAGAGGCGGCGGTATTGGCAATGCATTCTGGGTGAATGGATTCTTGCATGGAGCAGAGGCACGGCAAGAGAGAGAGACCGGAGAGCGAGAGAGAGAGAGACCGGAGAGAGAGAGAGAGAGAGACCGGAGAGAGAGAGAGAGAGAGAGGACAGCTACAAACCATGGTCTGATTTTGGTAGGAACTAGGATCTCCCAGCTTGTCATTAGATGATCTCATACATGCGGTGAGATGGGGAGCAACCATCGCTGAAGGAAGAAAGAGCCCAGTGAAACAAAAGGAGAGGTAGATAAAACAGAGAGAAGAGAAAGGCAACAGGGTTTAGATCCTACAACAATAGGCAGAAGAAGAATTCTTGTCCAATGGAAAAGGTGTTTATTTGATCATTTAATCATTCGGAGAAAGAGACAGTCCAGAAAATAACACAACCCTTGAGAAAAAAACTATCAGTTACAGAGAAAGTCCTGGAACCCAGCACACACTCACAGAGATTCACACACACAGAGACCCCAACCACATAGAGACAGCGAGACGCACACACAACACCGTATGAAGCCGTTTACATTGCAGAAATGAAATGTCAAATGGTGGAAACTAAAAGCACGAAAAATAGTAAAAAATATACAACCTCACAGAGATGTCATATTGGTGCAGGACAGACATAAGATATTCTCAGCTCAAAAAAATCACATGAATAGAAATCAAGAATGCATTAAGATGAATTGTGACTATCAATCAACAGATCAATACAATTAAAATTAATATTCCATAAATATTATGGAAAATCAACAAATAAAATCAGAAAAAAAACATTTGGATTTACACTGACAACTTCATGCAGCCATATACTTTCTAGATGACTATGTGGGTTGATCATGATCATGGCTCTGTACATGTACAAACATTTCTGTAGAAGTGGAGCTGAATGGAATTGAATTGTCAGGAATGAGTGCAGTCTCAAGAATCACAGCTTCCCAATGACAGTTACAGTAGATGAGAATAAATCTGTGAATTTTTGAATAAGTCAAACAAAGTATTGTGAATTTCCCAATGAAATGGTAGAAACTATTAGAATGCTCTAATTTCTCAACTGAAGTCCTAAACTCAGAAGCTTACATTCACCATCAATAAATATGATAAATATGTTGATAACGCCATATCAAAGCTTGGAGATGCAATACAACCAGAGAGCATTTCCCAGTTAATTTTTTTTTCAACCCTAAAAATATCATTCAGCAAGGACTCTGAGAATCAATAAACATATCCACATTTAGAAACACTAAATCTTTAAGATAAGATTTTTATCCCTCTCCTCACAGTTCTTTCATTGTTTTTATTTTATCAATGGGTCCATAGACCCCTTTCATTCTTGGGGAATTCCAGAATGCCCTGCTCTCCAAGCCACTCCCTGCTCCCCAAGGCACACCCCCACTCAGTGACACACAGCACAAGGTTAAAAGGTGACAGCAGGTGACAGCAGTTGACCCAGACCCGAAGAGAGCACCCAGAGTAGAACCAGACGCACCCAGTGGACAGTGGCAGTCAGTGGAAGGTCCCGAGCCCGGAGCGCAGGACAGGACAGAGCAGGACAGGAGACAGGGTTCCTCTCGCACCCCACCCTGTCCCTCTCCCCATTGTGCTCAGGGGGTGAAGACAGGGGAAAAGGGAATGTTTTCGTAGATTGACCCACCATATTCAGGCACTGAGCCGTCACCCCTCTTGAGGACCAGGTGGGCGTGACGGCCACCATCTTTTATCAGTTCAATGGCGCGGGCGTGCTTCATGCCCTTGGTGCTCTCACCGTTGATCTCCAGGATCTCATCTCCCACCTGAGGGAGAGAGGAGTGAGGCAGAGAGGAGAGGGGGAGACATTGGAGGAGGGGGAAGTGGAGACATTGTAGGGAGAGGGGGTGTCAGTAGAAGACATTGGGTAAGACACAGAAGGGACGAAGAGGGAGAAGGGAGGATAAAGGAAAGAGGGTGAGGCAGAGAGAGATTGGGTGAGGATAGGTAGAAAAGGGACAAGGAGGAGAAGAGAGGGCAGAGGGGATGCAGAGGGGAGGGAAAAAGCAGGACAAAGAGGACAGACGGGAACATAAGAGGTGCCAGAGAGGGAAGGTTAGATTATAGTTAAAACTGCTCTGACTGCTGTAAAGGAAACATTTCTATAAATCCACAATGTTACAAGAGGGGAAGAGGTTTTTCTCTGCGTCTTAAGTTATCTGTCAGTGTTCTCTCTGTCGAGGGAATTCCACTTCACATATTCACAAATAATATCGGATAATCAATTAACCCTTTCATTCTGTCTAAAGGACCCAGGGGAATGAGACGCTTAAGCTTTTAGACAATTCATCAAATTAAAGGTTAAATGACAGCTTGACAACTACAAGAGAGCACATAGGACATCATATTTACATAATACAGACTTTAAAGAATAACAATTAATGCTTGTGGGGCATTGCATACATAACAGCACTGCACATGTTGTATTAGGCATTCAGCATAACATAACCACATCAATGAGTAGATGAATCAACTTCAAATTTCAAAATGCTCCTATATGGGGCTGATACATACACTCATGTTGCCGTTGCGTATGGCCGCTCCGTCCTCTGCTAGCCTCAGCACGTACAGGTCCATGTTGTACTCGTGACCTCCTCGCAGGCTGAACCCAAAGCCTTTATTTTCCCTCTCCAAGTCCACTGAGTAGAACGCAGCATCCTGAGAGAAACACACACACATGACAAGGTCAGACTGGTGATTCACCGGTGGCTGGACTTGATAATGTTTGTGCCTGGGGACGGCTCGTATTTCAGTGTGGGGATGAATGCCACCTTGAGGACAGTTGCACCTATTAGATCGGAGCTCCAGAGTGGTGGTGAGTGAGATGAATCATAGATGGTTTGGACTCTGGGGGCGGTTTGAGGTGGGCCGAGAGGGCACGCAGAGCCACAGACACCGACTAACACCCACCCTGCTCTGTTGATCTTATCAACATGGTATCAGAATAAAGCATCTCCCTAGTGTGACAGCCACTTAAAGGGAACACATTGCTGTAGGGTGTGTATTGGGCTGGATGGGGCAGGCCTTGTTGGTGCTGGACAAGTCCTTACCTGGGCTGGAGGTTGTGTTGTTGGGGCGGGGGGAGGAGGGGCCTGAGGGGATTTGAACTCAAAAGAGGACTCCTGTTTTGGTTTGGTGTTGTTTCTGGAATGAGAAAGATGTCAAAATATAGGTTAAAAATCACTGCTCATAGATACATGTTCTTAGTCAATTAGGTACTCCAAATCTCAGCATCCCTCTCACCTGGGTTCAGGTGCAGCCTGTTGCTGGGGCGTGTGAGTGGTTGTTATAGTGGCGATCTTCTCAGCGTTGGTCAGTAGTGATGCATTAGAGGAGTCTAATAGGAGAGAAAGAGAGAGCGGGGGAGTCAGGAGACTGGAGACTGAAGCATGCAGAAGACAAAGGGAGAAAAACAAGAGCAGTTTCACAAAACCTTTCGTAAGCCGTTATTACACTGGTAAGATATAATTTACTCAAACAGGGACATATGGAAGCCTGGACCGGATGGAGTGGTACACTCATGACTCTCATCTAATCACAGCACTCTATCTCAATGTGACATCATTTGTGTGATTAATTACCTATAGTTGAATGTAACCCTTAAATAAACACTCAACAACTACCATCTCCCCACTCCAAACCGCCCCCTCATTTCCCTCTATCAACCCTCCGTAGCCTGATCCTAGCCCCTGCTATCAGCCCAGCTATCACCCGTAGCCTGATCCTAGCCCCTGCTCTCAGCCCAGCTACCACCCGTAGCCTGATCCTAGCCCCTGCTATCAGCCCAGCTACCACCCGTAGCCTGATCCTAGCCCCTGCTCTCAGCCCAACTACCACCCCTAGCCTGATCCTAGCCCCTGCTCTCAGCCCAACTACCACCCCTAGCCTGATCCCACCCCCTGCTATCAGCCCAACTACCACCCGTAGCCTGATCCTAGCCCCTGCTATCAGCCCATCTACCACCCGTAGCCTGATCCTAGCCCCTGCTCTCAGCCCAACTACCACCCCTAGCCTGATCCTACCCCCTGCTATCAGCCCAACTACCACCCCTAGCCTGATCCTAGCCCCTGCTCTCAGCCCAACTACCACCCCTAGCCTGATCCTAGCCCCTGCTCTCAGCCCAACTACCACCCCTAGCCTGATCCTAGCCCCTGCTCTCTATTCCACTCACAACCCCACAAACTCTGCTCAATTCCTCTCTCATCTATCCATCATTCCCCCACTAGTCCCCTTGGATTCCATTGGCTTAACTCTCCATTCAGACCACAGCCCCTGAGACGCTGGGCCGGCCAATCAAGGTGGAGGCCGAGCCGAGGGGTTTAATTCCACTCTGCTGGGTAGTCATTGCTGGGGAGACCCAGGGTTTGATGAGTCGTCTCTCTGCCCATGAATCCCAATGTCTTAAAATAGACCTCTCTCCACACCAGTGTCAACTGCCTGCAGCCCAGGCTCCATCCTTCTCTTTTCCTCCCTCAATTTCTGCTTCGCTCATCCCATCCTTCTTCTCTCCCACTGTCCTCTTTCCAATACTCTATCCCTTCTTCCCTCCCAGTCTTTCCACTTTAGTGCAGTTTTCAACCTTTTTATGTTTTCCCCCTCTGTAAACCTTCAGGACTCAGGACGCAGAAGGCACTGAACTGTACCACTGATCAGTCTCTCCCACTGTGAGAATGGAAGGGGAAAAGGATCATTTTATCGAAGAAGTCATGGGAGGAAGAATTCAGCCCTGCCTGCCTACCCAGGGGGCTGAGTAAGGGTCACACCATCTCTCCCTTGTTGCTTTTACACTATATCACAATGTAGACTATTTTAGGTGAGAGAGAAAGGCAGAAAGAGAGAGAAAGGGGGTGAGAGAGAGGAAGGGGAGGGAGAGGGAGAGGAAGTGGGAGAAAGAGAGGCAGAGAGAGAGATATAGGCCAGGAGTGAGGGAGAGAAAGGGGAGAGAGAGGCAGAGAGAGAGCAAGGCAGAGAGTGAGAGAAAGTGGAGAGAGAGGCAGCGAGAGAAAAAGGCAGAGAGAGAACGAGGAAGGGGGGCAAGAGAGGAAGAGGGCAGAGAGGCAGATAAAAAGAGAGAGGAAGGGGGAGAGAGAGAAGGGGGAGAAATTGAGAGAGAGAGTGAAGGGGGAGAGAGAAAGGGGGAAGAGAGAGAAAGGTGGACAAGAGAGGAAGGAGAAAGAGAGCGAGAGAGAGAGGAAGGAAGGAAGGAAGGGAGGGAGAGGGAGAGAGAGAGAGGAGAAGGGGAAGAGAGAGAGGAAGGAGAAAGAGAGCGAGGAAGGAAGGGGAGGGAGACAGAGAGAGAGCGAGGAGAAGGGGAAGAGAGAGAGCAAGGGGGAGAGTGAGGCAGAGACAGAAAGTGAGAGGAAGGACAGCGTACGAGAGAAAGCAAGAGAGGAAGGAAGTGGTGGGAGAGAGAGGGAGGGGGAGAGAGAGGGAGGGGGAGAGAAAGAGGGGAGATATAGAGGGGGGAAGCGAGAGAGGAAGGAAGGGGTGGGAGAGAGAGGAATGGGCAGAGAGAGGGAGGGGGAGAGAGAGAGGGGAGATATAGAGGGGAGTAGCGAGAGAGGAAGGGGAGAGCGAGGCAGAGAGAGAGGAAGGGGAGAGGTAAAGAGAGCGAGAGAAAGGGGGGGAGTGCGCGAGAGAGTGAGAGAAAGGAGGGAGGGAGGGAGGGCGCAAGAGAGTGAGAGAAAGGGGGAGAGTGAGACAGAAAAAGGGGAGGGAGAGTGAAAGGGGGGAGAGAGAGAGAGAAAGAAAGGGGAGAAAGAAAGGGGGAAGAGGGAGAAAGGGGAGAGAGGGAGAGGAAGGGGGGAGAGAGTGGGGAAGGGGAGGAGAGAGCGGAAGGGGGAGGGAGAGAGAGAGGAAGGGGGAGAGAGAGAGGAAGGGGGAGAGAGAGGGGGAGGGGGGGCGAGAGAAAGGGGGAGAGTGAGAGGAAGGAGAGAGAGTGAGAGAGAGTGCAAGAGAGAGAGAGGGGAGGGCGAGAGAGAGAGCGAGAGTGAAAGCGAAAGGAGAGAGAGAGAGCGCTGAGTCTCCCTGCAGTGATTTTGGAATCAGCCTCCTTACTAAATCTCCTTCCCTAACAGCCCTGTGTTTAACAGCAGGATTCTGGATAAATCTACCTATCTCACTAATACAGGGATCTAACATACACACACAACCTCTCAGCCCAAAATACAGACAGACATACAAACTCTCCCTCTCCCTCACAAACCCAAACTATGCTTTTAAAAAACCTCTATCTGTTTTCTTGGCAGAACAATTTTGCCTCAGTGTAATCATCTATGGCTCTACAGAAAAAGGCTTTCATCCATAAAAACAGCCTAAAAAACATGAACAAATAGTTCCAATTTCTCCAACATGCAGGTTGACAAAGACTCGTGGTTACACGGCCGTTCCCCCTGATTCTCCCTCACTTAATGAAACAGCAGTCCAGGGTGATGTGTTAGTGCAGTGTAGCGAGAGCTTTTAGCCCTAACACACAGACAAACATACACACATTGTGACAGCCTCTGACACTTGAATTACTCTTGCATGTTTCAGAAGTATGTGAAAGGCACGACTGCACTAGAAAGTTCCCTCACATCCCAGAGAAGAAGCTCTGTCAACATTGTGGGGGTGTTCAAACTGACTAGAGCACTTGAAATGTAAAAACAGTGTGATGGTGATGTACCGAGATAGGCTTTCCTTTAGCAAAAGGACTGAGGGTAGAAAACATTAGGAACACCTGTTCTTTCCATGACAGACTGACCAGGTGAATCCAGGTTGAAAGCTATGATCCCTTATTGATGTCACTTGTTAAATCCACTTCAATCAGTGTGTAGATTAAGTTTAAAGGATTTCTAAGCCTTGAGATAATTGAGGCTGTGTACGTGTACCATTCAGATGGTTAATTGGCAAGACAAAAGATTTAAGTGCCTTTGAAATGGGGTATGGTAGTAGCTACCAGGTGCATCGGTTTGAGTTTGTCAAGAACTGCAACACTGCTGGGTTTTTCACGCTCAACAGTTTCCTGTGTGTATCAAGAATGGTCCACCACCCAAAGGACATCCAACCAAATTGACAACTGAAGCATTAGAATCAACATCAGCCAGCATCCCTATGGAACGGTTTCGACACCTTGTAGATTCCATGCCCCAAATAATGAATTCAGGGCAAAAGGGTGTTCCTAATGTTTTGTTCATTCAGTGTATATACAGTACCAGTAAAAGGTTTGGACACACCGACTCATTCCAGTATTTTTCTTTATTTTTACTATTTTCTACATAGAATAATACTGAAGACATCAAAACTATGAAACACAGGTTGATCCTAGCGGCTGAGATAGTCTTCGGTCTAGATCAGATCAACCCTGTTCCTGGAGAGATACCCTCCTGTAGGTTTTCACTCCAACCCCAGTTATAACTAACCTGATTAATATTATAAACCAGCTAATTATTAGAATCAGGTTTGCTAGATTAGGGTTGGAGCAAAAAACCTAAGGAGTGAAGCTCTCCAGGAAAGGGGTTGTGCAGCCCTGGTCTAGATGGTATATATGAGTGGAACATTAGATATGGGAGACAGAAGAGGTCCTCTCACCGTCTCCGGGAATGATCCTTAGCGTGACGGTGTTCCCGGCCTCCTTGATCAGGTTGACGATGTCCGAGTGGGACTTGTTGGTGATGGAGCAGCCGTTGACGGCCAGGATACGGTCTCCCACCTTCAGCTTCCCACAGCGGTCCGCAGGGCTCCCCTCGATAATACGCCCTATTTTGTGGGGCATGGCCACACATGCATTTCCAGCTTTTTGCGTTTGTGTGATTCAGAAAGTGTGTGATGTGACATTTTTGGTGGTAAGGGGTGTTGTTTAAAGAGATAGATAGGTGAAAAGGGGCAGAGGAAGAAGAGGAAGAGAAGAGAGAGAAAGGAAGGAAGGCAGAAGGTTAAGGGTTTATTCACCAAACCCACCAAGCCAAGTGCCAACAGAGTGTGCCCGGAAATCTGCTATGAGAAATGGAAAGCGTTTGCCAAGTGAGAGAGAATGTTAAAAGAAAAATGACTTTACATACTCTAGATGTAGTGCATTCAAATGAATTAGGAATCCACACTAAATACTCAATGTGTCACTGACCATCTCTCTGTGTCAACATCCTGTACTAACTTCTTATATTTGAATTTATGAATCTCTCCTAACATCCTTGTACTGCTGAAACCTAAGAATGAGGAAACTATGTCAACGGTTAGCACTGATAAGACATACACCTGCAGCCTAGATTACAAATGTACAGACATCACAGCCAAATTCTCTGCTAGTGCCGACAGGTCCTCTCCTACTGACAATCCTCAGCACCACAAAGGCTTCTATCCTACTAGAGACTGCCCCTCAATAAGTGCTGTCCCCGACTAATAAAAATCTTGGTCAACCAAAAGTCGTCTGTTCTTTCAAACAATCGATTGGACTCAATTTTAAAACTTTAATTTTTCCATAAATAGACACACCCTATGTGTTTTAATAAAATCAACTATATGCTAGTCTGATTCTGTTTGATGAAATAAGACAAAAATGACACAAGAGAGAGCCAGAGATCAAGATACCCAGAAGAGAGGGACCTTAACCTGCCCATTCTCCTCCCGCGCTTCACCTGTTGCGTTTGTATTTCTGTTCAGTGTATATTAACGTCTTCAAATATCAAAATCATTGTCTTGTGGTTAATCAAACTTCTATCCAAATCTACATGAAAACGATACAAACCTAAAAAATTACTTATACTGCCAATTATGTAAAAATAGCCTACATAAAGCCAACAAATAAAAACACCAGCCTGGAGGTAGAAAATATCCTGATTAAAATAAATATCCTATGAATCACATTGGCTACCCATGGACTGTCTGCAATGAACTTGAAACATTGTATCAACTAACTTGGGTCCAGCCCCAAGCTTATGCTAGCAAACTTGCAACATTGTATAAAATATGCTGTGCCCTCAGAGTTTCCCATGCCAGTGAGCTCGGGACAGAAACAGCTGGAGGCTATTTTGGGTAAGGGATAAGAGCTCATCAGGTAGATGTTTCCACTGGATCAGACATTTAGCATCACGATGAGTGGTAATCGAAAGGGAGAGTGATGGATTTAAAAAAAAAAATACATTGAGGACCTATTGCCATTCTCAATGGATGTAAAAACAGACTTTGTTTGCTTGTTGTTTGAGGTGAAGAAAACATTACTTTGAGAAGCTCCACAGCTCTTTAGTGGTGGTGCGTTACGCCAATCAGAAATACTACCAGATCCCCAAATGGGCACATTTATAGGCCAGGTAGCCGATAGGCCTACTTCTATGCGTAATCAGGTGCGTTTCCTTTGTCAACATTGACAGAAGTGCTCAACAAAAAAAACTATAAAACGGAATAAACCAAAACTTGTTTCTCACAAGTGTAGCATAGGTTGTGCGCTCTGCAAATGTGTCCACTCCTACAATGAGAACATTAAAAGACTGGAATAAAAATATATTGAATTGATTAACAGAAATTACCATAACCAAACGAACGTTGTAGATTAGAAATGATAGGTATTAACGGTAAAAGTAGGCTACTGCTGGTGATATACCGTATGTAATGGGGAATTGATAGACACTAACAATCAAGGCAAACAATCCACACAATTAAGTTTTGAAACAATGAATGTGCACAAATTTGCAGGAAAGCGCACATTGGAGAGAGACTTGCATTGTGAATTTTTGCCACACCCCTTCTTGGACTGTCATCCACGCAGTCGCCGAATGGATTAGTCTCAGCCTCCTCAATGAATTAGTTCACTGAGATGGGCACAAATCAGACAGGTGTTTCGTGTGCCACACATTTTTTTATATATATTTGCTACTGCTCGACAAAAAAAAGGTTGGTCGACAAACAGCCTAACAATCGACCAGTCGACTAATTGGGGTCAGCCCTAATCTCAATTATTACAGTGAACTATTGCACATATCATTCCCTCTCTCTCTACTCCACTTCTTGATTTAACTACAAACAATAATCAAATCTAATTGTATGTCACATGCGCCGAATACAACAGGTGTAGTAGACCTTACTGTGAAATGCTGAATACAACAGGTGTAGTAGACCTTACAGTGAAATGCTGAATACAACAGGTGTAGTAGACCTTACAGTGAAATGCTGAATACAACAGGTGTAGTAGACCTTACAGTGAAATGCCGAATACAACAGGTGTAGTAGACCTTACAGTGAAATGCCGAATACAACAGGTGTAGTAGACCTTACAGTGAAATGCCGAATACAACAGGTGTAGTAGACCTTACAGTGAAATGCTGAATACAACAGGTGTAGTAGACCTTACAGTGAAATGCTGAATACAACAGGTGTAGTAGACCTTACAGTGAAATGCTGAATACAACAGGTGTAGTAGACCTTACAGTGAAATGCTGAATACAACAGGTGTAGTAGACCTTACAGTGAAATGCTGAATACAACAGGTGTAGTAGACCTTACAGTGAAATGCTGAATACAACAGGTGTAGTAGACCTTACAGTGAAATGCTGAATACAACAGGTGTAGTAGACCTTACAGTGAAATGCTGAATACAACAGGTGTAGTAGACCTTACAGTGAAATGCTGAATACAACAGGTGTAGTAGACCTTACAGTGAAATGCTGAATACAACAGGTGTAGTAGACCTTACAGTGAAATGCTGAATACAACAGGTGTAGTAGACCTTACAGTAAAATGCTGAATACAACAGGTGTAGTAGACCTTACAGTGAAATGCTGAATACAACAGGTGTAGTAGACCTTACAGTGAAATGCTGAATACAACAGGTGTAGTAGACCTTACAGTAAAATGCTGAATACAACAGGTGTAGTAGACCTTATAGTAAAAAGTTGTATAGTTAAGAAAATATTTACTAAATAAACTAAAGTTAAAAAAAATGTAATCAAAAAGTAACACAATAAAAGTGCATAAGAATAACGAGGCTATATACAGAGGGTACCGGTACCGAGTCAATGTGCGGGGTTACAGGTTAGTCGAGGTAATTTGTAAAGTGACTATTCATAGATAATAAACAGCGAGTAGCAGCAGTATAAATCCAAAAGGGGATTTAATTGTTCAGCATTTTAATGGCCTGGGGGCAGAATCCCTCTCTCCACTGGGATTCTCTGCCTCTTACCCTATTACAGGGGCTGAGTCACTGGCTTACTAGGGCTCTTCCATGCCATCCTTAGGAGGGATGCATCACTTGAGTGGGTTGAGTCACTGATGTGATCTTCCTGTCTGGGTTGGCGCCCCCCACCCCCTGGATGGTGCGGTGGCGGAGAGATATCCCTCTAGTGGTGTGGGGGCTGTGCTCTGGCAAAGTGGGTGGGGTTATATCCTGCCTGTTTGGCCCTGTCAGGGGGTATCGTCGGACGGAGCCACACCGTCTCTGACCCCTCCTGTCTCAGCCTCCAGTATTTATGCTGCAGTAGTTTATGTGTCCGGTGTGAATTTGAATTTAAGTTCTTTCTCTCTCTCTCTCTCTCTCTCTCTCTCTCTCTCTCTCTCTCTCTCTCTCTCTCTCTCTCTCTCTCTCTCTCTCTCTCTCTCTCTCTCTCTCTCTCTCTCTCTCTCTCTCTCTCTCTCTCTCTCTCTCTCTCTCTCTCTCTCTCTCTCTCTCTCTCTCTCTCTCTCTCTCTCTCTCTCTCTCTCTGAGCACTAGGACCATGCCTCAGGACTACCTGGCCTGATGACTCCTTGCTGTCCCCAGTCCACCTGGTTGTGCTGCTGCTCCAGTTTCAGGAAACCTGACCTGTTCACCGGACGTGCTACCTGTCCCAGACCTGCTGTTTTCAACTCTCTAGAGACAGCAGGAGTGGTAGAGATACTCCGAATGATTGGCTATGAAAAGCCAACTGACATTTACTCCTGACGTGCTGCACCCTCGACAATCACTGTGATTATTATTTGACCCTGCTGGTCATCTATGAACATTTGAACATCTTGGCCATGTTCTGTTATAATCTCCACCTGGCACAGCCAGAAGTGACTGGCCACCCCTCATAGCCTGGTTCCTTGCTAGGTTTCTTCCTAGGTTCTGACCTTTCTAGGGAGTTTTTCCTAGCCACCGTGCCTCTACACCTGTATTGTTTGCTGTTTGGGGTTTTAGTCTGGGTTTCTGTAGAGCAATTTGTGACATCAGATGATGTAAGAAGGGCTTTATACATTTGATTGAAATTTGAGAACAGTCTATGACTAGGGTGAGTGGAGTCTTTGACAATGTTTTGGGCCTTCCTCTGACACCGCCTGGTGTGGCCTGGATGGCAGGGAGCTTGGCCCCGGTGATCAGTCTGTCTCTTTCCTCTGCGGTCAGTCACTCCAGTCTAGAAGAGCTCTGTGGAGCTCAACTCATTGAGTTCTGTACTAACTAGAAACTTTGATGGTTTCACAGCAGAAGGATGTGTTTGTCTAATACACAGAGAGAGGGGATGGATGGGTCTCTGTGTCAGAGTAACTGGGATCCATGCAGATCAAAGGTCATTTCTCTACACTATTGATCAACAACCAATGTGTTTCACTTTGATATGATTAACAAATTGGCACAAACTTGCCAACTCATACTATTTGTGTATAGTACATGAAGCTGTGCTTTACTAGATCATTGGACGCCTATAAGCAGTGTAAGCCTGATCAGCACCCCTGTGCCCAGAGAGACTCCCAGAGCTGTGGTCAGGCAGGGAGAGTGGCAGCAATATCTCTAGGCAGCAATTGTAGGCAGACAGGGCACGCAGAGGGACAAAAAGAGATGTAGGACAGTGGGAGGTCTATCAATCTACAAATATTACAATAATCTTCCCCCTTAATAACTAATCCAAGTCAACCCCGTTTTCATGATTCCTGGTAGATCATGAAAATAAAACAGGAAATATTGTTAACAATATATAACAATATATCCTCTATAGAGGATAACCTGCTGATTACAACCATCTAGATGTTCGTCTAACGAGTGATGTAAACAATATTTACAGTTTCTGTTTTTTTGGAGTTACAACAATTTACCCATAAGCAATATGAGTGATTAATTGCAACTTGTCACAAGAACATGGATTTTAATGCATTTGCTGTTTACAAGGTGATCGTTTAAAAGAATACAAGTAATATGATTACTATTTTGGCATTTTTCCATATGGGGGTCGCCAAAACGGAAAGAGAAACACAACACTTATTTGTCAATCACTCATATTGATATCATGTTGAAACCCCCAAAAATAGAGAGTGGAGTCGAGCTACACATCCTGTCTAAAAAAAACAGAATCTGAGAATAATATGTATATCACTGGTTAGAGGACAATTTGTAGAAGACAGCAAGCTACATTTTGGATTGTTGCATTTTGTTTCAAAGTTGGTCACCAACACAGAAAGATAAACGCAAAACTATTTTGTTAAATCACTCATCGATATCCATTTGAAATCAACAGAGCAAGGGCAAACGTGTGGGGTGTATACACCATTTAAACTAACACTATTCAAAGGCCACACTGAATCTGAGAATACTTTTTATATCACTGGTTAGAAGAGAATTTGCAGAAGACAGTCATCTAAATTCTAGAATGTCAGATGGAAGTTTTGTGAGGCTGTCAAAATGGGGAAGGAAACAAATCAGATTCTTTGTTATTTAACTTCAACGAATCACAACCCACCATGTAGCAACAGTGACAAGGGTTGGCTGTTATTTCAGTGATAGTTTGACTCTCAAACCATGTACAGGCGTAGTTGTGAGGCCAGCAACTTTTATACAGAGAGCTGAATTTTCCCTGCCAATTGAGTTTGAAAATGATAGTAGAAAACTGCCAGAGCATATGACAAAATCAATGGTACAAAACGAATGATACTGATCTGTTTAAAGCCATCGTTTTCATCTCATTGCGATTATTATATAACGTTTATACTAACATCACTAATCTGAGGTAAAAAAATATGTGCAAATCCCCTCCATTCGAGGTGGTCAAAACGTGAGGTTGTGCAATGTAGTAACACATACTGTCCACATACAGGAAATCAGTGCAATGTAGTAACACATACTGTCCACATACAGGAAATCAGAGCAATGTACTAACACATACTGTCCACATACAGGAAATCAGAGCAATGTAGTAACACATACTGTCCACATACAGGAAATCAGAGCAATGTAGTAACACATACTGTCCACATACAGAAAATCAGAGCAATGTAGTAACACATACTGTCCACATACAGGAAATCAGAGCAATGTAGTAACACATACTGTCCACATACAGGAAATCAGAGCAATGTAGTAACACATACTGTCCACATACAGGAAATCAGAGCAATGTAGTAACACATACTGTCCACATACAGGAAATCAGAGCAATGTAGTAACACATACTGTCCACATACAGGAAATCAGAGCAATGTAGTAACACATACTGTCCACATACAGGAAATCAGAGCAATGTAGTAACACATACTGTCCACATACAGGAAATCAGAGCAATGTAGTAACACATACTGTCCACATACAGGAAATCAGAGCAATGTAGTAACACATACTGTCCACATACAGGAAATCAGAGCAATGTAGTAACACATACTGTCCACATACAGGAAATCAGAGCAATGTAGTAACACATACTGTCCACATACAGGAAATCAGAGCAATGTAGTAACACATACTGTCCACATACAGGAAATCAGAGCAATGTAGTAACACATACTGTCCACATACAGGAAATCAGAGCAATGTAGTAACACATACTGTCCACATACAGGAAATCAGAGCAATGTAGTAACACATACTGTCCACATTCAGGAAATCAGAGCAATGTAGTAACACATACTGTCCACATACAGGAAATCAGAGCAATGTAGTAACACATACTGTACACATACAGGAAATCAGAGCAATGTAGTAACACATACTGTTCACATACAGGAAATCAGAGCAATGTAGTAACACATACTGTCCACATACAGGAAATCAGAGCAATGTAGTAACACATACTGTCCACATACAGGAAATCAGAGGAATGTAGTAACACATACTGTCCACATTCAGGAAATCAGAGCAATGTAGTAACACATACTGTCCACATACAGGAAATCAGAGCAATGTAGTAACACATACTGTCCACATACAGGAAATCAGAGCAATGTAGTAACACATACTGTCCACATTCAGGAAATCAGAGGAATGTAGTAACACATACTGTCCACATTCAGGAAATCAGAGCAATGTAGTAACACATACTGTCCACATACAGGAAATCAGAGGAATGTAGTAACACATACTGTCCACATACAGGAAATCAGAGGAATGTAGTAACACATACTGTCCACATTCAGGAAATCAGAGCAACGTAGTAACACATACTGTCCACATTCAGGAAATTAGAGCAATGTAGTAACACATACTGTCCACATACAGGAAATCAGAGGAATGTAGTAACACATACTGCACATTCAGGAAATCAGAGCAACGTAGTAACACATACTGTCCACATACAGGAAATCAGTGCAATGTAAAATAATCGAATATGTAAACATAAATCAACATTTAAATGTGGGCTTACATTTTACACATATACTTCTCGATAGTTTAACCATTTACAATAATAAAAAAGATCTTTAAGCGGGCGCTCTAGAAAGAACTCTCCCTGCCTACTTATTAGAACCTATCAAGCCATAGTATTGATTTTATTCTATTCATTGTTATTTCAGACCACATCTGAATTATACAACATGCTTTCACTTGTGATCAATTATGAAAGACAGTATAAATATTACAGCTCTTTGGGCTGGGTTACAGTGTCTCTGCTTGACAGAATGAAAGAAAATAGAAGAGGATCACCAGTCACTAGAAAATAAAATAATGAGGATGAAAGCTATTCACCAAGTAAGTGCCAGAAATATGCACTATTCAGAAACTCATTTGCATAGAAGGGACAGTACCCAATAGTCAAACAGCGATTAGTTACTAAGAAAAATATGTTCTACTGTATATTGAGAGAAAGGTTGAGTGTGTGTGTGTGTGTGTGTGTATAGTGCATGCCTGTGTGTTACCTATATTTAAGTATAGTAAGGTAGAGATTACATGGGGGTCTTACCAAAGGTGGTGCCAGACTCAGGTCGGGAAACTGAGGAGACGATGACGAATCCAAAGCCCTCGTTCTCCCCGCGGTGGATCTCCACGTCGTAGGGCTGCAGGGCGGTGTTGACCACAGCACTACCTGAGCCTCCGCCGCCCCCGCTACCGATGCCGCTGGTGGAGCCGCTGCCAGAGCCGCTGCCAGAGCTGACCGTGTTGAGGGAGTTCTGACTGCCCTGGGGGGTCCGCTTCCCCTCAGTCAAGGATGGGGCCTGGGTGCTGCTGTGGTGTGATGAGGCTGGGGACGGGGGCACCTCACCCTCCCCTTTAGACACTGTGTAAGAAGAGGAGAAAAACAGATATTAACGCTGTCAGACTGACAAGAAGCAAACTATTACCAACACTTCACAGCAACAGCACACAGCTCATAACACCAAATGAAACACAAAATGAAAGGTTTTCCTAATCAACATGGATAACGCTGCTCCTCTCTACCCACTAAGGATCACACCGATGGAAGGAAAAAAGAGCAGCATGCTCCCTGTTGACCAACGGTCACGCTTTGATCTATTTCCCCCCAAAACATCTATAGATATGGCTTCCGGATTGCATCACAACAGAAGGTTCCCATCTTATTTCCTGGCATTGAAGCAGTGCTTCATACAGGGCATCGCTCCTCTGACAGACCATTGTGCCCTCTGTCTGGGCACTCTCATCAATGGCTGGTAGACAGGCGAGTGTGTGGAGGGCATGGGGAAAGGTTGGAACCCTCTTCATCACATTTATGAACCTTTATTCATTCTGCTAAAGGGCAGGCTGGGAGCGATGAGCGCCTCTGACAAACATTTTTCCCACACACCCATGGACTGTTGAAGAGCAGCGGGGATGAACCTCCAAATATCAGCCCTGTCCTCGGGCCCTTCACTGCTCTGATGAAGACAAATGGAGCCAGGAGCAGTGAAAGGCCTGAATGTTACAGCACAGACTGCTGTTGATGGTACTACTGCACAGACTGCTGTTATTGATACTACTGCACAGACTGCTGCTGATCATTTGATGTACACAACATGCCTAACACTTAGAAGATGCAAAATCTGTTTTACTGTGAAACAAACAAGAAATAAAACTAAAAAACAGAAAACTTGAACGTGCATAACTATTCACCACCCCCCCCCCCCCAAGTCAATACTCTGTAGCCACCTTTTGCAGCAATTACAGATACAAGTCTTTTGGGGTATGTCTCTATAAGCTTGGCACATCTAGCCACTTGGATTTTTGCCCATTCTTCAAGGCAAAACTGCTCCAGCTGGTGTACAGCAGTCTTCAAGTCATACCACAGATTCTCAATTTGATTAAGGTCTGGGCTTTGACTAGGCCATTCCAAGACATTTAAATGTTTCCCCTTAAACCACTCGAGTGTTGCTTTAGCAGTATGCGTAGGGTCATTGTCCTGCTGGAAGGTGAACCTCCGTCCTAGTCTCAAATCTCTGAAAGATTGAAACAGGTTTGCCTCAAGAATGTCCCTGTATTTAGCGCCAACCATCATTCTTTCAATTCTGACAATGCTGCTACCACCATGCTTCACTGTGGGGATGTTGTTCTCGGGGTGATGAGAGTTGTTGGGTTTGTGCCAGACATAGCGTTTTCCTTGATGGCCAAAAAGCTCAATTTTAGTCTCATCTGACCAGAGTACCTTCTTCCATATGTTTGGGGAGTCTCCCACATGCTTTTTGACGAACACCAAACATGTTTTCTTATTTTTTTCTATAAGCAATGGCTTTTTTTCTGTCCACTATTCCATAAAGCCCAGCTCTGTGGAGTGTACGGCTTAAAGTGGTTCTATGGACAGATACTCCAATCTCCGCTGTGGAGCTTTGCAGCTCCTTCAGAGTTATCTTTGGTCTCTTTGTTGCCTCTGATTAATGCCCTCCTTGCTGGGCCATGAGTTTTGGTGGGCCTCTCTTGGCAGGTTTGTTGTGGTGCCATATTCTTTAAATGTTTTAATAATGGATTTAATGGTGCTCCGTGGGATGTTCAAAGTTTCAGATTTTTTTTTGAACCCAACCCTGATCTGTACTTCTCCACATCTTTGTCCCTGACCTGTTTGGAGAGCTCCTTGGCCTTCATGGTGCCGCTAGTTTGGTGGTACCCCATTGCTTAGTGGTGTTGCAGACTCTGGGGCCTTTCAGAATGGGTGCATGTATACTGAGATCATGTGACAGATCACGTGACACATAAATAAAGTCCACCTGTGTGCAATCTAACTAATTATGTGACTTTTGCACCAGATCTTACTACTCCTGTCTTCTCCGGTGTCCTGTGTGAATTTAAGTATGCTCTCTCTAATTCTCTCTTTCAGCACCTGGCCGTGCTGCTGCTCCAGTATCAACTGTTCTGCCTGCGGCTATGGAACCCTGACCTGTTCACTGGACGTGCTACCTGTCCCAGACCTGCTGTTTTCAACTCTCTAGAGACAGCAGGAGCGGTAGAGATACTCTTAATGATCGGCTATGAAAAGCCAACTGACATTTACTCCTGAGGTGCTGACTTGCTGCACCCTCGACAACTACTGTGATTATTATTATTTGACGATGCTGGTCATCTATGAACATTTGAACATCTTGGCCATGTTCTGTTATAATCTCCACCCGGCACAGCCAGATGAGGACTGGCCACCCCTCATAGCCTGGTTCGTCTCTAGGTTTCCTCCTAGATTTTTGCCTTTCTATGGATTTTTTTTAGCCACCTTGCTTCTACACCTGCATTGCTTGCTGTTTGGGGTTTTAGGCTGGGTTTCTGTACAGCACTTTGAGATATCAGCTGATGTAAGAGGGGCTATATAAATTGATTTGATTTTGATTTGATTTAGGGGCTTCATAGCAAAGGGTCTTTTTCGTTTTTTACATTTATTTTTTAAATATGTTTTTTCATTTCACTTCAGCAATTTGGACTATTTTGTGTATGTCCATTACATGAAATCCTTATAAAATCTGTTTAAATGACAGGTTGTAATGCAACAAAATAGGAAAAATGCCAAGGGGGATGAATACTTTTGCAAGGTACTACAGGACAGACTGCTGGTGATGATGATACTACTGGACAGGCTGCTGCTGATGATGATACTACTGGACAGACTGCTGCTGATGATGATACTACTGGACAGACTGCTGCTGATGATACTACTGGACAGACTGCTGCTGATGATACTACTGGACAGACTGCTGCTGATGATACTACTGGACAGACTGCTGCTGATGGTACTACTGGACAGACTGCTGCTGATGGTACTACTGGACAGGCTGCTGTTGATGGGAGTGCTGCTGATGGTGCAACTGGACAGACTGCTGCTGATGGTCCTACTGGACAGACTGCTGCTGATGGTACTACTGGACAGGCTGCTGCTGATGGTACTACTGGACAGGCTGCTGCTGATGGTACTACTGGACAGGCAGCTGCTGATGGTACTACTGGACAGGATGCTGCTGATGGTACTACTGGACAGGATGCTGCTTATGGTACTACTGGACAGGCTGCCGCTGTCTACTGTCCAGTAGACTGCTGGTGATGGTACTACTGGACAGACTGCTGGTGATGGTACTACTGGACAGGCTGCTGCTGATGGTACTACTGGACAGGCTGCTGATGGTACTACTGGACAGGCAGCTGCTGATGGTACTACTGGACAGGATGCTGCTGATGGTACTACCGGACAGGCTACTGTTGATGGTACTACTGGACAGGCTGCTGCTGATGGTACTACTCCACAGACTGCTACTGATGATACAGGACTGCTGCACATACGGCTGCTGATGGTACTACTGGGCAGACTGCCGCTGTCTACTGTCCAGTAGACTACTGCTGATGGTACTACTGTACAGGCTGCTGCTGATGGTACTACTGGACAGGCTGCTGATGGTACTACTGGACAGGCAGCTGCTGATGGTACTACTGGACAGGCAGCTGCTGATGGTACTACTGGACAGGATGCTGCTGATGGTACTACCGGACAGGCTACTGTTGATGGTACTACTGGACAGGCTGCTGCTGATGGTACTACTCCACAGACTGCTACTGATGATACAGGACTGCTGCACATACGGCTGCTGATGGTACTACTGGGCAGACTGCGGCTGATGATACTACTGGACAGGCTGCTGATGATGGTACCACTGGACAGGCTGCTGATGATACTACAGCACAGACGGCCGTTGATGGTACTACTGGACAGGCTGCTGCTGATGGTACTACTGCACAGACTGCTGCTGATGGTACAGTACTACTGCACATACTGCTGTTGATGGTACTACTGGACAAACTGCTGCTGATGGTACTACTGTACAGGCTGCTGCTGATGGTACTACTGGACAGGCTGCTGATGGTACTACTGGACAGGCAGCTGCTGATGGTACTACTGGACAGGATGCTGCTGATGGTACTACCGGACAGGCTACTGTTGATGGTACTACTGGACAGGCTGCTGCTGATGGTACTACTCCACAGACTGCTACTGATGATACAGGACTGCTGCACATACGGCTGCTGATGGTACTACTGGGCAGACTGCGGCTGATGATACTACTGGACAGGCTGCTGATGATGGTACCACTGGACAGGCTGCTGATGATACTACAGCACAGACGGCCGTTGATGGTACTACTGGACAGGTTGCTGCTGATGGTACTACTGCACAGACTGCTGCTGATGGTACAGTACTACTGCACATACTGCTGTTGATGGTACTACTGGACAGGCTGCTGCTGATGGTACTACTGCACAGGCTGCTGATGATACTACAGCACAGACGGCCGTTGATGGTACTACTGGACAGGCTGCTGCTGATGGTACTACTGCACAGACTGCTGCTGATGGTACAGTACTACTGCACATACTGCTGTTGATGGTACTACTGGACAGGCTGCTGCTGATGGTACTACTGCACAGACTGCTGATGGTATTACTGCACAGACTGCCGCTGATGGTACTACTGGACAGACTGCTGTTGATGGTACTACTGGACAGGCTGCCGTTACTGGTACTACTGGCCAGACTGCCGCTGATGGTACTACTGGACAGACTGCCGTTACTGGTACTACTGGACAGGCTGATGTTGATGGTACTACTGGCCAGACTGCCGCTGATGGTAGTACTGCACAGACTGCCGCTGATGGTACAACTGGACAGACTGCCGTTACTGGTACTACTGGACAGACTGCTGTTTATGGTACTACTGGACAGACTGCTGTTTATGGTACTACTGGACAGACTGCTGTTGATGGTACTACTGGACAGACTGCTGCTGATGTTACTACTGTGTAACATAAAAAACAGAAAATCAGAAAATCACAACCAGAAAATCACATTGTAGGATTTTTTATGAATTTATTTGCATATTATGGTGGAAAATAAGTATTTGGTCACCTACAAACAAGCAAGATTTCTGGCTCTCACAGACCTGTAACTTCTTCTTTAAGAGGCTCCTCTGTCCTCTACTAGTTACCTGTATTAATGGCACCTGTTTGAACTTGTTATTAGTATAAAAGACACCTGTCCACAACCTCAAACAGTCACACTCCAAACTCCACTATTGCCAAGACCAAAGAGCTGTCAAAGGACACCAGAAACAAAATTGTAGACCTGCACCAGGCTGGGAAGACTGAATCTGCAATAGGTAAGCAGCTTGGTTTGAAGAAATCAACTGTGGGAGCAATTATTAGGAAATGGAAGACATACAAGACCACTGATAATCTCCCTCGACCGGGGGCTCCACGCAAGATCTCACCCGGTGGGGTCAAAATGATCACAAGAACGGTGAGCAAAAATCCCAGAACCACACGGAGGGACCTAGTGAATGACCTGCAGAGAGCTGGGACCAAAGTAACAAAGCCTACCATCAGTAACACACTACACCGCCAGGGACTCAAATCCTGCAGTGCCAGACGTGTCCCCCTGCTTAAGCCAGTACATTTCCAGGCCCGTCTGAAGTTTGCTAGAGAGCATTGGGATGATCCAGAAGAAGGTTGGGAGAATGTCATATGGTCAGATGAAACCAAAATATAACTTTTTGGTAAAAACTCAACTCGTCGTGTTTGGAGGACAAAGAATGCTGAGTTGCATCCAAAGAACACCATACCTACTGTGAAGCATGGGGGTGGAAACATCCTGCTTTGAGGCTGTTTTTCTGCAAAGGGACCAGGACGACTGATCCGTGTAAAGGAAATAATTAATGGGGCCATGTATCGTGAGATTTTGAGTGAAAACCTCCTTCCATCAGCAAGGGCATTGAAGATGAAACGTGGCTAGGTCTTTCAGCATGACAATGATCCCCAACACACCGCCCGGGCAACGAAGGAGTGGCTTCGTAAGAAGCATTTCAAGGTCCTGGAGTGGCCTAGCCAGTCTCCAGATCTTAACCCCATAGAAAATCTTTGGAGGGAGTTGAAAGTCCGTGTTGCCTAGCAACAGCCCCAAAACGTCACTGCTCTAGAGGAGATCTGCATGGAGGAATGGGCTAAAATACCAGCAACAGTGTGTGAAAACCTTGTGAAGACTAACAGAAAACATTTGACCTCTGTCATTGCCAACAAAGGGTATATAACAAAGTATTGAAATAAACTTTAGTTATTGACCAAATACTTATTTTCCACCATAATTTGCAAATAAATTAATTAAAAATCCTACAATGTGATTTTCTAGATTTCTTTTCTCATTATGTCTGTCATAGTTGAAGTGTACCTATGATGAAATTTACAGGCCTCTCTCATCTTTTTAAATGGGAGAACTTGCACAATTGGTGGCTGACTAAATATGTTTTTTGCCCCACTGTAGCTGTTCTTTGAAGGTGTTCATTGCAAATCACACTGGAAAACATAGTGTCCATGTCTAACTAGCTGTGTTTACCTCCGTAGCCGGTCTTGCGTCGCACAATGAGGTTGACGTGACCCTGCTTGGCGGCCTGCTGCATCAGCTGTACCACCAGCTGGTGAGACTTGCCCATCACTGCCGTGCCGTCCACACAGATGAGCTCATCCCCTGAACGCAGGCGTCCATCCTCATCCGCCGCCCCATACTTCACTATGTGGCCTATGTAGATCTATGGAGAGAAGAAGATGGGAGGGTAGGGGAGAAGAGAAAGAAAGAGAAAATAAGAGAAAAGGCGAGTACAGAAGAGGGGGGTGATAGGAGAGGTTGTTGGTCAATCAACAGTAGATGGTAAAAGAACATCAAGGTGAGATATTGACAGGTAAGATTTTCTTTTTCCAGCAGCACTAACATAACTCAGTTTTTCCGCTTGGCTGTGATGGGGTCAACTTGGGGTCATGATAGGAGCTGAAGCAAATGTTTGATGTATTATAATAATTGATTATGCTTATGTTGTATTAATAGAAGGGGAAGGGCTATAAGACCCCTCCCCCACTACATTTATAGGGTCCTAGACTACAGATTAACAAAATATATATATATATATATATATATATATATATATATATATATTCATTATAAGGTTTAATATTGTTCCACTATTATTTTCTAGTCTTTGCCTCTTATAAAGAAACTGAGAGATGTGTGTTATTGCAGTCAAAACAGGGGTCTGTGAGAAAGCGCATCAAGGCTAAAAGAGATTCATAGACACAGAACCCTGCAGGTGAGTGAAAGAGATAAGAGACTAGTCTGATTTACCACTATAAAGCAACTTGTGGAGTGGAAAATTACTGCTGAGCACTTAGAAAACACTGGAACTATTGTATCTCTCTTGCAAGTTTGTAAAACTGTGTATGCATGGGCTTGGTCTCGTGACTAGAAGGTAGTGACGTAGGCAGTTACATCACTAGGGGTTGACTGCAAGCATATTAAAAGCACCTTGGACATTCCCTATTTTGCAGAACTCAGGAGAGACATCGGTTGTATGTTTGATGTTTGATCTTTGACTTCTGTCTACAGCTGTATTTTTATTAAAATTGTAATGATTTATAAGTGCACATTTGGAGTGTTCTGTATTTGTCAAGTAAATAATGGAGCACAGAAAAGTGGAACCAACAGCTGCACAACCGGTCTAAATCTCGTGTGTCATTATTTTCCTTCTCCAAAAGAGGTAAAGACCAGCTTACGAGAACCAACAACTTGGCCTCTAAAAGAAAGCAAAATTTGTCTGAGATATATTTTTCTCTCTGATTGAGGCTGCAGCAAAGAGATGAAAAACAGAGGAGCAAAGACCACCACCACTACCACACTCAGACCAACACTGCTGCTGAAGTTGATTCAGCTGGCTCCAACAGAGGAGCAAAGACCACTACCACACTCAGACCAACACTGCTGCTGAAGTTGATTCAGCTGGCTCCAACAGAGGAGCAAAGACCACCGGCACACACAGACCAACACTGCTGCTGAAGTTGATTCAGCTGGCTCCAACAGAGGAGCAAAGACCACCGCCACACACAGACCAACACTGCTGCTGAAGTTGATTCAGCTGGCTCCAACAGAGGAGCTAAGACCACCGCCACACACAGACCAACACTGCTGCTGAAGTTGATTCAGCTGGCTCCAACAGAGGAGCAAAGACCACCGCCACACACAGACCAACACTGCTGCTGAAGTTGATTCAGCTGGCTCCAACAGAGGAGCAAAGACCTCCGCCACACACAGACCAACACTGCTGCTGAAGTTGATTCAGCTGGCTCCAACAGAGGAGCAAAGACCACTGCCACACACAGACCAACACTGCTGCTGAAGTTGATTCAGCTGGCTCCAACAGAGGAGCAAAGACCACTGCCACACACAGACCAACACTGCTGCTGAAGTTGATTCAGCTGGCTCCAACAGAGGAGCAAAGACCACTGCCACACACAGACCAACACTGCTGCTGAAGTTGATTCAGCTGGCTCCAACAGAAGCGTTTATAACCATCAAATTGGAATGTAAAATATGGCATTCAATGATGGTAAATATATATTAAAAAACATGATAAATATATGTGCTAATAAATGGAGAATGAGTGTTCAATCCAAGATTAAAAACATACTTAAAATAAAACCTATAGACACAGTTGAAGTCGGAAGTTTACTTACGCCTAAGCAAAACACATTTAAATTCAGTATTTCACAATTCCTGACATTGAATCCCTGTTAAAATATTCTGTCTTAGGTCAGTTAGGATCACCAATTTATTTTAAAAATGTGAAATGTCAGAATAATAGTAGAGAGAATGATTTGTTTCAGCCTTTATTTCTTTCATCACATTCCCAGTGGGTCAGAAGTTTACATATACTCAATTAGAATTTCGTAGCATTGCCTTTAAATTATTTAACTTGGGTCAAACATTTTGGGTAGTCTTCCACAAGCTTCCCAGAATAAGTTGGGTGAATTTTGTCCCATTCCTCCTGACAGGGCTGGTGTAACAGTCGGGTTTGTAGGCCTCCTTGCTCGCACACACTTTTTCAGTTCTGCCCACACATTTTCTATAGGATTGAGGTCAGGGCTTTGTGATGGCCACTCCAATACCTTGACTGTGTTGTCCTTAAGCCATTTTTCCACAACTTTGGAAGTATGCTTGGGGTCATTGACCATTTGGAAGACCCATTTGCGACCAAGCTTTAACTTTAACTGATGTCTTGAGATGTTGCTTCAATATATCCATATCATTTTCATTCCTCATGAGGCCATCTATTTTGTGAAGTGCACCAGTCCCTCCTGCAGCATAGCACCCCCACAACATGATTCTGCCACCCCCATGCTTCACGGTTGGGATGGTGTTCTTCGGTTAGCAAGCCTCCCCCATTTTCCTCAAAACATAACAATGGTCATTATGGCCAAACAGTAATATTTTTGTTTTATCAGACATTTCTCCAAAAAGTATGATCTCTGTCCTCATGTGCAGTTGCAAACCGTAGTCTGACTTTCTTATCCTCTCTAGGGTAGGGGGCAGCATTTGGAATTTTGGATGAAAAGCATGCCCAAATTAAACGGCCTGCTACTCGGGCCCAGAAGATATGATATGCATAACTGGAATATTTGGATAGAAAACACTCTAAAGTTTCCAAAACTGTTGAAATAGTGTCTGTGAGTATAACAGAACTGATTTAGCAGGCAAAAACCTGAGACAAATCCATTAAGGAAGTAGTATATTTTTTGGGGTTCTGTAGTTTTCTATTCAATGCCATTACAGTATCTATTGACTTGGGACTCCAGTTCCTATGCCTTCCACTAGATGTCAACAGTCTTTAGAAATCGTTTCAGGCTTGTATTCTTATAAATAAGGGAGTAAGACCAGTCTAAACGAATGGACCCTAACGTGACGCAGAGTTTTTTCAGACGCATGTGCATTTCTTGTTTACCTTTTATATTGACGACGTTATTGTCCGGTTGAAATATTATAGATCATTTAGGCTAAAAAAACAACCTGAGGATTGAATATAAACATCGTTTGACATGTTTCTATGAACTTTACGGATACAATTTTGATTTTTTTGTCTGATTGTTTTGACTGAGTTTGTGCCTGTGGATTACTGAAGAAAACGCGCTAAACAAAACTGAGGTTTTGGATATAAAGAGACTTCATCGAACAAAAGGATAATTTATTGAGTAAATGAATATCTTCTGATTGCCACCATATGAAGATCATCAAATGTAAGGGATTAATTTTATCTCTATTTCTGAGTTTTGTAACGCTTCTGCTTGGCTGGTTACTGTTTGTAATAATTTGTCAACTGGGCTATGTTCTGGGCTAGGTATGCTTTCGCGGAAAAGTATTTTATAAATATGACACTGTGGTTGGTTTTACAAGAAGTTAATCTTTAAACCTATGTAAAATATGTTTTGTTTTCAGAATTTTTATAATGAGCATTTCTGTAATTGAATTTGGCACTCTGCAACCTCACTGGATGTTGGCCAGATGGCCCTAGAGAGGTTAAGGCGGTTTTGGAGCAGTGGCTTCTTCCTTGCTGAGCAGCCTTTCAGGTTATATAGGACTCGTTTTACTGTGGACATAGATACTTTTGTACCTGTTTCCTTCAGCATCTTCACATGGACTTTGCTGTTGTTCTGGGATTGATTGGCAGTTTTTGCACCAAAGTACATTCATCTCCAGGAGACAGAACGCGTCTCCTTCCTGAGCGGTATGATGGCTGCGGGGCCCATGGTGTTTATACTTGCATACTATTGTTTGTACAGATGAACGTGGTACCTTCAGGTGTTTGGAAATTGCTCCAAGGATGAACCAATTTTTTTCTGATGTCTTGGCTGATTTATTTTGATTTTCCCATGATGTTAAGCAAAGAGGCACTGAGTTTGAAGGTAGGCCTTGAAATACATCCACAGGTACACCTCAAATGATGTCAACTAGCCTATCAGAAGCTTCTAAAGCCATGACATCATTTTCTGGAATTTTCTAAGCTGTGTAAAGGCACAGTCAACTTAGTGTATGTAAACTTCTGACCCACTGGAATTGTGATACAGTGAATTATAAGTAAAATAATCTGTCTGTAAACAATTGTTTGAAAAATGACTTGTGTCACGCACAAAGTAGACGTCCTAACAGACTTGCCAAAACTATAGTTTGTTAACAAGAAATTTGTAGAGTGGTTGAAAAACAAGTTTTAATGACTCCAACCTAAGTGTATGTAAACTTCCGACTTCAACTGTAGATGTATACTGAGCAGTGATGTTGGTGTATGGTTGAATCCTCCAACTCACCGGTTCTCCTGGCTCGTTCCCTCCCAGGATCCTGAACCCGTAGCCCGTGTCCTTTCTCCACAGGAAGATGTCCTGCTCCTGGAAGTCAGGCACTGCAACCAGAGAACCATCCATCAGCATTGATCACTACATCCTGGATCATTAGACCAGAGCCCACACAGTGTAATCCCTCCCCCTGTTCCTCTCAGAGAAGAGTGGAGGCAGAGAGCTGTAGGAGATGGAGGGGGGAGCTGAAGATATCAAGACCTTCATGAGCACACAGCACACCTGCGGCTCCTTGTGAATCAGGTCAGTGGTCCATGCCTCTCTCAGCCTCTTACCACTGTCTCATTCTGCCTCTTCCACTATATCCAGCTAATACTGAGTAAAAACATTACCCTGCGGAATGTGTAAATATCTAAAAACATTCTATCAAAAGAAAATAGATATATTTCAAGATACTCCCAAAATAATTTTAAACACCATTCAAAGCAAGAGTGGAGAGGGCCAAGAGAACCTGCTTTATCAAAGTTTCATAATTAGTATTTCTTTGAGTTCTATCCTTTCAGATGTCTTTGAAGACAAATTCCTTCTTTACTTTGTCTCGTCAACCTAGGTAGTTAGCTAGGTGACAGGGAACTGGACTGGGAGCAAACCTCACCAGTCTCTCCATAGCAGTGCTGCTCCTCAGGCTCAGACAGGAAACCCTGGCTGGCTGGAGGAGATCTGAGCAGGAGGAAAGGGAGTGCCTGGTACTGTCAGAGGCACCATGCTGCTATGTAGTGGTGCACTGCAGCGACTGACAGCTTATTGTTCATGTAGCACTCGAGGTGGGCAGACCACCTGAGAACAGGGTTCAAGCAACAGCCTGGAGCTGTGTGTGTGTGTCTGTGTATGTCTGTGTGTGTGTCCATGCGTTCAGCCCCCCAAGGGATACCCCATGTTACGGTACAGACCTCAACAGCTAAAGCCACTAAGAGCCAGCAGGGGGAGGGAGGAGGGAAAGAGACCAGCCTGGCTGCAATCTTTTCCTGAGTCAACAGATGAGCTCACAGTCTTAAGCTAGCTAGCTCTCTTCCCACCCACTGGGACTGAGATGGGCTGAGATGGGCAGGTCAGAGGCTAACTGTCTCAATCTTCTTGTTCATAAGGGCAGGCACTGGGCAGCTTAACAGGTCAATACAGCAGCTCAACTTCAAAACAACTGTATGGAAACAGATCCATACTAAAGGTTAGTCGTTCTACCCTAGCTCAGACTGACCATGGTGAACAAGCAGATTAACTTCAGATCAGGAAGAGGAGATGGCGAGGGGGGGGGGGGGGTCTACTGACTGAGCAAATACTCTATCCAGAGCAGTGTACACCTGGTAATACAACTCTGTCTCTCTATACTGCCTACAAATCTCCCCCTGTGCTTAATAAAGCTGATCTTTTGTTCCTTGTTCCTTTAGAATTCTACACCCATCCTATCTCACCTGAGGATGGAGCCAACTCTGGCAGTACCAATACCCAGCTCCTCTCCCTTTAAGGCCTCTAAATAATGAAAGACCTTGATGAAAGCAGGAGCACCAGAGAAATGATTAGGCGTGGAAACCTCTGGACCCTGGAAGCCTCCACTCCTCGGAGGGCGACTGACAGGGGCTGAGTAATATTCCTGTTAATTGAGGAGGTTGGCACCCGTTAGCCTCACCAGATTACCAGGAAATATGAGAGCCACTGTCCTCTACCACCAACGCCAATTCTATGCACATTTGTCTGGAGCTGTGTTCTAAAGAGCACTTTAGCATAGAAGCATGATAATGTAGTGGTTATAGGGAGTGTAATTGAGCCGAGGTGCCAAGGAGGCAGCATGGACAGAGAGACTGTGTCAGTGTGTAGGAAGACTTCTCTCTTCAGTGTTCCAGGGAGAGAAACACACTCTATAGTCAAGGTTTAGTTGATCAGGAGAGTTGTTAGCACCAACTCTCCTTAGACTGTTGTTATTTCTCTCACTACCATGTTTCTACCCAACTGACACAATGCTCTGCAAACAGTCCACATCCCTAACCCACCAAGTTAACGCCCACTTTAGATTAAAACACCGGAAGACAATAGGAAACTTTCAGATAATATGTTTTGGGGCTATGAGTATGTTGAGTTTAGGGGACTGATGCTTCTCAAAGGTTAAATGACTTCTGTGCATGCAGGTTATCTCCCGTCACCAGCCCTAGATTGCAGTACCAACCCAACAGGACAGGGGGAGCCCCCAAGCAAACACCCATGCACGCTTGCACCAAAAATAAATACTTACGCCTACTTTCATACATGCTCCTGGACTGGGCCCAGATCTTGAAGGGGTCTGGTTTCCTGTGAATGGTCCCGTCTGCCTGGGGGTCCTGGGGAGGTAGGCCGGGCAGGGGCTGGGAAGGGGGTGGGGGGGCGGTACTCTTGCTGAGAGGGGGGGGCAGGGACGTGTGCACAGGGGAGTCAGTGTGGGTACTCCGGTGGCTGGACACAGAACTGTTCTGACTGTCCTTCCTCGCTAACTGCTGTATGAGGGAGAGTGTTAGAGGGGGAGGAGGAGGAGGAGGGCGATAGGGACAGAAAGGTAGAGAGGGAAAAGGAGGATGGTCAGAAAGAGAGATATTGAGTAAGAAGAAGGAGAGGGATAGAAGGAGTAGAAAAGAGTGGTGAAGAGAAAGGGAAATCATTAACAACATATTACGAAGTGAGACAAAATACCACTTTAATCAAGGCCAACACATCTCTAACAATACCGAAAGCATAATCAAGCAGATTTGTTCATGAGATGTATTTCTGAGAAAGCGAAAAATTCACTGTAGTTTCACATAGAGAAATAAAGTCACACTCCTAACAGAAAGAAAACAGAGCTTGGCTGACAAAGTACATAGTTTATTCCTTTTGTTCAACACAGAGCTGAATATATTAATGGCAAGCCCTATTGCCCGATGCATGAGGAGACATTCAGAGCACATAGCAGTGAGGAGGGTGTTTCAATGAAGGGAGAATACATCTAGGAGGGGAGAACACAACATGCAACACACATTACTCGACCATACAACACAGAGAGCGCACACAGGCAGCTTCCTCCCAAGAGATACAGGGAGAGGGTAACACAGACTGACAGTGGTCTCTAGTCATCACATGATTTCTCCATACTCTAATGGGGCACAGAAATACTAAGAAGAGCTGGGCCATTCTCAAACATCAACCCTACACAAGCTTGGAACATTTCTCCAATCATGGTAGGCCAAAGATTAAACAATATTGGTATTTCATTTGTGTCAATTCGGCAGATCTAAAATGTCTACTAGAATCGCCCTGCTCTATATTTCCCTCAGTGCTCCAAGGCTGGCCTAAAGCTCTAGTCTATTTCCCTACATTAAGCCAAGAGAACACGAGAACATGGTGTAGAGAATGAAAACAGATCCAGGAGCAGCCTTGCTCTGCCTACCAATGGATCAACATTATGAAGCATCAAATCTCCCATCAGGGCCAAAACACAGTGAGAGTCCTGACAGAGAAAATTAGCACTCCACACAGGAGAGTGGAGAGAGGGACGGATGGAGGAGAATGGAAGGGAAGGGTGGACGAGGAGGTATAGATGATGTCGGTACTCACCAGCCTTGGACTCTTCTTTGCAGGTACCACCCCTGGGAAGCAATATCCAGTTTGAGATGGAGAGAGAAAAGTGAAAGAAAAAATGATTAACGACACAAAAATATTTCACCTTCCCCGCAGGTTAAAAAGATGAAAAAAACAGAGTTGAGAAGATGGGGAACTCCAAACAGAGACTCCATTGGTGCAGCAGCGCTAGCCCGCTCGTCTATGCCCAAGTTATCTTCTCCCTCTCTTTCTCTGCCTCGCTCCCTCACATCCACGCTCCCACGCGCTGTGTTAAAAGGGGCAGCACGATCTATCTGCATTAGCAGGCAACTGACTGCTGCAGCAGAAGAGGGGACAACCCCAAGGGCTAACCAAGCGCTCCGCTCACTAGAACCTGCCTAACCCACTGGCAGAGAGAAAGAAAGAGTGTGTGTTTATGTGTGTGTGTGTGAGAGATAGACAGACAAATGAGTAGAAAGAGAGTGAGAGAGGCAGCTCTGAGCTAACTCCACGGTCATACCCATGGAGAAGGAGTCCAAGATACTGAACATTAAATTATAGGCAACCGTGAGTTCCCCTCTTACTGAGACCATCTTCCTGATTCCGTTTAGTACGCCGCTCTGCTGATGAAGGCTCCAGCATCTAGTTACAGTCACACAGCTCTCTCTCTCTCTGCTGTGCATCACTCCACCTCCCGCGATCTTGATTCCCCCCTCCTCACCATCCATCCCCTTCTCTCCCCTCCACCCACACGCTAGTAAACATGCGTGCACACACACAAACACACACATGCGCACACACTTCGCTCTTTCTATTCCTCTTTCATCAATCTGGGTCAGGCTCTGACAGGCAGGGCCAGCATAAATGATATGCTCATATATTAATAGACACCAACACTGGCAGGAATACAATCAGGAATACCAATATCAACATGAACACAAACAGAGAGTACTGGGAGACTAAAATGGAAACAAGCCTAGATCCTTGGATCCCCCTTGTGCACATGGTGAAAAATAACTGCACAATGTACATGTGCATAATGGTATTCAGCAGAATAAAGATGACAGTGAGTAAAATAACATGTTTTCAGTGAGTAAGAGCCAGGATTAGATTGGAGGGAGCATGTAACTCTGATCCTGACAGTGTTGTGTGTCAATCCTTTAAGGATATCTGGGAGATTGGGGTGGAGTAGGCAGTTCCTTATGGCTCTTATCCCCTCAACATCTGCATTCAACAGCCATTGAAATGTGGTCCACAGTCCAGCCACCTCTACATCATCTAAACAAATCCCGCTCTCCTCTTATCCCTTACCTGCTCCCCTCCACCTGCCCCCGACTCCAATCCCTGAACCCAGGAGTCAGACAGAGACAGGTTAAGGGTGCCTTGTCGATGCAGCGTACAGCATAATCCCCCTCCATGCTCTTAAATACACACAGGGGGACACGCATGGCTGGTTCTCACACTGATGGACTGAGCAGGAGAGAGGAAACACTGTTTATCATAAGGATTTAGGTTAATGATCATCTGAAAACAGCATAATGCCACTTCAGTTGAAGCCCTCTGCCCTCATGAAGGTTGTAGTGGTCACTATATTTATACACCCACAGAGAGAGGCTGCTCAGTTCAGTCAGAGGACGCTGGACACAGCAGCTGCTAAACAGAGACCATCACTGAGGAGATAATTATGTCCAGGGGGTGGTGGGGTACACTGGATCCACGTCCATGCCCCCCTCCTCCATCTGGGCTCAGAGGGATGGATTCCGACAGCCCAGCCTTTCCGTCAGCATGTCGACAGCAACAGGCGCACAGGGGACTGACAGGCGGTCTCTTGGCAACGGTTGACTCAGAAGGCCAGCCCAGGCTGTTCCATTATGTACAGTGGAGACTGAGCCACATGTCATTCATGTACAAATAGGCTGTCATAGACGTGACTGCAATTACCAATGCAGGGATTTATTTACTCAGCAGCACCAATGTATAGGAGATGGGATTGAAAGTGACATAGGTGCCACCCCAGCCTTGTGACATGGCAAAGGTGACCAGGAAAAGGTGCAGATGTCAGCAACCTGGTGTTTAATCACACATCCAGAGCAAATAAAAAGCATCCTGTGCTGCAGTAATACAATGTGTCCATGTTTAGTCTGTCAGAGGCTTATGCAGTAGCTTACGATGCTGAGCAGAAATGACCATTTTGTGCTTTTGTCAGTCATGTCCCTCCTGGCATTTAGAGAGAATAGGATGAGGGGTACCCCCCCCCCCCCCCTCACCACCACACACACACACACACACCACCCACCAGTAGAGGAGCCCCAC
Source organism: Oncorhynchus clarkii lewisi (assembly GCF_045791955.1). NCBI lineage: Eukaryota > Metazoa > Chordata > Actinopteri > Salmoniformes > Salmonidae > Oncorhynchus > Oncorhynchus clarkii. The sequence goes on from NC_092163.1 coordinate 60,882,571, forward strand.
TGCAGAGTGCTGCACAGTATTGTCATGGAAACAAAGGAAGGCAAGATGGCTGAGATTTACGACTCCCCCTTCAGGCATGAGGGTGTGAAGAGACAGGGAGGATGGGGAGAAGGTGGGGGACTCACCTTGTCCTTGTTATGCCAGTATCTCTGACTCGCCCACAAACAAAGCCAGGCGCTCAAAAGCGCAATGCGTTGCCAAGCTGCTGGCATGCTATTCCTTGATCATTGCATTTCTGTAGGATTTCTCTGCAATGCTGTACGTTATCAGCGCCAAACGTGAAGTCAGCAAGTTTTTATGCAAAGCGTGCAAAAAGGTGCAGCATCCAGCCCTTACATTAAATCAATTCCTTTTGTCTGTGTGACCCCATCGTTGCCATTTCTTTCAGGTTGGGTGTGTTTGTGTCTTGTCAGAAGACACTGATCTGTGTTACTGTGACAGGAGCAGCGTTTACTAAGCCTGCGCTCCACTCTAAGCAGCAGAACATCTACAGCAGAGTGGAGATAAGAGATGTCTCCTTCCTAGCAGCACTGACTGCTCTTCTACAACGGCCCAATGCTGAGAAGAAACAACCATCTTACACTAATGAGACACAAAACATCCCACAAACAGAGACAAAGTAAAAACAGCATCTGCAGATCTGCAGGTGTGGACTACATAGGTCATTTGGCTTCAGCCCACTAGCATGAAGCAACAGCGTAATAGTGGATATTTGGGTAATCAGGGTTCTTCTTCTTCTCTGGGATTTGGTTGGCGGATCGCCAAAACCTTTCGGTGCATACACCGCCACCTACTGTACTGGTGTGAGGCCATTAACGGCCTACCTACAGTACATTCAATTCTGAGAGGACAGAACACTATCCCCTCAACACCCCCTGCAGCTGTTCTGCAATAAATCCTCGCAATCCCAAGTACTTCTCTGCCGCTGCCTCCACAATTTTCAAACCATTTCTGCAGTACCTTTTCTGCAGTACAACTGACAACCATGGCTATAAATGCTAAAAAGCCCACCTTACTGAAGCACATATTCTTCCCATCACCATCTGTTGATCTCCGCCTACTCACAGGAATCCTCTCAGGATGCCTCACCCTGTACCCATCATCCTCTACCATTCTCTTCACTGCTACACTTTCTGTACAACTCTAACCTCAATCTGCCTTTCTCTCCCCGGACACCTCCGATATCCAGGCCCATGGGAACCCACACATCTAACACACATAACTTGCTCCACCGATACCACGCATTCCTTCATCTCATTCCATCATCTCATGCCTTCCTGCACACTTCTCACATCTAGGCATCTCTCTCCTACACACTGCTGCAACATGGTAATCAGGGTTTTTTTCTGGATCACAATGCGGCTTAGGTGGGCGTGACAGTGGGTGTGGCCAATGGCTCAGTCACCAACTGATGATTTTACTCTGGGACGCAGAGACAAAACGTTGCTGATTTAAAGCTAATTTCCTGCAATTTTGCCATGGGGTAGAAAACAAATATCCTTCAATTCTACACATTTTGCCATGTTCTAATGCCATCTGAGTGACTCAAACTTTATAACAAAATCAATAGGGTCCACACCATGACAAAAATACTCCTGAACGCATCCTCTTTGGAATTTTAGATTCTCCCTGACTGTCTAGTTTTTATTTTGTTTATTGTTAGTTCTCAAAGATGATTTTATTTGAAAATATACACTCACTGGCCAAGTGTATTAGGTACACCACCACATTCACCAAAATGGATGACTCCTGCAGACAGTGAGTTACATGGGCGTGGCTTTATAAAGCAGGCAGACAGGCATCGTGACATTCAGTTACTGTTTGATTGAGCGTTACAATGGGCAAAACGAGTGACCTAATCGATTTTAAAGTTGGTGATTGTTGGTGCCAGGTTCAACGGATCCAGTAACTCAGAAATGGCCGCCCTCCTGGGCTTTTCACACACGACAGTGTCTAGGGTTTACTGTGAATGGTGCGATAAACAAAAAACATCCAGTTAGCAGCAGTCCTGTGGGCGAAAACAGCTTGTTTACAAGAGATGGAATGAGAATGACAAGAATCATGCAAGCTAACAGGCAGAACACAAACAGACAGATAATGGCGCAGTACAACAGTGGTGTGTAGAAAGGAATCTTGGAAAGCACAACTCCTCGATCCTTGTCATGGATGGCCTATTTCAGATGACAACCACACCAGTTTCCACTCCTTTCAGCTAAAAACAAGAAGGTCATGGGCATTAATAAGAAGTTGGTCCTCCGTTTGCTGCCTTAACAGCCTTCACTAGTTGTGGAAACTTGATTCCATTCAGTCAAAAGAACACTAGTGGGGTCGGGCACTGATGTTGGGCGATTAGGCCTGTCTCGCAGTCAGCATTCTAATTCATCCCAAGGGTGTTTCGATGGGGTTGAGGTCAGGACTCTGTGCCGGCCAGTCAAGTTCTTCCATACCGATCTCGACAAACATTTCTGTATGGACGTTGCTTTGCGCACGGGGACATTGTCATGCTAAAACAGGAAAGGGCCCTCCCCCTACTGTTGCCACAAAGTTGGAAGCACAGAATGGTCTAGAATGCCATTGTATGCTGAAGCATTAAGATTTCCCTTCACTGGAACTAAGGGGCCTAGCCCGGACCATGAAAAACAGCCTCAGACCATTATTTCTCCTCTAATAAACTTTACAGTTGGCACTATGCATTGGGGGAGGTAGCGTTCTCCTGGCATCCGCCAAACCCAGATTCGTCCATTGGAATGGTGAAGCGTTATTCATCACACCAGAGAATGCATTTCCAGTACTCCAGAGTAAAATGGTGGCGAGCTTTACACCACTCCAGCTGACGCTTGGCATTGCGCATGGTAATCCTAGGCTTGTGTGCGGCCGCTCGGCCACGGAAACCCATTTCATGAAGCTCCCGATGAACAGTTCCTGTGTTGACGTTGCTTCCAGAGGCAGTTTGGAACTCAGTAGGGAGTGTTGCAACCGAGGACAGATTATTTCTACACGCTGCGCATTTCAGCACCTGGCGCACCCGTTCTGTGAGCGTGTGTGGCCTACCACTTCAAGCCTGAGCCGTTGTTGCTCCTAGACCTTTCCAATTCAGAATAACAGCACTGACTGTTGACCGGGGCAGCTCTAGCAGGGCAGAAATTTGACAAACTGACTTGTTGGAAAGGTATCATCCTATAACGGTGCCACGTTGAAAGTCACTGATCTCTTCAGTAAGGCCATTCTACTGCCAATGTTAATCTATGAATATTGCATGGCTGTGTGCTCGATGTTATACACCTTACAGCAACGGGTGGGGCTGAAATAGCTGAATCCACTGATTTTGTATATGTTGTGCACTTTCTGTCTGGTTTTAGTTGTTTAAGTTTTTACTGAAACTATTTCATATTCATTTTGACAAAATAAACACTTAGGCAGCCCACCCAAGACTTTTTATGCAGAAAAAAAACCTGGATATTATCAGACTGGCACACATCTGCTGTATGTAGTCTTAATCCCTGCTGGTCATGTCAGTCTCTGATCCTGTCCGTCCTCCCTCCCGCCATCGCTCAGCTCCGGGGGAATAAGGAGTGCATGGGCCCAGCCACCGCCGGTAACGACAGTGTCACCTCTGATGAAGGACTCTTTCATCATCCTCCCGCCTCTGATCCTCTGACATCCCTACATCCTTTCTCCCCTCTCTTTCCTCTCATCTGTTTTCTCCTCCTCTGATCCTCTGACATCCCTACATCCTTTCTCCCCTCTCTTTCCTCTCATCTGTTTTCTCCTCCTCTGGTCCTCTGACATCCCTACATCCTTTCTCCCCTCTCTTTCCCCTCATCTGTTTTTTCCTCCTCTGCGGTGGTTGAGATGCTAAGCCATAACAACAGCAGCAGATTGCCTGTGGTGGTGTATTGTCCAATAGTCCCAGCCTAACAAACAGATGAATGAATGCCTTTAAAGCACCGGAATGGGACTCTGACAAGTCGACATCAACAGGTTAAATTATCTGGGCGAATAATGAGTGAGGCTATAGAGGGCTAGAGCTAGCCTAGATCTCAGCTATTCTCCTCACAGTGGCTCTGCATGGCCTGCAAATTAATACAACAGATGCTGTCTGCACCACCTCTCCCATCCCTGCAGACTACTGACTGGTACACGCATTCACAGACTAGCTTCAAGTAAATTACAGGGAAGCGTTAGTCAAGTGGGGCTAGAATGAATTATGTCAGCAAATCAGAATGTCTCAAAAGGTAGGTGAGAGAAATGAGCACATTAGACTAATGGAGGGATTGGCATCGTAATGGCTTCTTTGATGAAAGCTAGAAATCCCATCGCCTGGCCTCAAGAAGACAAAAGCAGAATCCAGTGAGAATCTAGTGTTGTGTTGTGGAGCCAGTGAGCTAACCTGCAGTGTTGAGGGACTCATTCCCAGAGATGGGAGAGGAGGTAATGGTAATGGTAATGCAGACAGAGACAGACAGACAGACAGACAGACAGACAGACAGACAGAGACAGAGACAGAGACAGACAGAGTGAGCAGAGTGAGCATAGTAGCACAGAGCAGAGTAATTAAGACAGACCTGCTCGATCCTGCTCTCTGGGGAAGGGGCAGCCGATGTCTTAGCTGACTGATCCACACACACACAAACACAACCCCGGAGCAGATCTCAGAATGAGGAGTCTGCCTGGAGAGCCAGGATCTGAGAGAGAAGTGCTGTATGTCATAGAGCCATATATAATGAAAATGTCATATTTGTACTACACATACATGACACTCATATAGGTTAACTACATGTTTTGAAGCAATCTTCTGCTGAGCAGTCCTCTCCTTTCCAGAGTAGTGGCACACGGCTCTTTATTAAAGAAACTGACAGCAGCAGTAAAATGTGCCTTAATAATATCAGCGCTGTCTTCCATCCATCACACAGTGAGGAATGACTCTCTCTAACCGTCCCACCCGCACTGCTCTCCGCTCTCTGGTTCAGGGAGCCCCGGTTAAACCAACAAACATTTTGTTTTATTGACCATCCATAAAAAGCAGAGCATTAGGGAAGTAGCGTTGTATAATGGTGGTCATTATATTAAAGCAACGTAGGAAGAGGAGGGGAGCAGTTTGTGAGAGCAGAGTGCTCAGCCAATGTCCTGTTCCCTTTCTGAACACTTAGCTTTACACGGCTGATGTTCAGGTCATTCAGTTCCACAAATTCAGCTCCAATGCCAGTTAAGACCACTCTGTATGTCTGTGGAAACATTCCAATTACATGTCTCTGTCAGTGTCAGTCAGGGCTCTTTGTGAAGGTGGGTTCTTGGTAGTGGGTACTGTCTGGGGATTGGAGTGAGAGACCACTCTGGTTCAATCATCCCCCTCATACACTGCATCTTCTATTCAGACCTTTTGTGAGACAGTTTTTCTAATCATACAACCCGTGTCAAAAGCCCGGCCCTGAGTTCTCATTAGAACGTTTATCTGACATACAGACAGTCTCATCCACAAGCATGCATGCATGAACTATGAGGGTGCCACAGGGTTCAATTCTCGGGATGACTCTTGTCTCTGTATATATCAATGATGTCACTCTCGCTGCTGGTGATTCTCTGATCCACCTCTATGTAGACTACACCATTCTGTACACAGTTGAAATCAGAAGTTTACATACACCTGAGCCAAATACATTTAGACCCGGACATTTAATCCTTGTAAAATTATCTGTTTTAGGTCAGTTAGGATCACCACTTTATTTTAAGAATAATAGTAGAGAGAATGATTTATTTTAGCTTTTATTTCTTTCATCATTCCCAGTGGGTCAGAAGTTTACATACACTCAATTAGTATTTGGTAGCATTGCCTTTAAATTGTTTAACTTGGGTCAAACGTTTCAGGTATCCTTCCACAAGCTTCCCACAATAAATTAGGTGAATTTTGGCCCATTCCTCCTGACAGAGCTGGTGTAACTGAATCAGGTTTTTTTTTTTTTTTTTTTTTTTTTTTTTTTGGTAGCCAAATGTGATGTACAAAACGGAGCTATTTCTAATACACAAAGAATCTTTTTGGAAAAACTGAGCATCTGCTATCTAACAGTCTCCTCATTGAAAACATCAGAAGTTCTTCAAAGGTAAGTTATTTTATTTGAAGGCTTTACTTGTTTTTGTGATAGTTGCCTGCTAAATGCTAACGCTAATGCTAACGCTAAATGCTACGCTAGCTAGCTACTGTTACACAAATGATTGTTTTCCTATGGTTGAAAAGCATATTTTGAAAATCTGAGATGACAGTGTTGTTAACAAAAGGCTAAGCTTGAGAGATAGCATATTTATTTCATTTCATTTGCGATTTTCATGAATAGTTAACGTTGCGTTATGGTAATGAGCTTAGGTCTATAAATAGAATCCCGGATCCGGGTTTGGTCGTCGCAACAGGTTAAGCCATTTTGCCACATCTTTGGAAGTATGCTTGGGGTCATTGTCCATTTGGAAGACCCATTTGCGACCAAGCTTTAACTTCCTGACTGATGTCTTGAGATGTTGCTTCAGTATATCCACATAATGTTCCTGTCTCATGATGCCATTTATTTTGTGAAGTGCACCAGTCCCTCCTGCAGCAAAGCACTCCCACAACATGATGCTGCCACCCCCGTGTGGTTGGGATGGTGTTCTTCGGCTTGCAAGCCTCCCCCTTTTACCTCCAAACATAACGATGATCATTATGGCCAAACAGTTCTATTTTTGTTTCATCAGACCAGAGGACATTTCTAAAAAAAAAATACAATCTTTGTCCCCATGTGCAGTTGCAAACCGTAGTCTGGCTTTTTTATGGCGGTTTTGGAGCAGTGGCTTCTTCCTTGCTGAGCGGCCTTTCAGGTTATGTCGATATAGGACTCGCTTAACTGTGGACATAGATACTTTTGTACCTGTTTCCTCCAGCATCTTCACAAGGTCCTTTGCTGTTGTTCTGGGATTGATTTGCACTTTTCGCACCAAAGTAAATTAATCTATAAGAGACAGAACTCAATCCTGAGCGGAATGACGGCTGTGTTGTCCCATGGTGTTTATACTTGGGTACTATTGTTTGTACAGATGAACGTGGTAATTTCAGGCATTTAGAAATTGCTCCCAAGGATGAACCAGACTTGTGGAGGTCTACCATTTTTTTCTGAGGTCTTGGCTGATTTATTTGGATTTTCCCATGATGTCAAGCAAAGAGGCACTGAGTTTGAAGGTAGGCCTTGAAATACATCCACAGGTGCACTTCCAAATGACTCAAAGGATGTAAATTAAAGGTCTCAACCTTTAAGTCTTTACTGAAGACTGATCTCTTCAGTAAGTCCTATGATTGAGTGTAGTCTGGCCTAGGAGTGTGAAGGTGAACGGAAAGGCTCTGGAGCAACGAACCGCTCTTGCTGTCTCTGCCTGGCCGGTTCCCCTCTCCCCACTGGGACTCTCTGCCTCTAACCCTATTACAGGGGCTGAGTCACTGGCTTACTGGCACTCTTTCATGCCATCCCTAGGAGGGGTGCATCACTTGAGAGGGTTGAGTCACTGACGTGATCTTCCTGTCTGGGTTGGCTTTGTGGGCTATACTCGGCCTCGTCTCAGGATTGAAGGTTGGTGGTTGAAGATATCCCTCTATTGGTGTGGGGGCTGTGCTTTGGAAAAGTGGGTGGGATTATATCCTTCCTGTTTGGCTCTGTACGGGGGTATCATTGGATTGGGGCCACAGTGTCTCCTGACCCCTCCTGTCTCAGCCTCCAGTATTGATGCTGCAGTAGTTTATGTGTCGGGGGGCTAGGGTTAGTTTGTTATATTTGGAGTACTTCTCCTGTCTTATCCAGAGTCCTGTGTGAATTGTAGTATGCTCTCTCTAATTGTCTCTTTCTTTCTCTCTCTCTCTCGGAGGACCTGAGCACTAGGACCATGCCTCAGGACTACCTGGCATGATGACTCCTTGCTGTCCCCAGTCCACCTGGCTGTGCTGCTGCTCCAGTTTCAACTGTTCTGCCTGCAGCTATGGAACCCTGACCTGTTCACTGGACATGCTACCTGTCCCAGACTTGCTGTTTTCAACTCTCTAGAGACAGCAGGAGCGGTAGAGATACTCTTAATGATCGGCTATGAAAAGCCAACTGACATTTACTCCTGAGGTGCTGACTTGCTGCACCCTCGACAACTACTGTGATTATTATTATTTGACCATGCTGGTCATTTATGAACATTTGAACACCTTGGCCATGTTCTGTTATAATCTCCACCCGGCACAGCCAGAAGAGGACTGGCCACCACTCATAGCCTGGTTCCTCTCTAGGTTTCTTCCTAGGTTTTGGCCTTTCTAGGGAGTTTTTCCTAGCCACCGTGCTTCTACACCTGCATTGCTTGCTGTTTGGGGTTTTAGAATGGGTTTCTGTACAGCACTTTGAGATATCAGCTAATGTAAGAAGGGCTATACAAATACATTAGATTTGATTTGAATTAGCCTATGAGAAGCTTCTAAAGCCATGACATCATTTTCTGGAATATGCCAAGCTGTTTAACCTGTTGGATCTCTAGGGGCGCTATTTCATTTTTGGATAAAAAACGTTCCCGTTTTAAGCGCGATATTTTGTCACGAAAAGATGCTCGACTATGCATATTCTTGACCGTTTTTGAAAGAAAACACTCTGAAGTTTCAGAATCTGCAAAGATATTGTCTGTAAGTGCCCCAGAACTCATTCTACAGGCGAAACCAAGATGATGCGTCAAGCAGGAAATGAGCAGAATCTCTGAAGCTCTGTTTTCCATTGTCTCCTTATATGGCTGTGATTGCGCAAGGAATGAGCCTACACTTTCTGTCGTTTCCCCAAGGTGTTTGCAGCATTGTGACGTATTTGTAGGCATATCATTGGAAGATTGACCATAAGAGGCTACATTTTCCAAGTGTCCGCCTGGTGTCCTGCGTGGAATTCGGTGCGCAAAGGCCAGCTGCTTGTACTTTTCCATTTGATTGAGGGGAGAAACCATGCTTCCACGAACGATATATCATTGAAGAGATATGTGAAAAACACCTTGAGGATTGATTCTAAACAACGTTTGCCATGTTTTCAGTCGATATTATGGAGTTAATTTGGAAAAAAGTTCGCGTTTTGAGGACTGAATTTTCGTTTTTTTTTTGGTAGCCAAATGTGATGTACAAAACGGAGCTATTTCTAATACACAAAGAATATTTTTTGGAAAAACTGAGCATCTGCTATCTAACTGAGAGTCTCCTCATTGAAAACATCCGAAGTTCTTCAAAGGTAAATGATTTTATTTGAAGGCTTTTATGTTTTTGTTGAAATCTTGCGTGCTGGATGCTAACGCTAATGCTAACGCTAAATGCTACGCTAGCTAGCCACTTTTACACAAATGATTGTTTTCCTATGGTTGAGAAGCATATTTTGAAAATCTGAGATGACAGTGTTGTTTACAAAAGGCTAAGCTTGAGAGATGGCATATTTATTTCATTTCATTTGCGATTTTCATGAATAGTTAACGTTGCGTTATGGTAATGAGCTTAGGTCTGTAAATAGAATCCCGGATCCGGGTTTGGTCGACGCAACAGGTTAACTGTACATCTGGCCCTTCTTTGGACACTGTGTTTTAACAAACTTTGAAACGAGGTTCAATGCAATACAATTCTCCTTCCGTGGCCTCCAACAGCTTTTAAATGCTAGTAAAACTAAATGCATGATATTCAACAGATTGCTGCCCACACCCGCCCGCCCGACTAGCATCACTACTCTGGACGGTTCTGACTTATATATTTTGACAACTACAAATACCTGTCTGGTTAGACTCTAAACTCTCCTTCCAGACTCACATTAAGGATCTATAATCTAAAATTTAATCTAGAATCCGCTTCCTATGCTGCCAAACATACCCTAGTAAAACTGACTATCCTACTGATCCTTGACTTCGGCGATGTCATTTACAAAATAGCCTCCAACACTCTAGTCAGCAAACTGGATGTAGTCTATCACAGTGCCATCCGTTCTGTCACCAAAGCCCCATATACTACCCACGACTGCAACATGTATGCTCTCGTTGGCTGGCCCTCGCTACATAGTCGTCGCCAAACCCACTGGCTCCAGGTCATCTATAAGTCTTTGCTAGGTAAAGCCCCGCCTTATCTCAGCTCACTGGTCACCATAGCAACACTCAAATGTAGCACGCGCTCCAGCAGGTATATTTCACTGGTAATCCCCAAAGCCAACACCCACTTTGGCTGCCTTTCCTTACAGTTCTCTGCTGCCAATGACTGAAACGAATTGCAGAAATCACTGAAGCTGGAGACTCATATCGCCCTCTCTAACTTTAAGCATCAGCTGTCAGAGCAGCTTACCGATCACTGCACCTGTACATAGCCAATCTGTAAATAGCACACCCATCTACCTCATCCCCAGGCAGTTAACCCACTGTTCCTAGGCCGTCATTGAAAATAAGAATTTGTTCTTAACTGACTTGCCTAGTTAAATAAAGGTTCAAAAATAGTTAAAAAAAATATATATCGTTTTTTTTTCTCCTTTGCACCCCAGTATCTCTACTTGCACATTCATCTTCTGCACATCACTCCAGTGTTTATTAGCTAAATTGTAATTATTTCACCACTATGGCCTATTTATTGCCTTACCTCCCTAATCTTCCACATTTGCACACACTGTGCATAGATTTGTCTATTGTGTTATTGACTGAATGTTTGTTTATGTGTAACTCTGTGTTGTTTTTGTCGCACTGCTTTGCTTTATCTTGGCCAGGTCGCAGTTGTAAATGAGAACTTGTTTTCAACTGGCCGACCTGGTTAAATAAAGGTGAAATAAAAATAAAATAAAATGAACAAACGCACGCACGCACACACACACATCACAGCTAGGATGGTCGAAATTTTGCGTTGAAATCCACAATTGGATCTCAACGCAACTTTGTGTGATACCTATAAAGTAACAGACATAGACTATAGTATAGACAGTGTAGTGTCAGAGAGAGAGATAAAAATAAAGAGAGAGAAAGGCAGAGAGAGAGACACAGATATTAAAAAGACACAGAGAGCAAGAGAGTGAGAGAGAAAGAAAGAGAGAGACAGTGTGACAGAAATGAGACAGTAACACAGAAAGACCCACAGGAGGAACTGAGGAACCCAGCTATATATTCATGAGACTTTCTGACCTGGAACAAGATCTACACTATCTCTCTTTACTGCTCTGGATTTTCTCTCACTCTCCAAATGTCTCTTCCACTAACAATCTCTGCAACCATCTCTCACATTCTTTCGGTATTCATATTATCTCCATTCACCCACTAACTTCCCTGTGTTGCTTCTCTCTCTGTTTTCCACATAAACTAGATTCCCATCTCCCCCTCACCTTTCCATGCTTAATTAAATAAAGGATAAATATAAAAAAAAATATATAAGAAAAAATAACACAAGCCTTGTTTTAGGGCTAACCTTAATTAACCCTACCCATTTTTTGTGTGTGAATTGTTTGCATGTTTTAGCAACTTCCGGATTCATGACAATGGTGATGGAGAGAAGAGGCGGGAGTAAGAGGCAGGCTTGCCAATTAGAACTCAGATCTCAGCATGTCATGAGTCTATGTCTTACCTCCACCTATCAGATCTCAGCATGTCGTGGGTCTATGTCTTACCTCCACCTATCAAATCTCAGCATGTTGTGAGGCTATCTTACCTCCGCCTCTCTGCACCAGCATGCTGACCTCACTTCCTTTGGGGCACTTGCTGAGCATGTCCACCACTTGGTTGTGGCTCATGCTCTGGACGTTCCTCTTGTTCACCTCTACGATAATGTCCCCCTCCTTCAGGCCCCTGCAGCGGGGGTAGTCCACTATCTGTTTGACCCTCTGTCCTCCCCCTGCAGGGCTGTCTGCGATGGTGAACCCAAAGCCTTTGTCTCCCTTCTCCATGTGCACTGTGATCAGCTCCGGCTGCGTCGCTATGGATGACGCCAGCGTCACAGAGTCGCTGAGGTAACCGTGCGAGCTGTTGGACGCCACCTCGGCGGAGGAGGGACTGTGTGGTCTCGACTCCCTCATGCCATTAACGGGGCCCCCAGTATGGCTGCCGTGGCTGGACGGGGAGTCGTAGCTATCCTGGCCATTGACGATGATGGGCTCCTTGTCCACGATGGCCACGGAGGTCACCATGCTGGTGTTTGGGTCGTCGGGGTCAAAAGGAAGGGGGTAGCCGCGGCACAGCTCCAGGTTGACCATGGAGCCAATATGGATGGACTGGAAGACCTTCACCACCTGGGCGTGGGTGTAGCCTAGCACGCATGTGTCATTGACACTCACGATCACGTCACCTGAGGGGAAGAGAAGAAGAAATTCGTGTTGGATAATTAGCTCCATGTCAAAAACTAAAATCTTGGAAGTAACAAACTGTAGAACGCCTACAGTACACTATAAAACCTACACCAGTAAAGTGTCACCAATTCAAATCCTGGAGAGCACCAGATTCAGCTAATAAACCAATCAATCAACCTTGATTAGTCAATTGTTTTAGTGTGGGTTGGAACAAAAGCCTGCACACTCTGTAGCTCTTAAGGAGTTGGTGAACACCTCCTAATAGTGACAGGGACGGATAGAGCGGCGGCCCACCTGTCTCCATCTTGCCGTCGAGGGCAGCAGGCCCGTCCAGAACCAGACTCTTGATCTGAAGAAACTCATCAGGCTCGTCGCCCCCGACAACGGTGAAGCCGAACCCCCGGTGGCTCTTCCTCAGTTTGGTGTTGATGAAGGTTCCCTTTAGCTCTGCTGGGTTCCGCGTGAAGAAGGGCTTCCCTCCTGTAAAAAAAACACACACACAAGCCTTACACACCTTTCATAAGAACCCGTTGATCTCATGTGCAGTGCTAGCCAAATAAGGAGGGGCTATCCTACACAGTCTTGGCTCTGGATCAGTGAGGGCTCTGTGAGAGATGTGTTGATGTGACAAGCTCCATGAATCATAAAGAGACTGATTATGATTGATTGATTAATTAGGTTAAGAGGGATTCAAAGAGCTAGGGGGTACCAGCTTGTCTGTGCCTGAGAATGGGGGTAATCCTGTGGTAAATCCCCCAGACCGTGCCCCAGCCTCAGCCTGTGAGGCTGCTATCCCCTATGGAGAGCTACACTTTTGGGTAGAGAGGGAGAGGGGAGAGAGAGATGGAGAGGGGGAGAGAGAGGGAGAGAGGGAGGGGCAGAGAGCGGATGGGGCAGAGAGAGTGTGAGAGGCAGAGAGAGAGGAGATAGGGGTTGAGGGAGTAAATTGATGAAGGAACAGGAAACACATCCACTGAGTTGCATAGGGAAATGGACCAATACCCTCATAAAACTAGGATATTAACCTGGCCAGGACTTACGTTTGGGCCCGATGAGGGGCGGCAGTGGGGGTCCAGCCTGGGGATCCCTGTAGGTCTCCTGGTGGTTGGCGGTATAGCTGGCCAGCGGGGCACCAGCCAGGGTGGCATCCTCTATCCATTCTGGAACAACAAAGGGCATACTTCCTGTCTCTGGTGCCTGTACAGTTACACCGATTCCTTATGGTTCCCCAATGGGTGGCTAGGAAACTACTGTACTGCATTGAGCCAGAATGGCTGCCAATGAAAGAAATACCACGTAATCCAATCTCTGACAGATCTAAATGGCAGCCTCACTGTGTAATGTATCAGAGGCTTAAGTCTTCATTAATATTCTCAGTATTAAGATTCAATCAATAAAAGAGTAAAAGTCTTCACAGATATTGAGCGTACAGAGATATTGACCTTAAAGGAGGAAAAGTCAGCAAGTAATCAAGTCAGAAGCGTATTTAGCTGAGCCTGCAGAAGGGGGATCAATAGCCTGGTCCCTAGTGGTGTGACCTGCATGTCGCGGGGAAAATCTGAGTGACATCGTACATCTAATATAGAAAGAGGTAAACCCAGGGCACACTCAGACTTAAACCACTTGTCCTGAAAAACCTTTCACTGGGAGAGCAAGACCCAGAAAGGATTCAAATATAGGGATACATTTACATTGCGGTAAAACACTCTTCAATGTATAATTGTCAAACCCAAACTTACCTAGAACTGCACACTTCCAAAATTATTCACATAAGCACAAATCCTTCGGAGAAAGAATCAGTGACACTTAAAACATTGCCAAATTAAACCAAAAAGACCTCTCTTCAAGGCCATTAAAATAAATCATAGGTATGCCTTTATGGTTTCTCAATAGCAAATCATAAAGCGCCAGAAGCAGAGTAGAGCAGAGCAGAGCAGCAGGACAAAGAGACAGATAGGCACGATCACAGACATGAAGAAAGAAAGGAATGACGCCCGGCGGGCTGGAAACGAACCTCGGATGTAGCGCTCACCTTCTGGTGGCTGCTGTTGCTCGAGCTGCTTCAGCCGCTTAGCCTCCAATATAGGGTTCTCATACTGGGTCTTCCTGTTAATGTGACTGAGAGAGGGAGGAAGAGAGGGAGGGAAAAGGGGAGAATGAGACAGGATGGGAGCGGGATAGAGAAAGATAATTGAGTCAGTGAAAAGTAGAGCGTAAGTAAGAACAAGGGGGATAATAAAAGGAAAGAAATTAGATCAAAAAGAGAAAGAAAAAAGAACAGAAGAAAGCCAAAGGGATCAGGCCAGGGGTGGAGAAGAAGGGATAAAGAAAGAGAAAGATTGAGTTACAGAGAGGCCGCGATGAAAGAGTGAACACAACACACAGATAGACAAAGTCTCTGGTGGCCTATGCTCCAGGAGCCAAGGGCTCAAGTCAAGGAAGTCAAGTCTGGTACAGACAATGCTCTGGTGGATCAGAGGAGACAGAGACGACGAGGCCTGAATATCAACAGCATCACACAATCACTGAGGAGCACTGCTTCAGGAGGTTAACACCACCACCACAACCACGTCATACCACAACCCGACAAGGAATTAAAGGAGCAGTACACCGTAAGGAAATGTCACTTCAAACAGTATGGAAACATTATGCAATTATGCATTAAACAGGAAACAATAGGAATAATGTATATGGAAAAATCTCAGAAAACAAAACTGGGCATCTGCCTCGAAGGTATTGCTTTGAACAACAGCAAAACAATTGCACCCCAAGGTCTAGATGAGAAACCCTGTGTCTAAATCATCATGACGGCAACAAAATGGCCTATAATCCCCAAAACAGCCTGCATTTGATGTTGTTTTGCAATGTTCCAGGGCACTGCTCAGTGTTAAATGCATTGTAAATGTACAGTACAGTGAGGTCATTTTAAATGCGACAGATGTGTGTGTGTGTGTGTGTGTGTGTGTGTGTGTGTGTGTGTGTCACTACTTACTCCACATAGTAAACACCATAGACTGGGTCATCTATTTTCTCCCAGCCTGTTGGCAGCTCTGGAAGAGAGGTAGAGAGAGGAGGAAACGGCACGTTGTTAGAGATGGTGCTCATTGTTAAGACAGTAGGTCACTGAATACCTTTTCCTACCACACACAGCCTGTCAGTCACTGGGGAGTGAGCAGGACTCCAGAGGCTGTCTGGACCTGGCTCTTGGCTCCTGGCAGGACACGGCTGACATTTAACACATCAGATAGACACTACGGGGGGATTTGACCGATAATGATCAACACCAGACGCTCAGATGGCGAAGAGGAGCTGGCGGTATGTGTGTGTGGTGGTCTAAATGTCAATTTTGGTTTAAAAATGTGTCGTTTAAATACGTCACGTGAAGATATATTTTCTTATTGTTCGTGGCAGTAAGGGAATCTGATGTACAACGTTGACCGACATCGCTGATGTAGGCGTGGTGTGTATATAATGGTATTCAATGTTGTCCTTGATTGTTTTATCACTGTCTGTCGCATAGCATTGTAGAACTTCACGACCTCGATCATGTATTTATTCACCGCGGTCAAATTCATTAATGATGAGTTGTGTGAGAGGATGTTTTTAATTTTGTGTGTAACCAGGGACACTCGCATGTATATCTTCCATGACATCGATGCTGAGAATGAACGCCATAAATGGCCTGACAACACGGCCATAAAATGAGACCAATTAAATCAGAACTTTTTAGATAGAGACATGCATTAGTCATCTGTGAAGGCTGCTACATTGATACAGTCTAAGTATGTCTCAGTACGGCAGAGCAACTCATTATCTCTCCATACAGAGTAGTGTGATTAAAACAGCAGAGATGGAGTTAGCTAGCTACTGTACCAATTGGCTATAGGGAAACGCCAGAGTGCTGTAATTGGTTACAAACAGATGTGTATAACTGAGTCCTCCGCTGTACAGTATCAGTCCCGCATCTCATTAACCTCAGCCTATATTCTGACGAGTGGTGTACAAATTCTCTCCACCAGCTTTAGAGGATTTGGAGTCAAGGTGTTAAGCCGGGAGAGGAGGGGGGGGGGTTGTGTTATGGTTGGAACATCCACAATACAGGGACTAGGCTTTAATATTGTCCGATGTTCTAAAGGGGAACATTATACTTTGAGCCAGCAGCACATCACTCACCGTAAATTAGAATCACTCTGTATTTCACACCAGAGTGTCTGTATTTCTTTTTTTTATGTACTTTATTTATAGATTTTCAGATTTGAGAACAAAAAGAAAAACAGTACAACAAAACCAACCCCTCATTCACCCACCCACCCACCCATACAGCCATCCCACCCATACCTCCCATCCCTCCCATCCCATCCTATCCCATCCACCCACCCACCCACCCACCAGTGGCAGTATTTCTAAAGGAGATCCTGCCTGTGTGTTATTATTGCTGGGTGCCAGAGCCATCACGTCACTGCTGGGCTTGCCGATACTGAGTGGGTGTAGTGGGATGAATCTGACACTTCAAAAAGAGCTCCCCTCTCCACGCTCCCCGGATGACCCCCACGCACACTCCAGCTCAAGGGTGACTAAGGTGACAAATTGTCGATTAAACTTTTTGCATCTCATTCTGTCTTCCTGACTATTTGATTGCTCCTGAGCGAGGAGCTGCACTACAGGGGCCATACGTCTGCAGTCCTATACACAACTGGAGTAATTGCCTTTCATAATCAATACGTATTGACTGTGTTCATCCAATCTGAGCAATGGTATTAACAATGGCTGCTCCTACCTTGGCTGCTGTTCACCACATGGAGGCGGCTAAACACTGGTCTAGGATCAGTTCACCCTTACTTATCTCAGACCTAACCTTAAACCAGGGGTGTTTTCATGTCTCCCTAGCAATTAATTGATATCACTGATTGACCTGGTATTGCACACTCCTGGTTTCTCAGGTATAATTAAATCTCTGATTAATAGAAAATAACAAACATCCTCAAATACTGATGACATTGGAGGATTGTGACTATTCACCCAAGTATTCCCCACTGAAATAGAATAGTGGGTAGTAGTTTTCTGAGCCCATCTCAGAGCCATGGCTGTTTAATAACCTCTAGTGACTACCCATCCCACATGCGGGAGCGTAATCATCGACTGACACTAATTAGCATAACGCAACGAACATAAATATTTCTAGAAAATATTCCTATTCATGAAAATCACAAATGAAATATATTGAGACACAGCTTAGCCTTTTGTTAATCACCCTGTCATCTCAGATTTTCAAAATATGCTTTATAGCCAAAGCTAGACAAGCATTTGTGTAAGTTTATCGATAGCCTAGCATAGCATTTTGTCCAGCTAGCAGCAGGTAACTTGGTCACGGAAATCAGAAAAGCAATCAAATTAAATCGTTTACCTTTGATGAGCTTTGGATGTTTTCACTCACGAGACTCCCAGTTAGATAGCAAATGTTCCTTTTTTCCAAAAATATTATTTTTGTAGGCGAAATAGCTCCGTTTGTTCTTCACGTTTGGCTGAGAAATCGCCAGGAAATTGCAGCCACGAAAACGCCGAAAAATATTCCAAATTAGCTCCATAATATCAACAGAAACACGGCAAACGTTGTTTATAATCAATCCTCAAGGTGTTTTTCAAATATCTATTCCGATAATATATCCGCCGGGACAATTCGTTTTTCAGTAGGACCGATTGGAATAATGGCTACCTCTGTATTTTACGCGAGAGTCACTCTGGGAGCCATCAGGTGACCACTTACACAATGTATCAGCTTACGGGTATTCTTCAACATAAATGCGTAAAACTACATCACTATGCTGTAGACACCTTCGGGAATACGGAGAAAGAGTAATCTGGTTGATAGCCCATTCACTGCTCAATAGGGACGCATTGGAACACAGCGCTTTCAAAACATGAGGCACTTCCGGATTGGATTTTTCTCAGGCTTTTGCCTGCAACATCAGTTCTGTTATACTCACAGACAATATTTTTTACAGTTTTGGAAACTTTAGAGTGTTTTCTATCCTAAGCTGTCAATTATATGCATATTCTAGCATCTTGTTCTGACAAAATATCCCGTTTACTACGGGAACGTTATTAAACAAAATTAAAGCCCCCATCTGGCTCCAGAGACTGATGCACCAGCAGACAGTGGTGGGTAAAGTGCTCTTTGCTAGCCCAGTTTGCTAGCCCAGTTTGCTAGCCCAGTTATAATATGAGCCCCAGTGGATGGAATGATGGGGCTTGAGAGTGAGAGGTCCATTTGACGAGAGGCCCATTAGGAAATTATCATCAGGTCAATGTGCCTCTCGTCAATGGTTCTCTCTTTAATAGGGCACGCTGGCTCGCGGGCGTGTGGGTTAACCCTGCAAGAACTGCCCACTCAGCAGACACAAGCCAGCAAGCTCGCACACACACACATGCAAGCACACACAAACAATATATTACAATATATATATATATATATATATACAATATATTATTAACCATTTGATGATAATGTTTACACCCTCTAGGCAGAAAGGAAGAGATGTTATAAGCTGTAAGAAGCCAGGGTGACATTGTCACTGAAGCAGTACAGGAAGCATGTTATACAGTAGCCAGGTTTCCCAGAAGACACAGCAGGGGGGAGGGGAGAAAAGAAAGAGGCCTACCTAGCTCACTGTCCAGCTCTTCTGTGTGTACCCCTTCTTCTCCAGGAGAAAGCCATCAGGCCAGGAGAGAGAGAGTGGAGGACCAAGTGTGGGGATTGAAGAGACAGGGGGGGGAAAAGGAGAGAGAGCAGGGAAGAGAAAGAGAGAGAGCACCAGAGGGTTAGAGATTGATTTTGATTCCAAGCCTCAAGCAAGCTAAGAGAGCAGCACAATTTGGCTCCATACATTGTGAAAACATAATGTTTCTGGAATGGTTTGCTCCCGAGTTGCGCAGAAGTCTAAAGAACTGCATCACAGTGCTAGAGGTGTCACTACAGACACTGGTTAGATTCCAGGCTGTATCACAACGGGCCGCGATTGGGAGTCCCATCGGGTGGCGCGCAATTGGCCCAGAGTCGTCCGGGTTAGGGTTTGGCTGGGGTAGGCCATCATTGTAAATAAGAATTTGTTCTTAACTGACTTGCCTAGATAAATAAAATGATAAATAAAAAGCAAATGAATAAAAAGCTAAATCCAAGCTAAATCTATACTAAAATCACTTCATGCATCTTGTCAATATCTGTCATATTATCTTTATATTAGCCACGGTCTGTAACATAACGTTAAACACACTTCATACTTTGCCATTGGGTGACACTGTTTCATATTTACTAAAGCCCTCGAAAAACCAGCTCCAGAAATCAATAGGTGCATTAAAGTGAAATAAATGTGTCATACCAGAGAGACAGACATACATTATAATACTGAACTGAACATTTTAGGTTGGGGCGGGTGAAAAGAGCTGCCACTAAATATGAATCATAGTTCATATACCATATGCTTGACAATATGAATAATCTCTCCATCTATCCTGTGTCCTCATGCAGCGGTTTGAGAGGATAGAACTAATAGGAGCCATCTCATCAACACAAGTACCTCAGAACACATGCAGAGGACACATGGTGGGGGAGAGGAGGAGAGAGAGAGACAGGAGGGAGAGAGAGGAGGGAACAGAGAGGAGGGAACAGAGAGGAGGGGAGATAGAGATGGGGAGATAGAGGTGGGGAGATAGAGGTGGGGAGAGGAGAGGAAGGGAGGGGAGAGAGAGGAAGGAGGAGGGGAGAGAGATGACGGGAGAGAGAGGAAGGAGAGGAGGGAGTGGAGGGGAGAGAGAGGAAGGAGAGAGAAGCAGATTTAGTGCCAGTGTTTTGAGTGGGTGGGTGGGTGGGCTTGTATTTGCTCCTCTACAGTTCAAGGTACATATTTTATTGATGCTAGATGATGCAAATAACCCAGTCAGTCCTTCAGGCTGCCAGGGCGTCTTGCTCAGACTTTACCGCAGGCAGGCAGCACACGAGAGACCAGAATATTACTCTGTCTCATCTCATTTCACACTATGGTGGCTCAAGTGTGCCATCTGCAGGCCACTCATGGAATCACAGATGTGACAGACAAGCATCTGATTTCACACACACACACAGAGCCTGTGGTGGACGTACCATCATCTTCACATTCTTCCAGAGGTTTGGGAGGCTTGTCCAGGCAGCGTGGGTCGATCCAGGAAGTGGTTTTTGTGTTGTGGCTATAGATAGACACACATAACAGAATCACAGACAGAAACATTGTTCTGACTGGGAAGGCATCAAACACTCACTGTCTGAAAAACATCCCCACTTCCATGGCTAAATATGATACACACTGTTAAGTAATCAGACTCAATGTTAAAGGCAAGTGTCAAAGGTAGAAAGTGGCACAATATTTTCTTGAGAAGATTGTAATTTAAATAATATTATGGATGTTGGGTATAGAGCCATGTAGCCTATGTTATATAGTGTGTTATGGGGAGTAACGTGTGCATAGGATACATACTCTATAAAGTAGAGCTCTCCGTTCTCGGTGTAGGCCATCTCCCAGTTGTCAGTTAGAGGTCCCAGGGGGTCCTCTTCTGTGGGAGGATGGCTGAGGTGTATGTGTGTCTGCTGAGAGTCCTCCGTGGTGGATGACAAAGTGTTGTTCACACCGTAGGACGGGGCGTTCTCACGCGGGGCGTAGGGGTGCTCGTCAGGTTCACTCGAGTCTCCTGTGGGGGGAGGGTGGCGGGAAGGGGAAGACATGTGTAAACAAAATGCACACATTCTGTGGCAATGACACTATAGTTTGGTGGCCTTTCGGTTACAAGTCCAACGCTCTAACCACTAGGTTACCTGCCGCCCCAGGTATCAGGCTGAGTTTTGACAGATACAAATCTGTCGTTCTGCCCCTGAACAAGGCAGTTAACCCACTGTTCCTAGACCGTCATTGAAAATAAGAATTTGTTCTTAACGGACTTGCCTAGTTAAATAAAGGAATAAAAAAATATATAGAATAAAATAAAACAAAAATACTGTCTGGTAGTTTAGAGGTAAAGGAATCTCTCTCCCTTTCACAAACACACACACTTGGCGAACACTTGACTACTGTTGTTGCTGACTGAGCGAGGCCCCTGATCTGACCTCTTGGGGAGAGTGATGATTAGATTAGTGCTCCTGTTCTCTCTGAGGACATCAAATCATATTCACACCTCTGGCATCTGGCTAGGCTACAAATACTGGTAACAAATTAACTACTCTTGGTCCAATCTGAAATCAAACCCACATCACCACAAAAATTCTCGGACTTGAGTCAGGCTGCATTGCTGAAGAGTAAGGGTCAGTTAATGAGACCCAATCACAAATAAAATACCAATACCTAAATATACCAGGAGAGTGGAGGAGAATAGATTTTGTTTAAAGCACTGATTATTCCGTACAAAAGACAAAAACTAACAACGTAGTACTCTCAAATGTTAAATATTGAACATTACCAAACACAACAGTCACCAAACAGCAATTACAAAATGTTAAAAAAAAAACAGCAATCACAACATGTAAAAACCAGCAATCACAAAATGTAAAAAAAAAAAAACTGCAATCACAACATGTAAAAAAAAAAACTGCAATCACAACATGTAAAAAAAAAACCAGCAATCACAACATGGAAAAACCAGCAATCACAACATGGAAAAACCAGCAATCACAACATGGAAAAACCAGCAATCACAACATGGAAAAACCAGCAATCACAACATGGAAAAAAAAAAACAGCAATCACAACATGGAAAAAAAAACCCAGCAATCACAACATGGAAAAACCAGCAATCACAACATGGAAAAACCAGCAATCACAACATGGAAAAAAAAAAAACAGCAATCACAACATGGAAAAACCAGCAATCACAACATGGAAAAACCAGCAATCACAACATGGAAAAACCAGCAATCACAACATGGAAAAAAAAAAAACTGCAATCACAACATGGAAAAACCAGCAATCACAACACGGAAAAACCAGCAATCACAACATGTAAAAACCAGCAATCACAACATGTAAAAACCAGCCATCACAACATATAAAAACCAGCAATCACAACATGTAAAAAACAGCAATCACAACATGTAAAAAACAGCCATCACAACATGTAAAAAACAGCAATCACAACATGTAAAAAACAGCAATCACAACATGTAAAAGTCACATATGCGTGACTCATACATGTAGACCGACCTGTGTTCACGAGCCTAGTATTTCTAGAAAAATATTTATTATCTATTGCAAAAACAAAAGAAAACAGTGAGATGTTAGATGAAAACTGATATCAAGAACACACACACACACACAGAACAAAAACGAAAAACACTTCTACATCACAGTTCTACAAGTAAGAAAATGATCATGCTCCTGTTCACAAGTACATTGAGTGGATACATATTCATTCTCTCAAACAGCACATGTGAAATCATGTTGTATTAGTGACCATTAGCAACTTAATTCAGACAGAAACAGACAGAAAGCCACCATACTGGTTTCAAACATGAAAGGTACACATTCTGCTATCGCAGCCAGGTGGCACTATTTTTTCTGCTCTCAGATATACAGTGGCGGATGTAGACTGAACAACCAACTAACCCCTCACCACACAAAGGACCACTTGTATCCCACACTCTTTCCCATAGCCCAGCAGTCTCTCCCTCCCTCCCTCCCCCTCTCCCCATAGCCCAGCAGTCTCTCTTCCTCCCACTGTCCTTTTCCCTCACCCACTCTCTAACAGTCTTTCCCTGTCCCTCCTCTCTCTCTTACCTGTTAAACTACTGTTCATCTCCGGGAGTTCCTCGTCCTCCTCCAGGTCTACAGGCACTATTCCAGCATTTTGCATCTCATTGTAGGACTTGGTGCGCCGGGGAGTGGAGTGCTGGGAGCCCGGGAGGCTGTCTTGCAAAGCATCACTGGTAATCACTTTCCCACTAGGGGGCTGCCTTGGCGGCTTGGGTGTTCCATAATAGTTACCTAGGCAACAGGAGGACATTAGCATGTTTAGAAAAAAAGGAGAGAAGGAATAAAGAGGAAGGCGGGAGAAGAGGGGGGTATAATCACAGAGTCTTTGTATGCAGATGAGGGGACTAAGAAGGCATGACCACAGAGTTTGGGATTTGTAGTCTAGTGCATTCTATTGGAGGAAGTGAGGAGGCTGTTTGTTTCCTCTGGGTGAGTGGAGCATTGTCTAGGCCCACTGGCCAAGCTACAGTGACAGAACAGCCACTTCATTAATTGTGCATGTGAATGAATGGTATTTATGCATGACATGTGTAATGCTCCACAGGTGTTGATTGCGATTCTTCGCTATTAAAATATACACAATACTGAAAGTTGCTTGCGAACAATGGCAGACACCTTCCCCTTCTCTCACGTCTTCGACCCCTTTCACACCGAACATAATGCCAGGGTAATGATGACTTTATCCTGTGGGAATGGGATTATACACACAGGGTGTGAATCCCTTGTAGTCTTGACTACTAAATGCAGAAACCTGTTTAATTAAAAAACTCCTAGTACACTCACCTCCAGAGATATACAGCACACTACACCCAACATACAATAAATACCAAAGTAAACAACTTGTCCAGGATTCAACTGATGACCTGCTGCAAATAGTTACCTTCATATGCTCCTATTTCCAGAAGGGTCCCACTCTGCTCCAAAGCCAGAAAGTCCTCCACAGGCAGGAAGTTGTAATCTATTCCAGGGACCTCTCCGTCACGTGGGGGGCGGGTTGTACCTGAGGAGCCAATAAGAGAGTGGAACGGGTCAGTCAACCAAGAAGATAAGACAATGTTAGGTGATGGTATGGCCAATATTAATGTAGCCTTCCACACAGGAAATGTGGCTAAAATTGGAGTGAGATTAACTCAGATATATGCTCCAATATAAATATATAAATAGTCAGTAGTTAGGTTTTCATCCAATTGACAATAGATTTTCATACGAATATTCTAAAATCCGAAATAAAAATGGTGTCAATTTTTCCATCAGAGAAATGTTTCCATCATATCTCTGAATCCTGGCTTAGGAAGGCGACCAAAAATTCGGACATTTCCATCCCCAACTACAACATTTTCCACCAAGTTAGAACTGTTGCAATCCACCACGGAGGACTCTGTTGCAATCTACTGCAGAGAGTCTGCAGAGTTCTGTCATGCTATCCAGGTCTGTGCCCAAACAGTTCGAGCTTCTACTTTCCAGAAATAAGTCTCATTGTTGCCGCTTGTTATTGACCCCCCACAGGACACCATATGTGAATTAATCGCCCCCCATTTATATTCAGAGTTTGTACTGTTAGGCGACCCAAACTGGGATATGCTTAACACCCAGGCCGCCCGACAATCTAAATTCGATGCCCTCAATCTCACACAAATGATTATGGAACCTACCATGTACAACCCCAAATCCGTAAACACGGGCACCCTCATCCTGACCAACCTGCCCTCTAAATACTCCTTTGCTGTCTTCAACCAGGATCTCAGTGATCACTGCCTCATTGCCTACGTCCGTAATGGGTCCACGGTCAAACGACCACTCCTCATCACTGTCCAATGTATAACACATCAGCAAGAAGGCCTTTCTAATCGGCCTGGCCCGGGTATCCTGGAAGGATATTGACTTCATCCCGTCAGTAGAGGATGCCTGGTTATTCTTTAAAAGTGCTTTCCTCACCATCTTAAATAAGCATGCCCCATTCAAAAAACGTAGAACCTTGGTTAACTCCAAACCTGACTGCCCTTGACCAGCACAAAAACATCATGTGGCGTACTGCATTAGCATCGAATAGCCCCCGCGATATGCAACTTTTCAGGGAAGTTAGGAACCAATATACACAGGCAAATAGGAAAGCAAAGACTAGCTTTTTCAAACGGAAATTTTCATCCTGTAGCACAAACTCCCAACATTTCTGGGACACTGTAAAATACATGGAGAATAAGAGCACCTCCTCCCAGCTGCCCACTGCACAGAGGCTAGGAAACACTGTCACCACCGAAAAATCTACAATAATCGAGAATTTCAATAAGCATTTCTCTACGGCTGGCCATGCTTTCTACCTGGCTACCCCTACCCCGGTCAACAGCTCTGCACCCCCCACAGCAACTTGCCCAAGCCTCCCCCATTTCTCCTTCACCCAAATCCAGATAGCTGATGTTCTGAAAGAGCTGAAACTTCTGGACCCCTACAAATCAGCTGGGCTAGACAATCTGGACCCTCTCTTTCCAAAAATTATCCGCCACAATTGTTGCAACCCCTATTACTAGCCTGGTCAACCTCTCGTATCATTTGAGATCCCCAAAGATTGGAAAACTGCGGCAATCATCCCCCTCTTCAAAGGGGGAGACACTCTAGACCCAAACTGTTACAGACCTATATCTATCCTATCCTGCCTTTCCAAGGTCTTCAAAAGCCAAGTTAATAAACAGATCACCGGCCATTTTGAATCCCACCGTACCTTCTCCGCTATGCAATCTGGTTTCCGAGCTGGTCATGGGTGCACCTCAGACACGCTCAAGGTCCTAAAAGATATCATAACCTTCATTGATAAAAGACAATACTGTGCAGCCGTATTCTCGACCTGGCCAAGGCTTTCAACTCTGTCAATCGTCGTATTCTTATCGGCAGACTCAACAACCTTGGCTTCTCAAATGACTGCCTCGTCTGGTTCACCAACTACTTCTCAGACAGAGTTCAGTGTGTCAAATCGGACAGCCTGTTGTCCAGACCTCTTGCAGCCACAGGGTTCAATTCTCAGGCCGACTTTTTTCTCTGTATACATCAATGATGTCGCTCTTGCTGCTGGTGATTCTCTGATCCACCTCTACGCAGACGACACCATTCTGTATACATCTGGCCCTTCTTTGGACAATATGTTAACAAACCTCCAAACGAGCATCAATGCCATACAACTCTCCTTCCGTGGCCTACAACTGCTCTTAAATGCAAGTAAAACTAAATGCATGCTCTTCAACCGATCGCTGCCTGCACCTGCCCGCCCGTCTAGCATCACTGCTCTTGCCGGTTCTGAATTTGTGGACTATTACAAATACCTAGGTGTCTGGTTAAACTGTAAACTCTCCTTCCAGACTCACATTAAGCATCTTCAATCCAAAATGTAATCTAGAATCAGCTTCCTATTTCGCAACAAAGCATCCTTCACTCACGCTGCCAAACATACCCTCGTAAAACTGACTATCCTACCGAACCTTGACTTCGGCGATATTATTTACAAAATAGCCTCCAACACTCTACTCAGCAAACTGGATGCAGTCTATCACAGTGCCATTCGTTTTGTTCCCAAAGCCTCATATACTACCCACCACTGCGACCTGTATGCTCTTGCTGGCTGGCCCTCGCTTCATATTTGTCGCCAAACCCACTGGCTCCAGATCATTTATAGATCTTTGCTAGGTAAAGCCCCACCTTATCTCAGCTCACTGGTCACCATAGCAGCACCCACCCATAGCACACGCTCCAGCAGGTATATTTTGCTGGTCACCCCCCAATTCCAACTCCTCCATTGGCCACCTTTCCTTCTAGTTCTCTGCTGCCAATAACTGGAACGAATTGCAAAAATCACTGAAGCTGGAGACTCATATCTCCCTCACTAACTTTAACCATCAGCTGTCAGAGCAGCTTACAGATCATTGCACCAGTACATAGACCATCTGTAAATAGCCCACCCAACTACCTCATCCCCATATTGTTATCTTTTTTGTTTGCTCCTTTGCACCTCAGTATCTCTACTTGCACATTCATCTTCTGCACATCACTCCAGTGTTTAATTGCTAAATAGTAATTATTTCGCCACTATGGCCTATTTATTGACTTACCTCCCTAATCTTACTTAATTTCCACACACTGTATATAGACTTGTCTATTGTTTTATTGATAGTACGTTTGTTTATTCCATGTGTAACTGTGTTGTTTGTGTCGCACTGCTTTGCTTTATCATGGCCAGGTCGCAGTTGTAAATGAGAACTTGTTCTCAACTGGCATACCTGGTTAAATAAAGGTGAAAAAAAAGACAAGTTCAATTGGTTTCCATTGCATTTGCAACTCTACTGATGGTTTTGTCACAAATAAAATGTGTATTTAGCAAATGTGCCTACTCTGGTAATGGCACCAGTGCTCCAGCCAACAGCTTGCAGATACAGTGCGGTTATAGCATACATGATGAGATTATTGTGGACAAAGGTGCAAGATTATTTAGATTTTTCCAAACGGCAGCCAAGCATTGATCATCATGTCACCAGAATAAGAGCCTAAATATTTATTGAAAAGAGCATCAAGCTCATCACCCTGCACTTTCACCCAGGAGCGCAACTTTGGTTTTAGAAGTGGGGGGTACATAATTATTCTATATATTTTGTTTTATCCAGTCGGATAAACACATCTCAGAATGTGGGGGGGGGGGGGGACGACATGACCCCCAGTCCCCAGTGAAAGTTGCGCTCCTGCTTTCATCACACTGAAGTACATCATAACTTATTTCATCTGTAGCCTAATAACCTGCATGATTTCCCGAGTCGTAGTGGAAGGACCACACAACATATCATCACGGGACTCCAGGTTTACGTTGATATGGTGGTTATTATATCAATATTTGCGAAGAAAAGCGGTTCCACTGCCATTTCTCCTATAATTAATTTTACAGACACAAAAAGATCCCACCTAAAGTTTACTGACAAATGTGCTGTTTCCATCAGGCCTGTTGTGATTTTTAATTAGACATGTTCTTTACTCACGTAAAAAGGTTGGATGGAAACCACAGGAGTTGAGGCACCTAATTTGGGGAGAACGGGCTTGTGGTAATGACTGGAGCAGAGTCCATAGAATAGTATCAAATACATCAAACATGGTTGCCAGGTGTTTGATGCCATTCCATTTGCTCCTTTCCACACATTATTATGAGCCGTCCTCCCCTCAGCAGCCTCCACTGATGGAAACCCGGGTAGTGTCATGATTCAAGCATGACACATAGGGACAAAAAAATTAATTTAACAGTGACAATGACCACTTAAATTGGAGGACAAGTTAAAGATGAGTCTTGTTTATTTATGCATTCATTATGAGGTGCTGTAGAAACCCTGTGAGTCTGAGTAACACTACTGTGTGGTGAGTGGGGAAAGTGTGTGTGTGTAGATCAAATCAAATTTTATTGGTCGGGTACACCATTTTACATACATAATCCAAAAGTTTTAAAAAATTAACAAGAAATTATGACATTTAACATAGAGATGTATGCGAGGGGGACTGTTTGGCAATCAAGGCTGTGAACGGCTTTCCTGTGCGTGCTACTGTACATGTTATTGGATGCTGACAGTGGCCAGTTGGTGCAGTCAGTATTAAACAGCTCTATGGTGCGTTGGTGACAAGATTATGTAACACTGCTATGTTAATTGACGACAGGATGGCAGAGCCAGTCAAACTCAACTCTCGCCCACTATCTCGCTCTTATATCGCTCCTTCTCTCTCTGTTTCTGCCTTCTACTCTCCATTACCTAAACAATGTAGTTAAAATACTACTACGACTAAGATATTCTGTTCAAACCAATAATGATTGAGGTAATGCTTTATCATGGTGGATTAATTAAAATACATACGCTCATGATATTTTCAAGACGTTTTATTTTTTTACATACATACCATGGTCTACTCTACATGTTGCCTACACTGTGGTGTCTTTACAAAGATGTCTGTCCACGAGGCAGCAGCTGCTTCCCCTTAAGCAATGGATTGGTAACCAAATCTCTCCTGTTTGTTCTCTTTCTCTTCAGTACGAGAGCAACAGCCTCCACTCCTCTATCGCCCCATCACTGAGCTGATGAGAATATGGCTGCTGGTCAAAATAGCACGGGGAGCTGGGAGAAGGTGCTGGGAAATGCTCCTCACCGCAGCAGCCATTTTAATGACACGTGACGATAACTCACACACCCCACTGCCGTGGTCTCATCACACCACGGTCATATTCTCAATCACTTCTTCAATATCATCTCCCCTGTAGCCACCGCTACATAGGAGATGTGACTTAACAGCATTGTGTTCTGTGTTCTGTTTACAACATAGCTTGTGTACAACATCACTGCGATCATCGATTTAAAATCTCAGGCTGGTCATTGTTGTTCACAACTCCTCCACACTCAGTGCGGGGAAATATTGATGCGCAAGGCAAACCCTCAAACAAAGCATGAACTTTATCAGAGAAACTTTGAAGCGTCTCCCATTGCAGACAATACATCTGTAGAGTGTTGATCTTGGTGGAGGCTTCCCCCAGGATGAGTGTTCTACTAAAAAAAGCAGACTCAGTAGAGTGCTGTTGACTCATCCCACCAATCACACGGCTCCCCTCGGACACAAACAGGAAGTGTGGGTTGTTATCAGTATTTCCAGGCCAAAAAAGCCAGCCTCTCAGCCTTGGCCAGATTAGGACACTGTCATTCCTATTGAGTTAATGAATTCCCTGTCCCATACAAAAGCTCAATTGATGTCTGCTATGGAAGAGAGAGTCCTTCTCAAAGCTCCTCAGAGTATCACTTTAACGAGTAGCGCCACAGCACAGGCCTCATTCGTTCCAGCCTGACCTCACAAACCCAGAGGAACACAAGAGAGAGCACAGAAATAACCGTTACACAGTTAGCATAATCCACGCATCAAGACACAATAAAGCCTTTGAGATTAGATGCAAGCGTTAGCCAAACCTTAACTCGTGGCTAGAAGTACTGTTGCGATATGTCGGTGCAATAAGATCATCAGTAAAACAGTAGATGATAAGGTTTTAAATACTGAGTAGCTGTCCACTCAAAATGTACTATTTAGCATGGTAGCAGTTATTTGTATGCTACAACATTAGAATGTTGTGTTAACCACTGCAGTGACATGCATGTCCTCACAAACAACGTACACTGATGAACCTTTTGTGTATGAAGTAAGATAGTGAAAATCACACACCTAGGCCATCTATACATAAAAATGTAATTGCATTGAGTGTAGTGAGACATTCTGTTTTGTTGCTAAGGACAACCCTGGAATAACAGAATCACTCAGAAGCCAGTCTCAGTCTCCTCTGACATTGAGGGCTTTATTTCCTTATAACGTAGTTGGTACCATTTAAAGGCACAGACAAATGGAAGGCTACAGAGGCACGACAGAGCAGGCCCATATAAGAAACCCTAAATCAAATCAAATCGTTATTGGTCATATACACATATTTAGCAGATGTTACTACGGTTGTAGCAAAATGCTTGTGGTCCTAGCTACAACAGTGCAGTAACATTAACAATACACACAAATCTAAAATGTAAAATAATGGAATTTAGAAATATTAGGACGA
Source organism: Oncorhynchus clarkii lewisi (assembly GCF_045791955.1). Taxonomy (NCBI): domain Eukaryota; kingdom Metazoa; phylum Chordata; class Actinopteri; order Salmoniformes; family Salmonidae; genus Oncorhynchus; species Oncorhynchus clarkii. The sequence continues at coordinate 60,913,245 of NC_092163.1, forward strand.
GCAATGTCAGACTCCAGAGTATGTATGGCAGCTTCATTAATTAGTACCCGCAAAACACCCGTCTCAATGTCAACAGCGAAGAGGCGACTCCAGGATGCTGGCCTTCTAGGAACGCGTCTCCTTCCTGATCAGTATGACGGCTGCATGGTCCCATGGTGTTCTTACATCAGCTGATATCTCAAAGTGCTGTACACTTTCTTCAACACACTGTCTGTGTGGGTGGACCATTTCAGATTGTCAGTGAAGTGAAGCTTTTCACCTTCTCTGCGGCCCGTTGATGTGGATGTGCTCCCTCTCCTGTCTCTTGAAGTCCACGATCAGCTCCTTTGTTTTTTTGACATTGAGGTTATTTTCCTGGCACCACCCTACCAGGGCCCACACCTCTTCTCTCATCATTGTTGGTAATCAGGCCTACCACTGATGTGTTGTCTGCAAACTTGATGATTGAGTTGGAGACGTGCATGGCCACGCAGTCATGAATGAACAGGGAGTACAGGAGGGGGCTGAGCACGCACCCTTGTGGGGCCCCTGTGTTGAGGATCAGTGTCGTAGAGGTGTTGTTGCCTACCTTCACCACCCGGGGGCGGCTCATCAAGAAGTCCAGGACCCAGTTGCACAGGGAGGGGTTCAGACGCAGGGCCCCGAGCTTAATGATGATCTTGGACGGTAGTATGGTGTTGAAGGCTGAGCTGTAGTCAATTAACAGCATTCTAATCGATTAATGTGAGAACACTGAGGAGAACCAAGCAGGCACACCACCACCACATACATACAGCAGTCCTTGTGTAATAATGTGAATATGGAGACCAGGAGGAAGAGGGGTGTCTGACCTGGTGATTGTTGTGTGAGGAGGAGCGAGAACCATGATGAAGTGAACAGGAAAACAGGAGGAGACATGGTACAGTATGTTGTGTGACTCAGAGAGAGAAGGGCTTCAGGGAGAGTAGCAGGTCTAGTCTACTATGGCCTGCTTCACTCTCCTCACAGACACCATATACACTGCACTTGATTTCCTCACAGAACTGGAAAAGAGTCTGCTGTTTTTCAGTCTATAAAACACAGACAGACAGAACCCATCAGTTTTTATCCACAACTGAGGGACATGACTAGGGAGGCACCATATATATCAGCCTTCATATCTTGAGAGCGAGAAAGACAATTAGACATAACCAAATAACTTGACACATTGGGGGGGATAAACAACCAAAAACAGAGAAAACTAGAATGCCATTTGGCCCTAAACTGAGAGTACACAGTGGCAGAATACCTGATCACTGTGACTTTGTCCAAACTTAAGAAAAGCTTGGACTACTAACAGACTCAGTGAGAATAACCTTGCTATTGAGAGGCCAACGTAGGCAGATCTGGCTCTCAAGAGAAGATGGTTATGTGCACACTGCCCACAAAATGAGGTGAAAACTGAGCTGCACTTCCTAACCTCCTGTCAAATGTATGACCATAAAGACACATACTTCCCCCAGATTACACAGACCCACAAAGAATTTGAAAACAAATCCAATTTTGATCAACTCCCATATCTATTAGGAGAAATACCACAGTGTGCCACCACAGTAGCAATATGTGTGACTTGTTGCCACAAGAAAAGGGCAACCAGTGAAGAACAAACACCATTGTAAATACAACCCATATTTATTATTTATTTTTCCTTTTTGTACTTTAACTATTTTCACATCGTTACAACACTATACATATCCATATGACATTTGAAATGTCACTATTCCTTTGAAACTTTTGTGAGTGTAATGTTTAATGTAAATTGTTAATTTAACTTTTTTTTTAATGTATTATCTATTTCACTTGCTTTGGCAATGGAAAAATATGTTTCCCATGCCAATATAGCACTTTTTTGTCAGTTATATTTGACCGTGCATGGCCTCTCTGTAACCCCATGTGAACCGTCCCCCTCCCTCCCTCCCGTGATCCTTCCATCCCTGCACATGCCCTGCTGCTCTCGGGTGACTGGGCCATCGGTTGACACAGGAGCACGACATGGTGCACAGACCAGCCTGTAATACTTCAAAGGTTAGCAGAGGAAACACTTATCACAATCAGCAGCACACACACACACACACACACACACACACACACACACACACACACACACACACACACACACACACACACACACACACACACACACACACACACAAACCTGTAGCTTGCCTACTACTAAGGGGGAGGGGCCGTGGCCACCAAATGGCATTGTCCCGGTCCAAACAAGGAGTAACAATCTCCTAATGGGGCTTTATAAAGCAACCTCTCCCCAGCAATACACAGACACATACACCTGGATGTGTCCTCGGTCACTGTGAATGAGGTGTTCTCCTGCATCTCTCTTCTGTTCAGCATGAGTGTCCTGGTCTGACCTAATCAACCCCATAGCCAGTGACCTAAACCACATCCCCATGTGACTGCAGCTGAAATTAGCAACATTACAACTAGTCCACAATCACCCCTGACCATGTCACAGCCATCATCATTAACCTGTTTTCACCCCTATACATTGGTAATGTTTCCTCTACAATCACAAACAATACATCATCCCCTGGCCTGGCATGCAACCATCACTCCTGTTGTTGTGAGCTGGGTGCTATAAGGGGGGGTGACATCAATGTGATAACTTAACCACAATCTATACATAACCACCACCGTTCACCAGTTATAATTACCTTTAGTCACTGTAACCTAAGCTATCTACCTCAGAGACAATCAATAACCTACTGCCTACAGTCTTATCCCTGTCATCTCCAATGAAGTGCTAACCATCACACACAACCCTGAGTCTATCCTTCTCGCCATCATTGACCATAGTTACACTCCCCCCTGGTCCTTGTCTCAGATTGACACTTCTCCTCAGGGCCTCCTTCCCACCCAATAGATTAACGTGTGGGCAGGTGTGTGGTATGATACAGTGGGAGGGAAGGACAGAGCTGTTGATTCAGTTAGGACAGGCCTGACTGGTCTCACCTCCTGCCTTACAATCCCATTACCAATCCACCCTGGCCCGAGAGTGTGTTCACAGGAAGCCCTTTATTTCTTTGTCCCTCTGGCTGTGTCCCTCAGTGCTGCAGGAAATAACCCAGCAGCCTCCTGTAAACAGTCCTCTCTTCCTTTAAAGCACTACATCATGGATGCTTCCAGCCAACAAATCAGAAGGTGTGAATCTGTGCTGTATAGAGTGGAACAATCTCCTCCCATACTGTATATAAAATAAACAGTTTATCTTGTGCCTTGTCCAACTACATGGATCTCTTCAATGCCCTCAGTGATGGGGATTCGAGTCAACTAACCTCTGCCGTTTGGTCGTCACCGAACTGCTGCACTGGCAAACTAATCCAAGAGCCTAATGCATATTTAATTGATGACAGACTATTTTAGGGAGCCTCTGCTCTCTCTTTGGCTGGCACAATTGACTCAGATATTTTCAACACTGACATTTGTGAGGCTAGACCCTGACAGTAATATTTGATTTGAGTGCAAAATTGCAGGACAAAAAGACAGAAATGATTCTGACTCAATTACATAGCACTCTACATTCCCTTGGCCGATGAAGGACTGGCAAGGAGAAGATTGCATTCAGATCACCCGCTTTTGGTTCAGGACAGAGAGGACAGAAATACATAGAACCAGGGTAGAAAATAGCCCATCTCTGCACTGACAGAGATGGCACCACTGAGGCAAACACACATTGCTCTAAAATCAATCACGTTTTGAACATCACAGTTCCAAAATAGATCAGAAAGGCAAAAGGAGGTTGTGGAGGCACGCTGCTGCTCAAAATAGCTGTGTGTGAAAATCAGTTTATTTCCTCTCTACAGCTCCGTTCCCCAGAGCAGCAGAGCCCCCCCCCCCCCCCCCCCCAGAGCCTGTGCTTGGATTTCAGCTACGACCTACATTCAGCCCTTCCCACAAGGGCAACACAGAGTTGGACTTCTTGGCCGACTTCACTGCGACAGAAAGGAGACAGTGAGCCACACTCCGCCATCACATTACTGACTGCATGTCTTCCTCCTTGATAATGAGATACAGAGATGTTTCAAAGGGTGGACATGATTTTGTTGCATGTATAGCGAACAACCTAGTGCCCAATGTTCAAGTCCTTAAACATTCAACGTAAAAACGATGGTGTGTCATGCCCCCCAGAATTAGCTGCATACTGTAGCCTACATTTGAGCGGCCAAAATGATTTTGTTTTGTCAGCGCTGAATCCTACCTAGCAGACCATCTGTGGTGAGGCTACTGTAGCCCGCATTTCCATCTCCATGTAAAATGACCTATGTGCACCAACATGTGAATTTCATAGGTGCATGTCAAATTGGGTGTCAAATACAATTAAGGCATATTTACATTTTTCAACCATTTTCCATTCGAAAAAGCAAAGGCTTTGATTTCAGATGAAAAAGGGGTCTTAGAAAACATCTATCAGAAAAAGTCTTGAAATGTATTAAAAATACATCAACACACAATCATCTTGAAGTAAAGACCCCTGCCAACTAATATCATGTTTAGTTTTTAAATTTAAGAAACATTGCCTTTGAAATTACATTGCCAAAATCCCACATATCTTTATAAGATATATTCTAATTTCTCTCCCTCATGAGGAGGGAGGATAATGAAAGTTCACAGGAGTAACAAGTAAAGGTAGACCTATCAATTAGTTCTAGTATTTTTACTGGTATACATTTTTTAAATGTTTTTATTAAAATTGGTAACGGAATTTCCAGAAAAGAAATCGCTAAACAACATTTTTGCAATTGAATTGGCTACAATGGGAAATCATAGTAGTCACAAACCACAGTTGGGTTCACAAGTTTGGACAGTACAGCACAGCACATTAAAGAAAAGTCGAGTATTGTACAAGCGTCGTAGGTCCTAATCCAGGCACTTGTCTTCTCCTGCCTGGACTACTGCAACTCACTGTTGGCTGGACTTGCAACTTGTGCCATCAAACCCCTGCAACTTATCCAGAACGCTACAGCCCACCTGGTTTTCAACCTTCCTAGGTTCTCTTATGTCACCCTGCTCCTCCGCACACTCCACTGGCTTCCAGTACAAGACCATAGTGCTTACCTACAGAACAGCAAGATGAACTGCCCCTCCCTACCTTCAGGCTATGCTGAAACCCTTACATCACAACATGATCACTCCGTTCGGCCACCTCAGGTCTGTTGGCCCTCCCAACTCTACAGGAAGCTAGGACAGCAGTGTCCCTACCTCTTCAAACAGTATCCTAAATAATCTTCCTCCTTACGTTACCGCAATTCCGTTACCGGGAGTAAATCTACTTCACTTACGGTAGTTCAATAACCAAAATAGATTTCAATGCCTCATGTCATAGCTGACACCACTTTCTTTCTGCAGACATCGTTGAATCTTAATTCGGAGCAGATATTTAAGAGTTTTTGGAAAAAGTGGACACACACTGAGGGATATTTTACTGAAATTCTGTTACAAACTTTGCATCTGCACTGTTCTTCCAGCAACTGTAATTTTGTAAAAATATTAAGTGTAAATTGTTAAAAGTAGTTTTATTTGTTCAACTGAAATCAATGTTTTTAATGTGGCATACATTTAAAGTACCGTGGAATTGCCCACAACAATTTCCGTTACAGTGGAATAGCCCACAGCTCTCTCTGTGTGCTGTGCTCCAGAGCCCAGGTCACAGCCATATTTGCTGACTTCCAGTGTTCACAGGACAAACTAGGAGGACGACCTCCCTCTCACCCCAGGGCTGTGCAGCCCTCTGGAGGAAGATTGCGGCGAGATCTCCCTGCTACTCCCTGACAGGAAGGAGACGTGATTATTTGACTGTAAAGCTCTTTCAAGACCCAGAGGGGAGGGGAGTTACATGCTAAAATAAAATAGGTGGAAAGCAGCAGTGTTTACACACTGAAGACACCAGGCTAGATGTAATTAATCACTAGAGTGGGAATGATATGGGAAGGACAGAGTGTGTGTGTGTGTGTGTGTGTGTGTGTGTGTGTGTGTGTGTGTGTGTGTGTGTGTGTGTGTGTGTGTGTGTGTGTGTGAGAGAGAGTATGAGTGTGTGTGTGTGTGTGTGTGTGTGTGTGTGAGAGAGAGTATGAGTGTGTGTGTGTGTGTGTGTGAGAGAGAGAGTATGAGTGTGTGTGTGTGTGTGTGTGTGTGTGAGAGAGAGTATGAGTGTGTGTGTGTGTGTGTGTGTGTGTGTCTGAGCGTGAGAGAGAGTATGAGAGTGTGCGGACATCAAACATAGGTGTTACCTGTCCGCTCCATGGTGTTTGTGGTACCTCCTCTACTACCTGCAAAACAATATCCATTTACTTTACACAAATACATATGTTGTAAGGACATATCCAACTACTCTTCTGTCCTTCCCAGCAGACCTGTTTGTATTTGGGGTACTTGATTTATCTTAAGAGTTTTGCACTTTGTACTTGTGTTTTGTACTGGACAAACTAAAACCAAGCAGGTGAAATATTTGACATGAGAAATCAATTTATGACTGACTGTCTTACTAAATTGAAATATGTTATTTGCATTTGTCTCCCCCTCTGTGGATTATGGTTAAACTAGGTGTAATCTTGTTCCAGACATAACAGAGTAGCTAAAGAGATTCCTTACTTCCAGGTGACAACTCCCTACTTACTGCTCCTAGTTTGTCCTGTAACTGCATACAGTAAAGCTTTAGTACTCATAACAGTCAAAACCCAGGCACAGCAACCAAGGCCTGAGCAGGTGTTTCATGTCCACACAACATATACACATCTCGTCATGTGTAATCCAGCCACTATGCTACAGGTATCAATACAGACTATACTGCCCTTGTCAAGTTCAGAACACTTGTTTATCCAGCATGTGATAGTAACACTCCTGACCTGATACAGACAGGTTTTCTCCCTTTATTCAAACACACTGCCCGAATATAGAACATTACTTATGTATGTATTCAACCAGATCAGTTCTCCTGTTGAAGGCCTATAGAAACAGTGCAGACATTGCTGCTAATCCACATTGCACTTGTTGATGGAAGATGTTATTAGACGTCACCTGCCCCTCATGTCCCTGCCAATTTCTCATCATTTGACTAAATTTATTTCAATTATATTGTTGAAACAAAACAAAGAAGAGTCATTCATGCCCACTTTCCAATACTCATTGCAAGATGACGCCGACAGAGATGGTCGCCTCGCTTCAAGTTCTTAGGAAACTATGCAGTATTTAGTTTTTTTTATGTACTATTTCTTATATTGTTACCCCAGGAAATTCTTATTACATACAGCTGGGAAGAACTATTGGATATAAAAGCAACGTCAATTTACCAACATTACGACCAGGAATACGACTTTCCCGAAGCGGATCCTCTGTTTGGACCACCACGCAGGACTATGGATATAATCCCAGAAGCAGTCCCAAAACAATGGCGAAGAAGGGGCAGACGGAGCAACCTCCTGGTCAGGCACTTTAGACGTGCACATCACCCACCACCCCCGAGTATACTACTCGCCAATGTCCAGTCTCTTGACAACAAGGTAGACTAAATTCGAGACAAGGGTTACCTTCCAGAGGGACATCAGAGATTGTAACATTCTCTGTTTCACGGAAACATGGCTCTCTCCGATATATTGTCGGAATTGTATCAGCAATCGGGCTTCTCCATGCATCGCGCCCGAAAAACACTTCTCTGGGAAGAGGAAAGGTGGGGGTGTATGCTTCATGATCAATGACTCACGGTGTAATCATAACAACATACAGGAACTCAAGTCCTTCTGCTCACCCGACCTAGAATTCCTTACAATCAAATGCAGTCATTTTACCTACCAAGAGTATTCTCGTCAGTTATAGTCACAGCTGTGTACATTCCCCCTCAAGAAGACACCAAGATGGCCCTCAAGGAACTTCACTGGATATTTATTGTAGCTGGGGATTTTAACAAAGCAAATTTGAGAACAAGGCTACCTAAATTCTATCAGAATATTGATTGCACTATGCGCATGGGTCATACACTCAATCACCGCCAATCTAACTTCCACGATTCATACAAAGCCCTTCCCGCCCTCCCTTTGGCAAATCTGACCATGACGCCATCTTGCTCTTACCGTCTAATAGGCAGTAACTCAAACAGGATGTACCAGTGACGAGAACAATTCAATGCTGGTCTGACCAATCGGAAGCCACGCTTCAAGATTGTTTTGATCACGCGGACTGGAATATGTTCCGATCAGCCTCAGAGAATAACATCGACCTATACGCTGACTTGGTGAGTGAGTTCAAAAAGATGTGCATTGGAGATATTTTACCCACTGTGACTACTAAAACCTACCCTAACCAGAAACCGTGGAAAACAGTCTGGGAAAATGGCTGAATATAAACAGTGTAGTTATTCCCTCCGCAAGGCAATCAAACAAGCAAAATGCCGGTACAGGGACAAGGTGGAGTCGCAATTTAACGGCTCAGACACAAGAAGTATGTGGCAGGGTCTACAGGAAATCACGGCATACTAAAAGAAAACCAGCCACGTCACGGACACTGACGTCACGCTTCCAGACAAACCTAACACCTTCCTTGCCCGCCTTTGAGGATAATACAGTGCCACCGTCGTGGCCAACTAACAAGGTCTGCGCCCACCCCCTCTCCTTCTCCATGGCTGATGTGAGTAAAACATTTAAATGTGTTAACCCTCGTTAGGCTGCTGGCCCAGACGGCATCCCTAGCCGTGTCCTCAGAGCATGCGCAGACCACCTGGCTGGTGTGTTTACGGATATTTTCAATCGCTCCCTATCCCAGTCTGTTGTCCATGCTTCAAGATGGCGCCCATTGTTCATGTACCCAAGAAGGCAAAGATAACATATTCTCATTCACTCCTTGAGATTTGTGTGTATTAGGTAGTTGTTGGGAAATTGTTAGATTACTTATTAGATATTACTGCACTGTCGGAACTAGAAGCACAAGCATTTCGCTAACAAGAAGCACAAGCATTAACCTCTTTATCCTACCCCCTCCTTTTTCGAACATTCTGTTAAAAATCGCGCAACATTTCAGCGTCCTGCTACTCATGCCAGGAATATAGTATATGCATATGATTAGTATGTGTGGATAGAAAACACTCTGAAGTTTCTAAAACTGGTTAAATCACGGCTGTGACTATAACAGAGCGTGTGTTTCATCGAAAAGCGCAAGAAAAACTGGTCACTGAAATCTGAAAAAAGTATCCATGCACCCCTTTCATGGATTATTTAAAGGAAACCAAATTTAATATGGAGACGGATGCAATTCCTACAGCTTCATCAAAAACGTCATTTTCATTGACAAAAATCCTTTGAGACATTACCAATAGATCCGTGATTCCATCCAGCCTACCTCAATCGATTTTGGAAGATTGAAAAATGGACACTGTTTTCTTGTGTAGCTGCTATTGAATACAGATCGCCCAGTGATCAATTTGATCGCTTATTAACGTTTACAAATACCTAAAGTTGGGTTATAAAAGTAGGTTGAAGTGTTTTGTCAAAGAATATAGGCAACTTATATAATTTTTAAACATGACGTTGCGTGTTGGAAGAGAGCTTTTTTCGTGAAGCAGACAGGCTATACAAATGGATATTTTGGGCATTCATGGACGGATTTAATCGGGAAAAAGACCAATTTGTGATGTTTATGGGACATATAGGAGTGCCAACAAAGAATATCATCAAAGGTAATGAATGTTTTATATTTTATTTCTGCGTTTTTGTGTAGCGCCGGCTACGCTAATTCTTTTTTTTACTTCACCTTCAGGCATTTTGGGGTGTTGCATGCTATCAGATAATAGCTTCTCATGCTTTCGCCGAAAAGCATTTTAAAAATCTGACTTGTTGGCTAGATTCACAACGAGTGTAGCTTTAATTCAATACCCTGCATGTGTATTTTAATGAACGTTTGAGTTTTAACGAGTACATTTAGCATTTAGCGTAGCGCATTTGCATTTCCAGGTGCCTACTTGAGACGTCTGCCTCTCAAGTAGGAGCAAGAAGTTCATCTGCCAACCATGTGTATGTGACCAATAAAATGTGATTGGATGTGATCATTCCTATTTAGATACAGGCTAGGGCTATTTCGCAGTTGTTTGGTCCTTCTGCTTCTAAAACTATAGCCTGCAGCATTCAAATGGAAAACGCTAACTAGCAGACAGCCCAGGCCATGAAGCCAGGACCATGTTAGTGGACACAGAACACAGCTAGGATTACCAATATGTATTTAAGGGCGGGTAAATAGCCTGCAAACAACTTCAAATCCACATTCTGTCCAAGACAGTACTACGGTCTGGTGTTAAGATACAAACAGAGCTCATTATTGCCGGTCGAGATGAAGATAGAAAATGGTCATCGTGTATGACTTATTATTAACCAGACGTTGGAGAAAAAGACAACGTGATATCCATGATAATGTTCCAATATGTGCAATGGTGAAAAGTAGGCCATCGTAAATCTGTTTGGCAATGATTCATTATTATAATTATTCTAATAATAGGGAATGCTATTCTTATTCTGCTGGTGTTCTGGCATTCCAGTCTTTCAGGACAGACGTTATTTGAAAGAGTGTATTAAACTAGTTCTTGGCTAAAGAGGAAACAAAGACAGCCCTTGCGAATGGCGAGACTCGCTAGAATTGTAGTTTATAATTACATACAGCACTCAGAAATGAGTATTTTGTTTGTTACAATGTAAAAGCCATAGAATAGATCATTGCGTTTGAGAAAATTCATTTGTGCAGATATAGATGTTTGTGCCGAGCTAGAAGGAAGCTGTTATCTGCAAAGCTTGATTACATTTTTCATGAGCGTGACCCAGTGGATATCACTGGAGGCTTGTGGTTCTCTCTCCCTCTCCTATCTTCCCCTCTTCTTCTCTCCATCTATTTCTCTCTCAGCTTCTCTCTCCTTTCCTTCTGTGGCCATCTCTCTCTACTTTCATTCCATATCCATCTTCTATCTATTTCTTTCTCTGTAATCTCAACATCCCTCCTCCTTCCTTCTTCACGTCTCTCTCCCCATATCTGCATTTTTCCCTCTCTCATCCCTCTATTGTCCCCATCTACTCTAATAGTGGACATTGATATAATAAACCAGCACACTAAGTCGACTGCAGTGTAGTCCATTCTCCAGTCACACACTTTATGCTAATGTGACCTCAAATTGGACAGCGGGCTATGAGGCTGCCTGAGTCTATTGCTGTTTTTACATTTTGGTCAACACATATCCCTCTCCTGCCAAAACCCCAAACTGCATCCATGTGTCTCTAAAATGTCAAAGCCCCAAGACTACCCCAAAACATTATATAATTCATTAAGAGAGCACTTCTGAAGAAACAATGATGCAAATCACTGATGTGGAACAATTAAAATGACAAAATAGTATTGGAGCCAAGGCAAGCCTATAATTAGTGTCCTATAGCTGGGATTCAGGGAATGAGTCAGTTGCTTCTATTCAACCACTGATTACTAAGCAACTCTGTAGAACAAGGTTTGTTTGTTGTGTGGTCATTCTCAATGATCATAAACAGATGACTACGACTGTGTATGCACACATACAGTTGAAGTCGGAAGTTTACATACACCTTAGCCAAATACATTTAAACTCAGTTTCACAATTCCTGACATTTAATCGTAGTAAAAAGTCCTTGTCTTAGGTCGGTTAGGATCACCACTTCATTTTAAGAATGTGAAATGTCAGAATAATAGTAGAGAGAATGATTTATTTCAGCTTATATTTCTTTCATCACATTCCCAGTGGGTCAGAAGTTTACATACACTCAATTAGTATTTAATAACATTACCTTTAAAATGTTTAACTTGGGTGAAAACATTTCAGGTAGCCTTCCACAAGCTTCCCACAATAAGTTGGGTGAATTTTGGGCCATTCCTCCTGACAGAGCTGGTGTAACAGTCAGTTTTGAAGGCCTCCTTGCTCGCACACGCTTTTTCAGTTCTGCCCAAAAATGTTCTATAGGATTGAGGTCAGGGCATTGTGATGGCCACTCCAATACCTAGACTTTGTTGTCCTTAAGGTCATTGTCTATTTGTAAGATCCATTTGCGACCAAGCTTTAACTTCCTGACTATCTACATAATTTTCCATCCTCATGAAGCCATCTATTTTGTGAACTGCACCAGTCCCTCCTGCAGCAAAGCACCCCCACAACATGATGCTGCCACCACCGTGCTTCACGGATGGGATGGTGTTCTTCAGCTTGCAAGCCTCCCCTTTTCCTCCAAACATATCGATGATCATTATGGCCAAACAGTTCTATTCTTGTTTCATCAGACCAGAGGTCTGCAGGCCCAGACGGCATCCCCAGCCGGCATCCCCAGACGGCATCCTCAGCCGTGTCCTCAGAGCTGGTGTGTTTACAGACATATTCATTCAATCCTTATCCCAGTCTGCTGTTCCCACATGCTTCAAGAGGGCCACCATTGTTCCTGTTCCCAAGAAAGCTAAGGTAACTGAGCTAAACGACTACCGCCCCGTAGCACTCACTTCCGTCATCATGAAGTGCTTTGAGAGACTAGTCAAGGACCATATCACCTCCACCCTACCTGACACCCTAGACCCACTCCAATTTGCTTACCACCCCAATAGGTCCACAGAAGACGCAATCGAAACCACACTGCACACTGCCCTAACACATCTGGACAAGAGGAATACCTATGTGAGAATGCTGTTCATCGACTACAGCTCTGTGCAACTGGACTTCCTGACGGGCCGCCCCCGGGTGATCTGGGGATCTGGAGCCCTCTCCTGTGCTCTCTGTTCACCCACGACTGCGTGGCCATGCACACCTCCAACGCAATCATCAAGTTTGCGGACGACACTACAGTGGTAGGCTTGATTACCAACAACGACGAGACGGCCTACAGGGAGGAGGTGAGGGCCCTCGGAGTGTGGTGTCAGAAAAATAACCTCACACTCAACGTCAACTAAACAAAGGAGATGATTGTGGACTTCAGGAAACAGCAGAGGGAGCACCCCCCTATCCACATCGACAGGACAGTAGTGGAGAGGGTAGTACGTTTTGAGTTCCTCGGCGTACACATCACGGACAAACTGAATTGGTTCACCCACACAGACAGCGTTGTGAAGAAGGCGCAGCAGCGCCTCTTCAACCTCAGGAGGCTGAAGAAATTTGGCTTGTCATCAAAAGCACTCACAAACTTCTACAGATGCACGATCGAGAGCATCCTGTTGAGCTGCATCACCGCCTGGTACGGCAACTGCTCCGCCCACAACCGTAAGGCTCTCCAGAGGGTAGTGAGGTCTGCACAACGCATCACCGGGGGCAAACTACCTGCCCTCCAGGACACCTACACCACCCGATGTCACAGGTAGGCCATAAAGATCATCAAGGACAACAACCACCCAAGCCACTGCCTGTTCACCCCGCTATCATTCAGAAGGCGAGGTCGGTACAGGTGCATCAAAGCAGGGACCGAGAGACTGAAAAACAGCTTCTATCTCAAGGCCATCAGACTGTTAAACAGCCCCCACTAACATTGAGTGGCTGCTGCCAACATACTGACTCAACTCCAGCCACTTTAATAATATACATTTATGGGAATTGATGTAAAAATGTATCACTAGCCACTTTAAACAATGCTACTTAATATAATGTTTACATACCCTACATTACTCATCTCATATGTATATACTGTACTCTATATCATCTACTGCATCTTGCCATCTTTATGTAAAACATGTATCACTAGCCACTTTAAAACTATGCCACTTTGTTTATATACCCTACATTACTCATCTCATATGTATAAACTGTACTCTATACCATCTACTGCATCTTGCCTATGCCGTTCTGTACCATCACTCATTCATATATCTTTATGTACATATTCTTTATCCCTTTACACTTGTGTGTATAAGGTAGTAGTTGTGGAATTGTTAGGTTAGATTACTCGTTGGTTATTACTGCATTGTCGGAACTAGAAGCACAAGCATTTCGCTACGCTCGCATTAACATCTGCTAACCATGTGTATGTGACAAATAAAATTTGATTTGAACTATAGTTTGTTAACAAAAAATGCATGGAGTGGTTGAAAAACAAGTTTTAATGACTCCAACCTAAGTATATGTAAACTTCCGACTTCAACTGTATGTTTACAACAGGTATTTTCCTGATAAGCCATCATCAACCCTATACTATATATAGTAGTCCTGCACTGCAGCACAATGGATCTACTAAACAGTATAAACTTGTATGGATGTTGGTCAGGGTATTCTGCCTTAAACAGCATAGCGTGGGTTGGTGTGAGTGTCTCTATTCTCAGTCTGTAGTCAGTGCACGTCTGACGTGAGAGGGGAGAGAGAGGTGAATCGGTGAGACACTGTGTCTATGTGCTGTGCACACTAACATCTCTCTTCCAGAGATGAATGGTCTAAAATGAGAGCGAACAGAGGGGTACTTACCTACAGAAGACCTGTTAAGTCAACTGCATAGTGATGCTTCTGTCCATGGCAAGAAGAACATGACGGGAGACAGGAAATGAATTTAAGATTCACCATATTCCCGTCAAGCTACAATTCTGAGTTTGTGTTTCAGCGCAATAGCAGCAACGCCACTTGATTTGGTACAAAGTTGCCTTGCCGATGTTGACTTCCATGAAAGAAGATGTGCACCGTCTGAATTCCTTTTGGGTTTCCTTCTGTCTATATGTCCGTCTGCCTGTCCGTCTGCCTGTCTACAGTCTTGAAGGTTCTGACATATTGTCTCAAACCAGCGACCTCACCCAAACATCTGCTGCTTTAACCCGTCAATGTCGAAGGAGAGGAACAGAAGTCCTCTTCTCCCCTCCACACACAGATACATAATGTAACACAATCTAATCTTCAGCAAACAAAACAAATATATCACCCACTGACAATTGTACACTTGGCTATTTGAGTAGCATTTCTGATACCACACTAGTCTGTTTCGCATTACTGACTGAGGCATGTTTTCATGCAGGTTTTCCAGACAGCAAACAAAGAGGCGGCTAGCATATTCTCAGTACAGTAGCATAAGCATGCACCTCCATCATGGCCTCCATCTTGGCCTGATCTAGCTGGCGTGTTGGTGTGTGCACGCAGGGGAAGGGGTCACAGGGATGGGTGAAGACTGGGTTCAGTGCCCGTGCTCCCAATTCCATGAGGAACACAACCATCTGCCCCACCAATGGGTTAATCCATAGCACACAGGCCGTCCTTTCCAGCATTTTCCTCTCCACATATTCCCTTGCGGGTCAGGGGTCGCATTCCGAGCCCAGGCACCACTGGACTGAACAGACTCCCCCCACCCCCATTTTAGGAGGAAGAGGTCGACAGGCTTTGTTATGGCTTTTGATTGATTGGCAACATTGATTAGAGAGGTTTTATGGAGAGGCTGTTGTTTTCACAATGCTGGCTGAAAGAGGCTCATGGTGAGGAGAGAGAGACAGGAACACACACACACACACACAGAATGAGATCAAAACAGGCCTTTCCCTCAACCTGTGACATGCTCCATTTTCCTCTGCAAAGCCTCTGTTTTCAGCACTAAATTATTTGAACAGAGGGGGAAGCATCAGGGAGGCGGGATTAAAATAAGAAAAATCTGAGGGTCACTGAGACTAAATTACCCAGAAACCTGCCTAAAATACCGCAACCAAGATGGGTATTTTTTTCAGCTAGTAAAAGCTCCTTCACCGAAGGCTAGCACGACGGCAGAGGGTAAGAGAGAGAAAGGCTTTAAAACAATCAATTTACAGAGGGATGGCGAGAGAGCGCCAGGGGGTGGAGGGGAGGAGCAGACGGAGAGATGGATCGAGGGAGAGAGAAAGGGAAAGAGAGAGAGGGAGACAGCGAGGGGGACAGGAGAAGAGGAGAGGGGGTAAACTAGTATCCTGGAAACCCTGCTGCTAGCCAGCTCTGGTGCAGGCATGTCAACAGATCACAGCTTAATAATAGAGCCCCCATCACAGAGCACTGCTGTCTCCGCCAGACACACACGCACAAGACACAGACAGCTTCCGTTTGACCAAAACACATCAGCTGACATGTCTGCCAGCGATCTGCCTCTGTCTCATATACTGATATGTTCCGCCTGATGAACAGCAATCCCCCCCACTACCACACTCTCTTTATCTCTCCATTCCTTATTTCCCACCCCAACCATTAAATCCTTGAAGCCAAAGCCAAATAGTGAGCAAATACCTCTGAGCTGTGATTTCCTCAGCTAGTCCAGGGCTACACGACACACAGCAGAGAATCCAGTCAGGTAGGATGAAAAAAAACACAAAACAGATAGCTCTTTATCCACAGGGAGCGCATCAGACGCTCACATCCAAGCGACTTCCTCCCACCGTCTGTCTGTGATTCGCTGTCGATATCTGTCGGTCTGTCCCTCTGTCCGATTGGTTTTCCTGTTCCTGCCAGGCTGAGAATCCAGGCTCAGCCAATGTGAGATATACTCTCACACACACAAACACTTACAGTGCTGTGCTCCTCCGCTCTGCTTCTGTCTGACTGAACCAAACCAACGTCTCCAGTCTCCCACATGCACCTACCCACCTCCTCTCAGTCTCTCGCTCTCTCACTCGGTCTCGCTTGCCCTCGCTCCCCCTCCCTTTTTTCTCTCTCCTCCCCTCCCCTCCCCTCCGTAGCCTATATATCTCTCTATCACACACAGACGTTGTCACACATGGTTCCTCTGTTCTGACAAACAAGGCAGTCCCAGCAAAGGAGCCCATCCCCACGCATCATGTGACCCCCGCAATCAACACTACCAAAGGCAAGCACGGGGCAGGGATGTACGGAGCTGGTCTACTGGGGCTGGGCTGCTCAGGCTAGAAGGATGGGGCTAGGTCTGGACAAAAGGCTGGGGATGGGGTGGAATAGGCTTAGATTAGGGACTGAATGAGATGTGGCATGTAGAGTGTGGGTGCATGAATATACACTGAGTATACAAAACACAGCTCCTTCCATACCATAGACCGGCCAGGGGAATCCAGGTGAAAGCTATGATCCCCCATATTAAATCCACTTCAATCAGTGTAGATGAAGGGGAGGAGAGGATAAAGAAGGATTCTTAAGCTTTGGATTGTGTGTGTGCCATTCAGATGGTTAATTGGTAAGACAAAAGATTTAACTGCCTTTGAACGGGGTATGGTAGTAGGTGCCAGGTGCATCGGTTTGAGTGTGTCAAGGAATGCAACACTGCTGGGTTTTTCACGCTCAACAGATTCCCCTGTGCATCAAGAATGGTTCACCCCCCAGCTAACTTGACAACTGTGGGAAGCATTGGAATCAACATGGGCCAGCATCCCTGTGGAACGCTTTCGACACCTTGTAGAGTCCATGCCCCTACGAATTGAGCAATTCGGAGGAGCAATTAATATTAGGCAATATTAGGCAGGTGTTCCTAATGTTTGGTATACTGAATGTATGTTGACACTGTTTTGCTTCAATTCCAGTGTGCACATGTAGTCAGTCGCATGTGGGGAGTCATGGCATCTATCCCAGCCGAAACAGTTCGGAACAGTTTGTGCATATATTATGATGACATGACGTTTTTGTTTGTTTTGGACTTCGGCAAGGTTTTTTTCAGCTTTTCGGCAAAAACACATTATTTTCTCTCGAGGCAAGCCGAAGTCATTAGCCAAAGTCTCCGCCCCCTCGTCCGCGACTGGTGAACAGTAGGGAGAGACAACTCCTGCGTGAGACGACTCATCCTTATGCACATTTTTTCACGTCAGAAATACCGCACCAAACATCCTAGTCAGATGCAAAATTACACAACTAAGGTCTCCCTAGTCAAAAATGTCAAAATTAATGACAGACTTGAGTTATTTTAATTATGACTATTTTGAGGAAGTGTATACTGGCTACGGTGTCTCAAAATGGACAAACAGTGCTATTGATGCTTTTTTCTCGCTTTGCAAGCGAAAATATTTTAAGGGAGTGTGCGGGCTCGGCTAGTAGAGCTAGGCTAGGCACCAGCTGAACTGAAGCATGCTGATGCCTTCAGGAGGGGTGATGGGAGAAAGGGCGTGGGGTAAAGAATCAGCCACAAGTTCCTGTTCCTTAACCCCTCGAGGCTAGTCTCTAAGGCATACAAGTCTGACCACACTACAACTAACTCAATCAATACAGCATCTCCCAATGAACAATTATTTCTGTCCAAACTGACATTTTTTTAAATAATAATAATACATTTTCTGGATGGAAAAAAGTTTTCAGTGTAAACTTAAATAACTAAAACAAGATAAAGTATGTAGAAAAGATAATGGCCATATATATATATATATATTTTTTTTTTTTTAAGATAAAATAAAAGTC
This sequence comes from Oncorhynchus clarkii lewisi, assembly GCF_045791955.1. NCBI lineage: Eukaryota > Metazoa > Chordata > Actinopteri > Salmoniformes > Salmonidae > Oncorhynchus > Oncorhynchus clarkii. Next base: position 60,931,582 of record NC_092163.1, read on the forward strand.
TCAACAGTCAGAGTATATAAAATCGTAAACATTATGCATTCAGGAGTATTTTTGTCATGTATGGGGCCCACTTTGATTTTGTTATAATGCTTGAGTCAGCTTTAAACTGCAAACTCTCAGCCTCATGGCAAAATGTGCAGAATTGCATGAAATTTACTTTAAAAATGAAACATTTTATTTGCACCAAATGGCAAAATGTGTAGAACTGCAGGAAATTAGCTTTAAACAAATAACTGCAGTCAACATGAGGGCTTCAATCATTTTCGGAACCACTGGCCATGCCAATGGCCACGCCCCGCAACAGCTATTTATTTTATTTCCCCTTTATTTAACCAGGTAGGAAAGTTGAGAACAAGTTCTCATTTACAACTGCGACCTGGCCAAGATAAAGCAAAGTAGTTTGACACATTCAACAACACAGAGTTACACATGGAATAAACAAACATACAGTCAATAAAACATTAGAAAAAGTCTATATAGAGTCTGTGCAAATGAGGTAGGATAAGGGAGGTATAAGGCAATAAATAGGCCATGGTGGCGAAGTAACTACAATATACCAATTAAACACTGGAATGGTAGATGTGCAGAAGATGAATGTGCAAGTAGATACACTGGGGTGTAAAGGAGCAAGATAAATAAATAAATACAGTATGGGGATGGGGTAGTTGGTGGGGCTATTTACAGGTGGGTTATGTACAGGTGCAGTGATCTGTGAGTTTCTCTGACAGCTGAGGCTATGTACAGGTGCAGTGATCTGTGAGTTTCTCTGACAGCTGGTGCTTAAAGCTAGTGACGGAGATATGAGTCTCCAGATTCAGTGATTTTTGCAGTTCGTTCCAGTCATTGGCAGCAGAGAACTGGAAGGAAAGGCAGCCAAAAGAAGAATTGGCTTTGGGGGTGACCAGTGAGATATCCCTGCTGGAGCGCGTGCTACGGGTGGGTGCTGCTACGGTGACCAGTGAGCTGAGATAAGGCGGGGCTTTACCTATCAGAGACTTGTAGATGACCTGGAGCCAGTGGGTTTGGCTGCGAGTATGAAGCGAGGGCCAGCCAACGAGAGCATACAGGTCACAGTGGTAGGTAGTATATGGGGCTTTGGTGACAAAACGGATGGCACTGTGATAGACCGCATCCAATTTGTTGAGTAGAGTGTTGCAGTCTATTTTGTAAATGACATCGCCAAAGTCGAGAATTGGTAGGATGGTCAGTTTTACGAGGGTATGTTTGGCAGCATGAGTGAAGGACGCTTTGTTGTGAAATAGGAAGCCAATTCTAGATTTCATTTTGGATTGGAGATGCTTAATGTGAGTCTGGAAGGAGAGTTTACAGTCTAGCCAGACACCTAGTTATTTGTAGTTGTCCACATATTCTAAGTCAGAACCATCCAGAGTAGTGATGCTGGACGGGCAGGCAGGTGCGGGCAGCAATCGGTTGAATAGCATGCATTTAGTTTTACTTGCATTTAAGAGCAGTTGGAGGCCACGGAAGGAGAGTTGTATGGCATTGAAGCTCCATTTTGATCCAGATAAAAACCCTGAATAACCAGGAATGAGGGAGATGTTTGCCTACAGAAAAGCCACTTCATTTAGGAAATGGCTACATCCTTGACTATATTACAATACAAATAAATGGCTATGTTTTTGATGTTATAAACATTATAACAAGACAAGATTCAAATCTCGACGTCCTCAGTCTCACCTTTCTCACTTTCACAGCAGAGGGAGCACTTTAGGTTTACAGGAGTTCAGACAACAAACCCAACCTGACAGAGCAAACTCCTCAGAAAACAGGGCAGAAGTGTCTATGGGAATGTGAGATATCCCCTAGGTTGCACAGAGAGACAAGAAAGCTGCTATTTCGGGGGACAGACATGAATCATGTTACCCCCGCTGGATCGGTGCTTCAAAATGAGACCTTACCCAGGGAGAAACTCTTACTTTAGATCAGCCAGCAGTTTAGGTTAGTCCATCTCTTTTATCATCAAAAGAACAAGAGGTCTGAGAACACTGAAAATATGCTTGCACACAAAATATGCTCAACACAGAAGCTACATAGGAAAATAATCACTAGCAGGATGAATTCACATCCTCACACACAACCTGTTAGTGTGTGTTTGCTGAAGGTGAGTGTGGAGGGGTTTGGGTATGTACCCCAGAGACTCCTCCCTTCATTGAATCCCTCTTGACAATGCCTTTCGTTGACTTAAACTAGTGATGATGTCAGCGTAATGACATTTCAAAAGACATTAAAAGCCCTTTGTTCACCCCCCCTCCGCCCGAGATCCATCCATCCAAAAGCACCCCATCCCTCAAACCATTTTATATATATATATTATTTTAATAAAGTTTTTTATATAAAGTGGAAAAAATTATTTTGCATATCGATTATTATGCATATCAATATATGCATATCGATAGCAACAACAGAATACAATTTGTGGAGTTAATTACACTCACTGTGTATCTCACATAGGCTTTGAAAAAGCACCCGCGAGTACCAGTCACGGCAAGTGGAGATGGCTGCTGGTAAGCTTCCTTGACATTAATTTTTGCCAACACATGGCTAGCCTTTGTTTAACCAGCTTAACAGCTGCTATTAGTGAAAATGTGTTTGGAGTTAGTCTATTAGCTAGAAAGGTATGTTAAGGGATTACCTCTTCCAATTATATGGTGGAGAGGTCAAAATAATGAATCTATATACCGAATCTATATATTTGAAAATGTTGATAAGGCCACTTCTTGTTGCCATTATTATTCACCATTTTTTGCTAACATATGATGGGGGTCCCTGGGTCGCCAGTTTGCCTGGGCGGGGAACCCTGGTCAAGAAATGGTTGAAGACCCTTGGATGACTGCTAAAAAGAGGTAATAAACCTACTTTGTGTATGACTTGGAGGACATTGACATTTGTTTTGCCCACCAGTACTATGCCTTTTGACGTTTGCCATGTTTTAGTGGCTGCCAAATAAAACGAAATGGTATTTCTCAAATGCGCCAAACACAACAGGTGTAGACTTTACTGTGAAATGCTTACTTACAATCCCTTTCCCAACAATGCAGAGTTGGAAAAAAAGGAAATCGTAACGCAATACAATAAAAGACGACAGTACATATAAGTAGTATAGGTACCAAGTCAATTTGCAGGGGTACAAGGTAGTTGAGGTAATATATACACTACGGTTCAAAAGTTTGGAGTCACTTAGTTTTTCTTTAAAAAACAAGGACATTTCAATTTTTTTGTCCACTAAAATAACATAAAATTTATCAGAAATACAGTGTAGACATTGTTAATATTTTAAATGACTATTGTAGCTGGAAACGGCTGATTTTTAATGGAATATCTACAGAGGCCCATTATCAGCAACCGTCACTCCTGTGATCCAAAGGCACGTTTTGTTAGCTAATCCAAGTTTATCATTTTAAAACGCTAATTGATCATTAGAAAACCCTTTTGCAATTATGTTAGCACAGCTGAAAACTGTTGTTCTGATTAAAGAAGGCCAGTAGAATTGCTTCTTTAGACTAGTTGAATATCTGGAGCATCAGCATTTGTGGGTTCAATTACAGGCTCAAAATGGCCAGAAACAAAGCACATTCTTCTGAAACTGGTCAGTCTGTTCTTGTTCTGAGAAATGAAGGCTATTCCATTTGAGAAATTGCCAAGAAACTGACGCTCTTGTACAACGCTGTGTACTACTCCCTTAACAGAACAGCGCAAACTGGCTCGAACCAGGATAGAAAGAGGAGTGGGAGGCCCCGGTGCACAACTGAGCAAAAGGACAAGTACATTAGAGTGTCTATTTTGAGAAACAGACGCCTCACAAGTTCTCAACTGGCAGCTTCATTAAATAGTACCCGCAAAATACCAGTCTCAACATAAACAGTGAAGAGGCGACTCCGGGATGCTGGCCTTCTAGGCATGGAAAAGCCTTCAGTTCTCAGAACAAGAATAGACTGAAGAGTTTCAGAAGAAAGAAAGGTGTTCCTTTTGTCCAGGTGGGAAAGAGCAATGTGGAGTGTGATTGAGATTATGTCATCTGTGAATCTGTTGGGGCGGTATGCGAATTGGAGTGGGTCTAGGGTTTCCGGGATGATGGTGCTGATGTGAGCAATGACCAGACTTTCAAAGCACTTCATGTCTACAGATGTGAGTGCCACGGGTCAGTAGTCATTTAGGCAGGTTACCTCCGCTTTCTTGAACACATGGACTATGGTGGTCTGCTTGAAACATGTAGGTATTAGACTCAATCAGGGAGAGGTTGAACATGTCCGTTAAGATACTTGCAAGTTGGTCCGCGCAAGCTCTAAGTACATGTCCTGGTAATCTGTCTGGCCCTGCAGCCTTGTGAATGTTGACCTGTTTCAAAGGTCTTGCTCACATTGGCTACCGAAAGCGTGATCACACAGTCGTCCGGAACAGCTGGTGCTCTCATGCATGCTTCAGTGTTGCTTGCCTCAAAGTGAGCATAAAAGGCATTTTGCCCGTCTTGTAGACTCACGTCACTTGGCATCTCACGGCTAGGCTTCCCATTGTAGTCCGTAATAGTTTGCAAGCACTGCCACATTTGACGAGCGTCAGAGCCGGTGTAGTATGATTCAATCTTAGTCCTATATTGACGCATTGCCTGTTTGATGGTTTGTCTGAGGGCATAGCGGGATTTCTTATAAGCGTCCGGATTAGTGTCCTGCACCATGAAAGCGGCAGCTCGCCTTTGGCTCAGTGCGGATGTTACTTCTAATCCCTGGTTTTTGGTTGGGATATATACGTACATATCACATATCCCAACCAGTCACTGTGGGGATGACGTTGTCAATGCACTTCAAATCAAATCAAATTTTTATTTGTCACATACACATGGTTAGCAGATGTTAATGCGAGTGTAGCGAAATGCTTGTGCTTCTAGTTCCGACAATGCAGTAATAACCAACAAGTAATCTAACTAACAATTCCAAAACTACTGTCTTGTACACAGTGTGAGGGGATAAAGAATATGTACATAAGGATATATGAATGAGTGATGGTACAGAGCAGCATAGGCAGATACAGTAGATTGTATCGAGTACAGTATATACATATGAGATGAGTATGTAAACAAAGTGGCATAGTTAAAGTGGCTAGTGATACATGTATTACATAAGGATACATTCGATGATATAGAGTACAGTATATACGTATGCCTATGAGATGAATAATGTAGGGTAAGTAACATTATATAAGGTAGCATTGTTTAAAGTGGCTAGTGATATATTTACATCATTTCCCATCAATCCCATTATTAAAGTGGCTGGAGTTGAGTCAGTGTCAGTGTGTTGGCAGCAGCCACTCAATGTTAGTGGTGGCTGTTTAACAGCACTTATTAATGAAGCTGGTGGCTGATGTGGTATACTCCTCAATGCCATCGGCTGAATCAAGGAACATATTCCACTCTGTGCTAGCAAAACAGTCCCTTAGCTCAGCATCCGCTTCATCGGACCACTTCCGTATTGAGCGTGGCATTAGTACTTCCGGTTTGAGTTTTTGCTTGTAAGCAGGAATCAGGAGGACAGAGTTATGGTAAGATTTACCAAATGGAGGGCGAGGGAGAACTTTGTATGCATCTGTGTGTGGAGTAAAGGTGATCGAGTTCTTTCACCTCTAGTCGCACAGTGGTAATGAGGGAAGCTGGATTTGAGTTTTCCTGCATTAAAATCACCGGCCACCAGGAGTGCACCCCCTGGGTGAGCATTTTCTTGTTTGCTCATTGTCCTATACAGGAGTGCAGTCTTAGTGCCAACATTAGTTTGTGGTGGTAAGTAGCCAACTACAAAAAATATTGCTGACAACTCTCTTGATAAATAGTATGGCCTACAGCTTATTCTACAGCGTATTCTAAGGCGAGCAGAACCTTGAGACTTTCTTAATATTAGAGCTTGTGCAGCAGTGTTAAGAGTTTGCCCGATGCTGCCATTCTGTCCTGCCAATGTATATAAAAACAGTTTGATTTATGATTTTACATGTCATGATTCGGAGAAACATAGGATATGACAGTTCTTCGGATCACGTTGATAGGATAGTCTCAAACTTAGCTCAGCAAGTTTAGTCTTCAGTGACTGCATGTTTGCCAAAGGAACGGAAGGTAGAGGTGGTTTATCCACTCGCCGACGTAGTCCTGCCGGGCTCTATAACGACGCCTCTTCCTTCTTCGAGTGTCGGGGATTTGGGCCTGGTCCAGGATGAACAGAATGTCTTCCACCTCTGACTCATTGAAGTACCAATCCAAATCGAAGTTAGTGATTGCTGTTCTGATGTCCAGAAGCTCTTTTCAGTCATACAGTGGCTTGCGAAAGTATTCACCCCCGTTGGCATTTTCCTATTTTGTTGCCTTACAACCTGGAATTAAAATCGATTTTTGGTTGGTTTGTATCATTTGATGCAAAATATTTTTTATTGTGAAACAAACAAGAAACAAGACAAAAGAAAACAGAAAACTTGAGCGTGCATAACTACTCACCCACCCCCCCCCAAAGTCAATACTTTGTAGAGCCACCTTTTGCAGCAATTACAGCTGCAAGTATCTTGGGGTATGTCTCTATAAACTTGGCACATCTAGCCACTGGGATTTTTGCCCATTCTTCAAGGCAAAACTGCTTCTTCTCCTTCAAGTTGGATGGGTTCTACTGGTGTACAGCAGTCTTTAAGTCATACCACAGATTATCAATTGGATTGAGATTTGGGCTTTGACTAGGCCATTCCAGGACATTTAACTTCTTCGATATAGGGGGCGCTCTTAATTTTTGGATAAAAAAACGTTCCCGTTTTAAACAAGACATTTTGTCACGAAAAGATGCTCGACTATGCATATAATTGACAGCTTTGGAAAGAAAACACTCTGACGTTTCCAAAACTGCAAAGATGTTATCTGTGAGTGCCACAGAACTGATGCTACAGGCAAAACCAAGATTAAATTTCAAACAGGAAATGCCCCAGATTTTGAAGGTGCTGTGTTCCAATGTCTCCTTATATGGCTGTGAATGCGCAAGGAATGAGCCTACACTTTCTGTCGTTTCCCCAAGGTGTCTGCAGCATTGTGATGTATTTGTAGGCATATCATTGGAAGATTGACCATAAGAGACTACATTTACCAGGTGCTCGCTTGGTGTCCTCCGTTGCAATTATTGCGTAATCTAAATGATTTTATTTGAATGCTTTTCTTGTTTTTGTGAAAATGTTGCCTGCTGAATGCTAGGCTTAATGCTATGCTAGCTATCAATACTCTAACACAAATGCTTGTGTAGCTATGGTTGAAAAGCATATTTTGAAAATCTGAGATGACAGTGTTGTTAACAAAAGGCTAAGCTTGTGAGCCAATATATTTATTTAATTTCATTTGCGATTTTCATGAATAGTTAACGTTGCGTTATGCTAATGAGCTTGAGGCTATGATTACGCTCCCGGATACGGGATTGCTCGACGCAAGAAGTTAAATGTTTCCCTTTAAACCACTCGAGTGTTGCTTTAGCAGTATGCTTAGTGTTATTGTCCTGCTGGAAGGTGAACCTTCATCCCAGTATCAAATCTCTTGAAGACTGAAACAGGTTTCACTCAAGAATTTCCCTGTAATAGGTGCCATCCATCATTCCTTCAATTCTGACCAGTTTCCCAGTCCATGCCAATGAAAAACATCCCCACAGCATGATGCTGCCATCATTGTGGGGATATTGTTCTCGGGGTGATGAGAGGTGTTGGGTTTGCGCCAGACATAGTGTTTTCCTTGATGACCAAAAAGCTCAATTTTAGTCTCATCTGACCAGCGTACCTTCTTCTATGTATGGGGAGTCTCCCACATGCCTTTTGGTGAACACCAAACGTGTTTGCTTATTTTTTTTCTTTATTAAGCAATGTCTTTTTTCTGGCCATTCTTCCGTAAAGCCCAGCTCTGTGGAGTGTACGGCTTAAAGTGGTCCCATGGACAGATACTCCAATCTCCCCTGTGGAGCCTTGCAGCTCCTTCAGGGTTATCTTTGGGTCTCTTTGTTGCCTCTCCGATTAATGCCCTCCTTGCCTGGTCCGTGAGTTTTGCTGGCCCTCTATTGGCAGGTTTGTCATGGTACCATATTCTTTCAATTATTTAATAATGGATTTAATGGTGCTCCGTGGGATGTTCAAAGTTTCTGATATTGTTTTATAACCCAACCCCGATCTGTACTTCTCCACAACTTTGTACCTGACCTGTTTGGAGAGCTCCTTGGTCTTCATAGTGCTTGGTGGTGCCCCTTGCTTAGTGGTGTTGCAGACTCTAGTACCTTTCAGAACAGGTGTATATATACTGAGATCATGTGATACTTAGATTGCACACAGGTGGACTTTATTTAATGAATTATGTGACTTCTGACGGTATTTGGTTGCACCAGATCTTATCTAGGGGCTTCATAGCAAAGGGAGTGAATACATAAGCACGCACCCCTTTTCCGTTATTATTATTTTTTTAAATGTTTTATTTCACTTCATCAATTTGGACGATTTTGTGTTTGTCCACTACATGAAATCCAAATAAAAATATATTTAAATTACAGGTTAAAATGCAAAAAAATAAGATAAACGCCAAGGGGGGTGAATACCTTTGCAAGGCACTGTAGGAAATGATGTCGGAAATATCATGTACAAAAAAACGGACACAAATGGTCAGGAGCCCTTAAAACGGCTGCTATTCCCCCCAGCGCCATTATTAAGGTGTGTGTCACAAGGTGTGAGGAGGACATACCTAAGCATAGAACCAGAAAAACTGGTTCACATTTGAGTGTCCTTTGACTATACATGTGCGCTCTCATCTTGTCTTCTTTGGGGTGGGGTAAGATGATGACTACTGGTTGAATAAAACAAAAATGTTCTGTAATGAATTGTTTAAGCTCTGCTTTGACAGTGCTAAAATGCACGAGTATTTTACATGAGTAGGTATCAGTATTAATAGGTACATACATATACAAACCATCATAAAAATCTCTTAACATCACACACACACGCCTTGCAGCCCTTACAGGTGTCAGTCAGACTGGTGGACCAGATATACAAATACCAACTACCCAAAACCATGTACCTGTAGACATGCACACACATATACACACCATCAGCATAGCCTAGACAAAGAAACGGTCTGTAGGTTTTCAACAACGCAGCTACACACCACATACCTGGTTGTTTTCCCTCAGCCCAACTGATGCTTGACTATGTCAGTCTGTGTCTACAGACACAGTGGCTACACAGCACTGAGCGTTTCCCTGCTCACCCCCAGCTAATGCTTAGACACAGTGAACAGTACGACATGCTACAGACCGCACCATCCTCCAGCCTGAAGGAAACAACCATACAAGGGAAAGAACAGGGTAAAGATGAAACTAGAGAACACCAATAACACCTCCCTGCCTAAATACCCATCTAATGGTTTACAATGTGAAGCTCCCTTTCTGTAATCTGCAATGCAGAGAGAATACTCTGCTCTGTGCTCCATTGTTCAGGTGGCATCTAGAGCTGATGCTAGGAGAATCTGCAGATACACTCATTCACCACACATCTACTCTACCATCATCCAATAGCTTTCGGGCACAAACAGAAACATCAAATCAAATTTTATTGGTCACATACACATGTTAGCAGAGGTTATTGCAAGTGTAGTGAAATGATTGTACACATATGCACAGACAGACAAACACTTACGCAAGCTGACACATTAAAGAGAGAGGACAGTTTTCTGCCTGTGAGAAGCACAAGACAAAGTCCTACTGCGCCACATACAAACCATGCAGGATAGAATTAGGCAGAGAAAAAGGGCTACTAGTGGTCCCCCATCTGTGCCTGTGTGCTAGATGTAGCTGAGCCTGCTTGCATGTCTGCCGATCTCCATCGTCCCTCTTTGCTTCTGTCCAACCCCCTCTCCAACCCCGACCTATACACAAGCCATCCACCATGCTCCAGCATGGCAATACATCACACATACAAAAAAGAATAGCAGCAACAGCAGACAAATCAAAGCCCACTTGCCTTGATGCAGAGCGAGGGAGAGAGGAAGAGAGAGGTAGAGCGGTAGCCCACAGACTGCAGCAAGGATCCTGTTGATCTCTCTATGCAGGGCAGGCAGGCAGACTGAGACACAAACACAGAGGAGAGCTCTGCTGCTGCCAAGACCATCACAGCGACGAGAGGAAAACAACGGCGGAGAAGAGGGAGCAGCAGCTACAGCAGCGAAAAGAAGATTGGGAATGTAGAGCAGGAATGCAGAGAGGGTGAGGTGACCGCAGGGAAATCGACCAACGCCGGAAGATTGGAGAGGGAAAAGAGGGTAGCAGAGGGAGACAGAAGAGAGAGAAAAAGGGAGAGAGAGGAGAGAGAGATAGTAGTGGACTGTGGTAGTTGGAGATGGACTGTAGTGAGGCTAGTGTGAGAAGTCAACAGTGTGACAGGAGGAAAGGCAGAAGAAGGAGCCAGAGGCATTACGCTGCTTGTCTATGCTGTAGCTGATATTCCCCATCCAGCAACAATTGTCTATAGAATCTGTAGAAGGGCAGGCAGGGAGAGCCGGTTGGCCGGGTCAATTCCTGTCTACTAGGCACTGAGGACAGGCAACAATAACGTCACAGACAAACTCTGATTATATGAATGATGAAAGAGTGGAGTCAAGCATAGTCTCGGAGATGTGTGTGTGTATAAGAGAAGGGGAGTTTGAACTGCATGGTTTGAGCACCAGAGAGGGGAGGCTTGAGGAGGATTTCCCCAGTCAGTAGTATAGCACACTCCTCCATCTGTCACCTCCAGTTGCTTTCTGTCCATTAATCACAGCCTCCTCACACACGCCCTAGCTGACCCAAAGACACATCTATACCACCACACACTGACCTCCAGTCACAAGGGCCTGGAAGGGCAAGGGGAGAAACCAAACCACGGCCGAAAACATAACCAGTCCTGGTGCCCTTTCACCTCCTCTCTCTCTCCACAGTCTATTTGTAAGAAATGAATCCAATTAATACATGTATTGTTATTACTGCATATCATATTGTACACCTTCGGTGGTATGTTTCCTTCCTTGGTTAACCATAATACCATTTATCAGGATGTCAATGGGAGTCGGAGTCAGGAGAGAAGAGCTAGGCCTTTGGTAATTAAAACGTCCATTATGACCAGACTAGCACAATCCAGGCCTGTCTGGCTGACATATGGCACACTGGGTAATTCCAATAAAGTCCTGAGGAAAAAGCCCCTGGAATACAGACAGCAATTTGCGTGAGAGGGTCATGAATAAACTAATTGAAAATCCAATGATGAGAATCATTAGGAAAAAGCCCTGTCTGGAGTAGGCTAGAGGCCAATCAGGCCTCTCAATGCACACATTAAAGGATGTATCTGGGGCTTTAGAAAACATGCTTGGATAACAAGGCATTGAAGGAGAGGAATATAATTAACAGTGTTGAAATGCCATACTACTCAAGGCCTTGATAATGTAGTAGACACATTGAATTGTGGGTTGGGTGAGGGGACTAAACGAATCTAGCCAATAAATAAAATACTGTATGTTTGGTATAACAAATAAACAAGGAATGTCATCCCATACATAAATGCCAAATGGCAGTCGCTGACTACTACACATCTATATGCTAAAAATAACCCATTCTATTCCCCTATGTTATGTGTATGACTGCACAGTCTCCTGGTCTCACCAGTTGATTGCTCTTCCTTTTCTGTCCGTCTGTCTGTCATGGCTAACACATTAACACCAGGGAATTCCATCTCCAACATCAGAAGGATGATAATCAAAGCTGCTGCACAGGGATTGGTCCACACAGCTAGATTTAGGATCCAAATGGGAATGGGGAGAACAGGCGAGGCATCTATCTCTCTGGCCACAGAGAGGAGAGGAGGGAATATCCACAGAAAACAGGTCCAAATCCTTGGACATCATGTAATATACTGTACACTCTGAGAAGAAATAGGAGTGAAGATGGGCGTGAGGTTCTGATCAAGATGTAGTTTGTTTAATCACTGTGAATATTGATTGAGCAAAAGCCCCCAGGAATATCAACCATGGATGGCGCTGGACCTTGTCACTCTAATCAAATAGTACTGGGAAAGGTAAATATCTGTCTGATTGACTGGATAAAGAGGATTGAGAGCATGGGCTTCATGGTCATCTGGTTCCACTCATCAGTGGGAGGAGGAAGCCATCTCCTCCCGTCTGTGTGTTATCCAGTGCTCACGACTCGCATAGTATTCTGAGTATCTGTATCTCTGAGGGGCAAGAAGCTCCCTTAGAACCTGACAACCCATTTGACCATTCAGATGACACAGAGACATACGGGAACATGAGACCACCTATGTCCAGCGTGAAGCTTCACTAAACAGCACAGAGTCCTTGCAGAGCTACAAACCAAACCAGCACAGTAAACATAAGACATTAATCCAATAACACAAAGATTAGGAGGAAGAAGATGACGATGAGGAGGAGTAGAAAACAGAACTTAAAAGGTTGTGTGCTACTCACAAGGCACAGCATGGCGGTAGAGGTTGTCTCGAATGGTCTGCTGCAGTTCGTGGTCCGGGGAGGACTTCTGGAAGCGCTGGCTCAGATAGTGCTTCAGGTCCTTATTTAGCTTGGTTCCTGTAGGCAGCCAGACAAAAGGAAGACATGTGTTAACTACATCACAACACAACATGGACGGCCCCGACTGTATATAACAGCAAATCCAAACATGGCTGCCTTGCATTTCGTGTGCACACCACTCTCACAGTCCATTTCATTACATCCATAGAAAGCAGGGGAGAACGACTGCCCCTCTCATTGAAGCCACGGAGGGTCAAGGCCGACCGCGGTACTGCAGACATTGTTAGCAGAAAACAGGAACCCTCATTATAGTGAATGGAAAAACTGCAATCTTTGTGGTACATTTTTGTGGAGCAGCTCAAACTAAGCAAGTTATGTCTCCATGAAATGCCATCTTAACCTACTTCATTTGGCTTCAATGCGCTATTGAGTCTTTACATAGGAAAGAATGTGATCTATGGCTTTGTCTATTCATATATACAGTCATTGATAGAAACACACCAGTCGGACATGAATAGGCATAATTTAACTGAGAGACTCAGTTCTCCCTCCCTCCCTCCCTCCCTCCTCTGCAAACCTTCCCTTGTCACTTGGAGGGGTACCTGGCTAGCTCTCTCTCTCTCCCAGACTGTAGACAGTCAGTCCTGTAGTGACAGTGCTGCCTGGTGGCTCAGCCCCCTCCCACAGCTATGCCATCTGTCTCTCAGACACACAGTGGGAAAAGCTAACTGGTAGCTGCTAACACAGTGCTAGTGGCAGAGAGAGGAGCCAAACGCTTTCCTGTTGACACATCACACTGACTGGGAGAGCCCACGGTACATCAATGCCAGTCAGCACATTCTCACATGCAGGGTCATTTTCACACAACATTTACAGAGCCAGACTACTCTCTAAGAAATAAGTTTATTACACACATACTAACATACAGTATATGCTAGGATTGTATCACCATTTACATGCCAGTAATTTTGCAATGGACCCACGTTTTCTAGAGTGCATTAATGTACAGGGTGGTGCAATAATGACCATCCTACCAATCCTCGACTTCGGCGATGTCATTTCCAAAATAGCATCCAATACCCTACTCAATAAATTGGATGCAGTCTATCACAGTGCCATCCGTTTTGTCACCAAAACCCCATATACTATCCACCACTGCGACCTGTACGCTCTCGTTGGTTGGCTCTCGCTTCATACTCTTAGCCAAACCCACTGGCTCCAGGTCATCTACAAGACCCTGCTAGGTAAAGTTCCCCCTTATCTCAGCTCGCTGGTCACCATAGCAGAACCCACCTGTAGCACGCGCTCCAGCAGGTATATCTCTCTGGTCACCCCCAAAACCAATTCTTCCTTTGGCCCCCTCTACTTCCAGTTCTCTGCTGCCAATGACTGGAACGAACTACAAAAATCTCTTAAATTTGAAACACTTATCTCCCTCACTAGCTTTAAGCACCAGCTGTCAGAGCAGCTCACAGATTACTGCACCTGTACATAGCCCATCTAGAATTTAGCCCAAACAACTACCTCTCCCCCTATTTATTTATTTAGCTCCTTTGCACCCCATTATTCTATCTCTACTTTGCACATTCTTCCACTGCAAATCAACCATTCCATTGTTTTTACTTGCTATATTGTATTTACTTCGCCACCATGGCCTTTTTTTGCCTTTACCTCCCTTATCTCACCTCACTTGCTCACATTGTATATAGACTTATTTTTCGACTGTATGTTTGTTTTACTCCATGTATAACTCTGTGTTGTTGTATGTGTCGAACTGCTTTGCTTTATCTTGGCCAGGTCACAATTGTAAATGAGAACTTGTTCTCAACTTGCCTACCTGGTTAAATAAAGGTGAAATAAAAAAAATAAAAATAAAAATAATGATCCATTGAGCTCAATGACCAAAAATGAACAAAAATTATAATATTTCAGTGCTTCTGTAATCTGTATGATATAACACCCCTGTGTGTGATTGACATATACATTCAAACCACAATCTCTGAGCCAGGTTTCAGCCAACTCGGGCAAACAGTGCTGGCGAATTAAAAGCACCAGATTGTGTTGTCATGGAAACAGTGTGTGTGTGCACCACTGTGTAGGACTACTCTGCTGGTAAATAAAGCCAGAGGCCTCTAATAAGATGATTGGGGCAGCTAGCCTTGCTAGAGCAGGCATACTAGTACACAGTTCTATGTGTAGTGCAATGCTCTCAGTCATCCAGTCATGTGAGGACTTCCTCACTGGATCTCCACTCCCACTGTGCCAGACCAGACAGAGACCTGTCAACAGTGCCTCCTCCACAGTGGAAAGTTAATGGCCATCCCTCAAACTCATTCTGTTCCTTTCCATCCTCTGGCATTTGAGGCCATCCACTGGAATTGCTTTGAGATTTGTCTCTGCATGAATGATAACATTCTCACCATTTGAAAACCTCCTACAGGTAGGTAGGTAGGTAGGTAGGTAGGTAGGTAGGTAGGTAGGTAGGTAGGTAGGTAGGTAGGTAGGTAGGTGTGTGTGTGTGTGTCATAAGCCTTCTATAGGAGTACATTCTGGCTTTGGTCATTCCCCTCTCCCATCCAGGCATGTCATTGTGTCTTAGTATTTAGTATTTTATTAGGATCCCCATTAGCAACTGCTAAAGTAGCAGCTACTCTTCATGGGGTTCAAACTTAATGTCTTGATCCCTAAACAGTTTGCCAGCCATTATTCAGACCAATGAAGAGTCACACATACCCTGGAAAGTCCCAGAAGCAGTCTGACCTCGATGGCAGACCCCCACCATGGAGGCAAATCACCACCATCAGCCTTCCAAGATCTAATCAACAGGAGACATACCGGGGCTAGGAAGGAGAGGAGCGGAGGCTCGAGGGGTAAAGGTGGACAAGGCAGAAGGGGAGTTACTGTGAAACAGTGGGCAGATTAAAGATAGAATATTGAGTAATCCAGTAGTGCTGCAGTATGACAAGACTTAAAAATGGTGATCTGTCTGGTGAATCACTGCCTCCAGTAACCTCCAGTAGCCATTACATAACAACTCATTGAATTCTGCATCTCCTGTCCTCTCGTAGGAGGGGACCGACAGTCTAATTTGATGGAAAAGATCCTTTAGAGTAAATACATTCTTTAAAAAATCCAATAAAAATCCAATCAAATGTATGTCACATGCGCAAAATACAACAGGTGTATACATTACAGTAAACAGCTTGCTCACAAGCAGTTTCCCAACAATACAGAGTTAAATAAAACATTTTTAAAAAAGACATGATAAATAAAACACACAAGAAATAAGCTATATACAAGGAGTAGCAATACCACGTCAATGTGCAGGGATAAGTGGTAGTTGAGGTAGATACAGTATGTACATGTAGGCATGGGTAAAGTGACTAAGCATCAGGATATATAACAAGACAGGACTGAATGCTTGTGATGACACAGGCCCTTTAGACTGAAGTTTGATTTGCTAATTGTTACCTACTTTACAAGAAAAGGAATATCACTTAAAATCATGCCAAAAGCCCACAGAAGGGTCATCCATACATCTTGCTGCAGCACTCAGTGCACTGTGGTGTGCAAACACTAAGTGCTGACTGGAGATTATATCAAACAGTAAAACAGACAAACAGATACCCACTCAATATATTGTGTGCACGGAACACACACACACACCTCAATGAGTCATTGACCACAGATAGCCCCATGTGAGATGAGAGGTAGCAACATCTCCTTGAGTTAATCATTTGAACTACTTGAACTGAAATCAGTTTTATCTCATTTCTACCAGCATGTCAACCTGTGCAAGTAAAGGCAAGAAAAAAATCTAGATCACCTTTATTCCACACATAAAGCTCTCCCTGGCAAATCTGACCATAACCATCTTCCTGATTCCTGCCTACAAGCAAAAACTCAAACAGGAAGTACCAGTGATGCGCTCAATACGGAAGTGGTCTGATGAAGCAGATGCTAAGCTCCAGAACTGTTTTGCTACCACAGACTGGAATATGTTCCAGGATTCATCCGATGGCTTTGAGGAATGTACCACATCAGTCACCGGCTTCATTAATAACTGCATCGACGACATCGTCCCCACAGTGACCGTACGTAAGTACGTAAGTACATATCCCAACCAGAATACATGGATTAAAGGCAACATGCGCAATGAGCTAAAGGCTAGAGCTTCCGCTATCAAGGAGCAAAATCCCGCTATGCCCTCCAATGAACCATCAAACAGGCATAGCATCAATACAGTACTAAGATTGAATCCTCCTACACCGGTTCGGAGGCTATTCGAATGTGGCAGGGCTTGCAAACTATCACAGATTACAAAGGGAAACCCAGCTGTGAGTCGTCCAGTGACGTGAGCCAACCGGATGAGCTAAATACCTTCTATGCTCGCTGCGAGGCTAGCAACACTGAATCATGCATGAAAGAACAAGGTGTTCCAGACAACTGTGTGATCACGCACTCCATAAACGATGTGAGTAAAACCTTTAAACAGGTTAACATTAAGATGGATTAGCAGAACGCGTGCATGCGCTGACCAGCTGGCTAGTGTCTTCCCTGACATTTTCAACCTCTCCCTGACCCAGTCTGTAATACCAACATGTTTCAAGTAGACCATCATAGTGCCTGTGTCCAAGAATGCCAAGGTAACCTGTCTAAATGACTACCGCCCCATAGCACTCACATCTGTAGCCATTAAATACTTTGCAAGGCATGGCTCACATCAACAACATCATAACAGACACCCTGGACCCACTCCAATTCACATACCGCCCCAACAGATCCACAGATGACGCAATCTCTATTGCACTCCACACTGCCCTTTCACACCTGGAACACCTACGTGAAAATGCTCAACATTTAACACCATAGCGCCCTCCAAGCTCATCACTAAGCTAAGGACCCTGGAATTAAACAACTCCCTCTGAAACTGGATCCTGGAATTCCAGTCGAGCCACCCCCAAGTGGTGAGGATATGTAACAACACATCTGACACAATGACCATCATCACAGGGGCCCCTCATGGGTGTGTGCTTTGTCCCCTCCTCTTCTCCCTGTTCACCCATGACTGCGTAGCTGTGCACAACTCCAAAACCATCATTAAGTTTGCTGACAACGCCACTGTGGTAGGCCTGATCACCGACGACGATGAGACAGGCATCAGGGAGGAGATCAGAGACCTGGCAGTGTGGTGACAGGACAGCAACCCTATTCCACCTCAGGAAGCTAAAAAGATTTGCATGTGACCTCAGATCTTCAAAAAGTTCTACAGCTTCACCATTGAGAGCATCTTGACTGGCTGCATCACCCCTTGGTATGACAACTGCTTGGCCCTCCAACGCAAGGCACTACAGAGGATAATGCTAACGGCCCAATTCATCACTGGGCCTGAGCTCCCTGCCATCCAGGACCAGGTGGTGTCAGAGGAAAGCACCATTTAAAAAAAAAAACTCCAGCCACCCAAGTCATAGACAGTTCTCTCTGCTACGGCACGGCAAGCGTACCGGTGAACCAAGTCTGGAACCAACAGGACCCTGAACAGCTTCTACCCCCAAGCCATGATACTGGCAATTAGTTAAATAGCTAACCAACAGCTACCTGGACTATCTGCATTGACCCTTTTTCTACTAACACTTTTATTAATCACATATGCTGTTGTTACTGTTTATTATCTATCCTGTCGCCTAGTCACTTTACCCATGTAATCACTGTTCCCCTCTACTTCTTTGTGACTGCTGCTTTCAATGACGGCCTAGGAACAGTGGGTTAACTGCCTTGTTCAGGGGCAGAATGACGGATTTGTACCTTGTCAGCTCGGGGATTCGATCTTGCAACCTTTCGGTTACTAGTCCAACGCACTAACCACTAGGCTAAATAATTAGCCTACTGCTAGACGACAAGGGCAGCCAGCATCTTTCAGAGTATGTATCTCAGCTGGGAGGAACAGTCCATTGGCATCACTACATTATAGGAGGACAGAACAGTCTGTGCAGAAGCATGACAACAAAGGGATTGGACAGCTGCCATGGCCTGCTAGGTAAGACCAGGCCAACCTGCTGTTAGCCTCTGTCTGACACCAAGCTGCTGTTACTGTACTGAGGATTCCACAACAGGGTCACTCACTTTGCTACTAGCTAGCTATCTAGCTAGCATGCCAGTTGGCCTAATGTACTAGCTAGACAAGCTTCCACATTCCACACCTTAATACTACACACCCTAACAACCCTGATATGGTCCCAGATTTGATATGGTCCTTTGAGCTGTATCTAGGAGATACTCATCATCAATAAACTGTATTCATTACAAAACACAGTTTCAGGTCAACAGTTTCAGGTCATCCTCTCCTTAACTCCGTACAGTCACAGGCTGCCAGGCCCAACAAATCACACCGGAGAGAAATAATCCCATTAACTGGTACTGAATGGATAGGAGCTACAGTCTAACTGTACCTAAACACACAGTTACTGACTGAGACAGTAAGAGCCATATAATCACTGTTCCCCTCTACTTCTTTGTGACTGCTGCTATTCTAACAATGACTAAACTGAATCACAAACCACCCATCTTAAATATCTGACTAGGCTTTTCGTAAAGCACATACTGTAGTTCTGATGGTTTCAATCTGGCCTGCAGAGAGCTAGGGGTAGAGGAAATGGTGAGAGGCAACCATTGGTTCCCTCAAATCCCTCCTCAAACAGATAATTAGTGAATACATTTCCTCCAAACAGAGCCCACCTGGCAGAGATTTCAGTAAGCCCCCCCGCCAGCAGCAGGCTTTTAGTATGGACACACAACTACACTATCCATAGAGGGAGGGAGTGAGACAGAGAAACAGTCCTTTTCTACAAAGCTAATACCATTGGTGAGTGGCAACACTATAAAGGCTGGCCAGGACACATGCAGTAGAGATCAGCCAGCCAACTCTCCACACAGTGACTGCACCCGGAGTAAAGCTCTTCAGCCAGGCACAAAAAGACATTGCACCGCCACAGCCAAGGCCCTCTGTTGGCAGTGGACTTCATCTGTTATTCACACATTGCAAAAATAATACCCCCATACACTCACTCCTCAGCTGACTTTACTAGTTGAGCTGCAAAATGAAAGAACCGACAGATTAGTAAATTGCTGCAGTAATACGTTTTTACACTTCTTCCCAGAAACAAAGAGCTTGATTATATATGTTAAAAAAAAAATGTAACCTTTAGTTAACTAGGCAAGTCAGTTAAGAACAAATTCTTATTTACAATGACGGCCTACCAAAAGGCAAAAGGCCTCCTGAGGAGACGTGGGCTGGGATAAACACAAAAGTTATACATTGGACAAAACACACATCACGACAAGAGAGACAACAAAACACGACATCAAGAGAGACCTTTAAGACAACAACATAGCATGGCAGCAACACGTGACAACACAGCATGGTAGCAACACAACATGACAACAACATGGCAGCAGCACAACATGGTAGTGGCACAAAACATGGTACATTATTGGACACAAACAACAGCACAAAGAGCAAGAGGGTAGAGACAATACATTGCACGAAGTAGCCACAACTGTCAGTAAGAGATTCAATGTTTGAGTCTTTGAATGAAGAGGTGGAGATAAAACTGTCCAGTTTGAGTGTTTTTTGCAGCTTGTTGCAGTCGCTAGCTGCAGTGAACTGAAAAGAGGAGTGACCCAGGGATGTGTGTGCTTTGGGGACCTTTAACTGAATGTGACTGGCAGAACGGATGTTGTATGTGGAGCATGAGGAAAACCCAGGTTTTTACGAGAGCAGACATCCAGTAAACTCTGTCATTAACTCATTGAGTTACTGACAAAGCCGAGAGACAGAACATTCCTCTGTCTTGTCTGACTGAGCTGCCATGTACTGTTGTTAAAAGCAAAAATGGCTAACTATATCATGAAGAGTTCAGCATGTTGATCTCAGAATGTGTTCTGCTAAGGGTGTCCTCTCTGGACAGCCTATTAAAGCAGGGTTATTCATTAATAAATAGGAGCAGCAGTGGGATGGAGCTATCGGATATAATTTACCGCCATTGATTGTTACGGTTAGGATAAGGGGCAGGATAATCTGAGCCTAGATCTGTGCTTAGGGGGCGAGCATTTTAAATACTGTCCAGCCCAGCCTTCATTACCAGCAGCTGAAATCCCCCGTCGGCGTGAGTCTCTGCTGGGACCCCAAAGTATTTACTGCTATCTAATGAGAGAGAGGAGTTCTCATTACGCTACAGGCATGGCCATCAGGGCTCCCGGTCAATAAACACTCTCCTGCTACTAACTAACCTCACAACTGCCTGTCAGTCACCACTCTGTCTCTGACAGAAAGAACATATGGTCTCAACTCTGACTGGCAAAACATGCATCAGACTTATTGAATTATTAACATAGTGATTGATAAACACATTGTAAATAAGTGTAGTACTTGTTCTTTTCTTTCTCCCCCTTCCTCTCTGCCTGTCTCCATCTCCCTCGCCGCCTCCCTCCCTCCCTCCAGGCTCAACACTGCCCTCTGCGTTCCTCTACATTAGGCTTCACTTGCGTTACTGCCGGGCCCAGTCGCCATGGCAACACCAGTGGTATTAGCATGGATACTGCAGTGGTGACAGACAGTGAGCCGGGTCTGCTGCCTCCAACTGGACCCCTGGTGAACTACACAAACACTTCAGGCCACATCAGGACTGCTGCAGCATTCCTGACACAAACAGTTCATCTAATGAGTTTATGATACAATTCTCAGTTGCACACTGCTACCACCACTGAAAATCAATAATTGTTTAGCTGACCTAAAGTAACACACGAATGGACAATAACATCCAGCATGTACAAAACATCCTAATATTGAGTTGCAACCCTTTTGCCCTCAGAACAGCCTCAATTCGTTGGGGCATGGACTCTACGAGGTGTCGAAAGTGTTCCACAGGGATGCTGGCCCATGTTGAATCAAATGCTTCCCACAGTTGTGCCAAGTTAGCTGAAAGTCCTTTGGGTAGTGATCCATTCTTGATACACACAGGAAACTGTTGAGCATGAATAACCCAAGAGCCTGGCACCGACTACCATACCCTGTTCAAACGCACTTCAATCATTTGTCTTGCCTATTCACCCTCTGAATGGCACACACACATAATTCATGTTTCAATTGCCTAAAGGCTTACAAATCCTTATTTAACTTGTCTCATCCCCTTCATATATACTGATTGAAGTGGATTTAACAAGTGATATCAATAATGGATTATAGTTTTCACCTGGATTCACCTGGTCAGTCTCATGGAAATAGCAGGTGTTCCTAATGTGTTTTGTACACTGAGTGTAATATCATTGTCCATTCCACTAAATGTGTGTTCACAACCACACACCTCCTTCCACCAAGGGTCATTAACCCAATACAGTCGATTGACGCACTTGTGTGGCAGAGCTTGACTGATGTTTGTCAGACCAAAAGACATCCCGAAAAGTAGTCTGTGTTTTTCAATGTTTCTCAATGTTTCTACGGGCTATAGTAGTAAAGTCAAAAATCAATATTTTATCAAATAATTTTTCCATATTTTTTTTAATACCTAAAGGGGTCCTAAAATTCAAAATCAAATAGCCCTATACTCATGCATTATATACGGATCTAATGGATTCAGCTACGGAAACAATGTATTTTTATATACTACTTTATATTTTATCTGCAAATTGTTTTGTTCAACCAGGAAATCCCATTGAGATAAGCCATCTCTTTTCTCCAGAGAGACCTAAAGGCCTGCCACTGAGGTATTCAAGGCAAAATATATAGCAAACCGAATAGCAGTCCTCCCAGAAGCCAGAAGTCATGGTACACACTGAAAAAACACAACAAATGACTGTTGATATACACAGCTGTATTATTGATAGGATTAGTTTACTCTGTTGGGGGAAACGTAGTTATAGAATTTGACCTCAAATCCAAGACCTGGGGAGGAGGTGGAGAGAGAGAACGTTTCCATCGTTTCTAGTTTAGATTACTTATTGTTTAACTGAGGATATTGGCACACAACACAAGCCTTGGGTCGGCAGATGAGGAATGTTGAACATTACAGACTAGGCCAATGAAGAACGAACCAACTGAATGAAAAACTAACACAAGCACTCAGAAAATGGAAGTGTGTGCCTGTGCATGGGCTGTGGGTCCAGATTGCTTTATCGATCTCAGTCCTCCACACAGAAATATGCTTCCCAGGACTAATTTCAGCTATAAGCCAAAGCTGCTCCCACAGATGTGTCAATTTCCTACTCTGATCCTAACTGGAGAGCAGCACTTGCTGAAGTGTGCTTCTCAGATTCATTTGCTTTGTATGTCTATGAATGTATCTGTGCTTTGTGTGTGTGTGGAAGAGAGATAAATTCATCTGCATAATTTTAAATCATTTAGTAAAGTATTTATATTGAAAAACTATTTCATCCCCCCACCAAATTGCATACATTGGTAGTACTAGAGCACCCAGCACTGTGGCCAGCCTGGTCATCAACAGTCTAAAGAGCTGTAGCAGTCATTCCATGCCAGTATGGCCTGAAAATATTTGGGGTATCTCAGATTGTTCTGACAATTCTCACACAGAAACTTCATTGGGAGTAAGGATGTTTGATATGCTTTAAACGAAACAAAATCATCATAATGATAATGGCCATTTTAGACATATACTGTACATTCCTCATGTCAGACCGTATGATCTGTGAACCATACAGGATACAGACTACATCTTGGTGTAATTATAGTCTTTATAATATGCTCTAAAATATAGAGTATGTCTAGATTATGAAATCATTTGTTTACATGAATATATTCAACATTCAAAATGAAAATGAGCAAACCCCATGAAGCTAGTTGAGAGAATACCAAGAGTGTGCAAAGCTGTCATCAAGGCAAAGGGTGGCTACTTTGAAGAATCTGAATTTGATGTTTAATACTTTTTTGGTTACTACATGATTACATAAGTGTTATTTCATAGTTTTGGGTTAATGGGTTAACTTCAAATTAAATGTATTTGTCACACACACATGGTGAGCAGATGTTAATGTGAGTGTAGCGAAATGATTGTGCTTCTAGTTCCGACAATGCAGTAATAACCAACGAGTAATCTAACCCAACAATTCCAAAACTACTACCTTATACACACAAGTGTAAAGGGATAAAGAATATGTACATAAAGATATATGAATGAGTGATGGTACAGTCCTGCATAGGCAAGATGCAGTAGATGGTATCGTGTACAGTATATACATATGAGATGAGTAATGTAGGGTATGTAAACAAACTGGCATAGTTTAAAGTGGCTAGTGATACATGTATTGCATAAAGATGCAGTAGATGATATAGGGTACAGTATATACATATGAGATGAGTAATGTAGGGTATGTAAACATTATATTAAGTAGCATTGTTTAAAGTGGCTAGTGATATATTTTACATCAATTTCCATCAATTCCCATTATTAAAGTGGCTGGAGTTGAGTCAGTGTGTTGGCAGGAGCCACTCAATGTTAGTGGTGGCTGTTTAACAGTCTGATGGCCTTGAGATAGAAGCTGTTTTTCAGTCTCTCGGTCCCTGCTTTGATGCCCCTGTACTGACCTCGCCTTCTGGATGATAGCAGGGTGAACAGGCAGTGGCTCGGGGGTTGTTGTCCTTGATGATCTTTATGGCCTTCCTGTGACATCGGGTGTAGTAGTTTGCCCCCGGTGATGCGTTGTGCAGACCTCACTACCCTCTGGAGAGCCTTACGGTTGTGGGTGGAGCAGTTACCATACCAGGCGGTGATACAGCCCGACAGGATGCTCTCGATTGTGCATCTGTAGAAGTTTGTGAGTGCTTTTGGTGACAAGCCAAATTTCTTCAGCCTCCTGAGGTTGAAGAGGCGCTGCCGCCTTCATCACGACGCTGTCTGTGTGAGTGGACCAATTCAGTTTGTCCGTGATGTGTACGCCTAGGAACTTAAAACTTACTACCCTCTCCACTACTGTCCCGTCGATGTGGATAGGGGGGTGCTCCCTCTGCTGTTTCCTGAAGTCCACAATCATCTCCTTTGTTTTGTTGACGTTGAGTGTGAGGTTATTTTCCTGACACCACACTCTGAGGGCCCTCACCTCCTCCCTGTAGGCCGTACCTACCCTCACCACCTGGGGGCGGCCCGTCAGGAAGTCCAGTACCCAGTTGCACAGGGCGGGGTCGAGACCCAGGGTCTCGAGCTTGATGACGAGTTTGGAGGGTACTATGGTGTTAAATGCTGAGCTGTAGTCGATGAACAGCATTCTCACATAGGTTTTTATGGCTGCAGGGGCAGTATTGAGTAGCTTGGATGAAAAGGTGCCCATTGTAAACGGCCAGCTCCTCAGTTGCTAATATATGCATATTATTATTAGTATTGGATAGAAAACACTAAAGTTTCCAAAACTGTCAAAATATTGTCTGTGAGTATAACAGAACTGATATTGCAGACGAAACCCTGAGGAAAATCAAAACAAGAAGTGGCTTCTATTTTCAAAACTCCATGTTCCATAGACTCCCATTGCTGGATTTAAAGGGATATAAACCAGATTCCTTTTTCTATCGCTTCCTCAAGGTGTCAACAGTCTTCAGACATAGTTTCAGGCTTTTATTTTGAAAAATGAGCCAGAACGATAACATTGCGTCAAGTGATCACATGAGTTTTGCTCGCGCAACAGAATTTGGACAGCCATTGTTTTCCCCTCTCCTACTGTGAAAGACATTTGCGGTTGATATATTATTGATTATATATTTTAAAAACAACCTGAGGATTGATTATAAAAAAACGTTTGACATGTTTCTGTGGACATTATGGAAACTATTTGGAATTTTCGTCTGCGTTGTCGTGACCGCTCTTTCCTGTGGATTTCTGAACATAACGCGACAAACAAACGGAGGTATTTTGGATATAAAAATAATCTTTATGGAACAAACGGAACATTTGTTGTGTAACTGGGAGTCTCATGAGTGAAAACATCTGAAGATCAAAGGTAAACTATTAATTTGATTGCTTTTCTGATTTTTGTGACCAAGCTTCCTGATGCTAAGTATACTTAATGTTTTGTGTGCGATCGATAAAGTTACACAAACGCTTGGATTGCTTTCGCTGAAAAGCATAATTTAAAAATCTGACACGACAGGTGGATTGACAAAAGGCTAAGCTGTGTTTTCCTATATTGCACTTGTGATTTCAT
The DNA here is from genome assembly GCF_045791955.1 of Oncorhynchus clarkii lewisi. NCBI lineage: Eukaryota > Metazoa > Chordata > Actinopteri > Salmoniformes > Salmonidae > Oncorhynchus > Oncorhynchus clarkii. The sequence goes on from NC_092163.1 coordinate 60,957,350, forward strand.
TAATATAAATATTTGTAGTAATATTTATTGAATGGAGAGCTATGCTATTCAGCGGTTGTTGATAACACTTATCCCGATATCAGGATTGCAGCCATAACAAGTTAAATGACCTGTAATGTCAATTTCTATACATAAAATGGGTCATACAAAAGTAGCAGAGAGAGAGTCTGAGAACTAGAAGAAGAGTATATTGTTCCAAACTATGTCTAGAAGCAAGCTCAATCAAAATTGACACTTTGAGATATTCATATTTTAAATGTTGAATGTATGTGATACACCAAGATGTTGTCTGTATCATGTACAGTACGGTTCATCTTTGGGTCTTTACAGGAGGCCTGTATAGGTCTAAAATGTACACTTTCATCATGATTTTCTCCAAAATGGATTGGGGGACAAATGTAAAAAGCATGTCAAACTTTCTTCCTCCTAATGAAGTTATGTGAGAATTGCCAGAAAAACCTGATACACCCTAAATATTTTCAGGCCATGCTGGCATGGTATCGCCACATAAGCCTTGGCTTCTCAAATGACTGCCTCGCCTGGTTCACCAACTTCACCAACTACTTCTCAGATAGTGTTCAGTGTGTCAAATCGGAGGACTTGTTGTCCGGACCTCTGGCAGTCTCTATGGGGGTGCCACAGGGTGCCACAGGGTTCAATTCTCGGGCCGACTCGTTTCTCTGTATATATCAATGATGTCGCTCTTGCTGCTGGTGATTCTCTGATCCACCTCTTCACAGACTAAACCATTCTGTATACATCTGGCCGTTCTTTGGACACTGTGTTAACAAACCTCCAAACGAGCTTCAATGCCATAAAACACACCATATCACACTAACTTACTCACACGTTACTGAGTGTGAATAATTCAGACAAACAAGTGTATAGTCTTGTTTCTGCTTTTTGACTAATCAAGCTGATTTGCTCCATCAACCAAATCAGTGATACTTTCTTCAACAGGTAGCTTAAGTACAGCCAAATCTCATTGGTTAATGGCTACTTATCAGTAACCAACCACAGTGCAGAGAATTGTCCTTCAGGCTTGATGGCTGATATGACTAGTGCAAACACCCACTGTGTCAGGATGACAGGTTTGGTGTGATACCTTGATTTCTCCTGTTTAGCATCTCCCTGGATTAAATTACCTACGACGTATTGTCTCCTGGAACTTCTCTCCCTCCCTCTCAACCTTTTCCACTCCGGAAATCCCTCCCTCCCACTCTCTCTCTGTTCCATCTCTCTCTATGGGGTAAATGGGTGACTGCTGAGGTTGAATTAGAGGCTGTAATAATATTGGTGCCTAAAATGGTCTAATATTTCTCTCTGTGGTCTATACAAAGGGGAGACACATGGACAGACAGACAGATAAACAAAGACAGAGACAGACAGAGAGACAGAGACTAAGTCCTTTTTTACACAGCTAGTACCAGTGGCGAGTGGAAAAAAGTATCCCTCTACTTCTGTTCTGAACTGAGCTTCATCATACAGACTTCTCATTGGCCAGTAGAGATTACTTATTTGACTAATCAAATTACAGTCTCGCAAGTCTTGTGCATAGTCATTGGAGATGAGTTACTAGTACCAGTTTTTAGCAATGCCACCAGGGGGCAGATGTCACTCAATGTCACCTGTAAAGTCTGATAAAGACATCAAAGCCCTGCAGTAATCAGTTGGCTCCTAGTTAGTTAATGATGATTATCAGCAGAGAGGTTATGTTGGTCACATCAGACACATAGATCAAATAGCGAGGTCAGCTTTCAACATGATCTAATGCACAACACAGAAGACAACGATTGAATGACCAGTCCTGAGACCGCTACGTTACGGGCTTGATCTCAAGGTTTAGCAAAACAGGACATCGGTTCATGTTGATAATATCAAGGACCTTCTACAATAATTTCACAATCATCCTTCCCCTCTTCCCATTTGAACCTTACCCAAGCTTTATACTAGTCCTACCTCTCTTTCCCTGCTATGCTTTCTAACCCTCCACTTCTCGCCTCCTTATGCAATACTTTACTAACCCCAAATCCCTCCTCTTTCTCTTTCCTCAAGCATACCCCTCACATCAACCATCCCTCCAACCATACCTCTCTTCCATGGTAATTTCCCTCCCTTCCCTGCCCTCTCTCTCTGACCCTTGGAGCAGGCACAACTGACCCACTTTCCTGCCCCTACGAAGCTGCTGCTGAGTCAGACGGCCAGAATGCATGCACACACATCTGCTGTACAGTCTAATTTTAGTTACACAAACAGCATACACACACCACAGTACACACACACACACTTTCCAAGCTGTAAAGCATCAGAGGCTAAGGGAATTGTGGCACGATGAGAAGACACATGGAATGACAGAGAGGGAGAGATCCTGTACCACACCTATAGTGTAAAACACATCCTCCCCATCAACCCAAAGCTACTGCAGTCATTTGGCCTGCTCCCGTGGAGACGGAACAATGATCCTTATCAGAACAGTACTGCAGATGCTCCATCAATAAGTCCTCCATCACCACACAGACTGCTGGGGCCACATTGCAGCTCAGCCCTGCTATTCATCAGACTCATCAATATGGAGATAAAAGTGTAAAGTTGACACATTGACGACACTAACTGGGAATGTATGCATGTGTGTGTGCATGTGTGTGTCCGGTATGTTACCCTCTCTTTCCCAGAGCAGTGTTTTCTCCTGCCAACTGGGTCCTGGGGGACAGATTTACAGACAGTGACAAGACGGAGAGGACAGTTAGGAATGGAATAGTGGAGTTATAGCCAGAAGCCTTGTTTTAGAGCTGCTTTACTGAGCTTTACTGCTCTGACGCTATGACTCGGCATGCACCCACACACACAGTTGAATGTGGAGCTGTCAGACCCAGGTCTGTGTGACATGGCTGTGGGTAGGGGAACAGTCAGAATTAGTTAGTTACAAGCTGATTCTGGGTCAGTGCCAGAGATCAGCCGTGCGGCATGGCCAACAACTGGCTCCACTCTCACACAGCCTGCTGTAGGACTGATGTCAGACCAGCAGGGGAAGTCTAAGACATCACAGCAATTGAAGGTGTATTGTGTGTTTTAAAACTTAACGCCTGTGAGCCTCCACAAGGCAGTTTATAACATGGCAGGACTCCTTTCCTCATCTCCATCATACAGCCATGTTTTCCCACTGTGACAAAATGCTTTCTCTCTACTCCTCCATACCAGAGATCAAGACAGTAACCATCAAGTGATGAACAAGTAGATGGTTCTCTACCAGAAAATGCATATCTGGACAAACAAAAATGGGATTAATAATTTAAAGGCCCAGTGCAGTCAAAATTAATGTTGTCTTGTGTTTTGTATCATATTGTACAACAGCTGATGAAACAAACACTGTAAAAGTGTGAACAAAACTGTATCAGTGTTATTTCCTGATAGTTGCTGGTTGAAAATACCAGCCTGTTTGCTGGGGCTGGAGTTTCGGCTTGCCTGGTGACATCATCAGGAGGTTAATCAGTTAATAGACCAATGAAGAGAGTTCCAGACCTCTCTGCCAATAACTCCTGAGTGGCGCAGCGGTTCTCCCGTGGTGCATCTTAGTGCTAGAGGCATCACTACAGACCCTGGTTCGATTCCAGGATGTATCACATCCGACCGTGATTGGGAGTCCCACAGGGCGGCGCACAATTGGCCCAGCGTCATCTGGTTTAGGGTTTGGCCGGGGTAGGCCGTCATTGTAAATAAGAATCTGTTCTTAACTGACATGCCTAGTTAAATAAAGGTAAAATGAAAACAGCTCATTTTAGGTTCTCTCTTCCTCACCACTCCCAGACAGTCCTAGCAACAATTTTGTTTGAGTTATAGTTTGTACATTTGAAAGGAAAACTGTTAGAGTAAGGTTGTTACAATTGTTATGCAGAAATGATATTGATATGATATTGATAAATGATTTGATATTGATATAAAAACAGCTGCATTGGGCCTTTAAAGTAGGTGTCCTATTTTCTCCATCACGTGACTTATAGATTGCAAAGAGTATCACACACATACACACAAGCCAGGCCGAGAGCTTCCAATTTGTCTGTGTGTGTGTGTCAGTGGTAGGGAGCACACAGCACTAAATATAAACAGTGAAACATCAGGAATTATCCTGCTAGCATGATGAGCGCGCTAAAGCGCATCGACCGAGAGCCACTGAATTTAGTCAAATGTAGCAGAAGAAAATAGGGTGGTTTTGTAACGGCTTTATCATCATAACAAGAACAATTTAAGTAAGACTCATGCATCTAGATAACACTGCCATCATGCCACTGCTCAAACTGGCTTTGATACAATCCACTACCTAGTAGGACTGTCCCCTCAGGTCTAATCTGCTATACACAACCCACTGGCGTCAGACTCAGTTAACATTAAACAGAAGTGTTCACAGGTGAAACACACTGCATGAAGATATGACTCTAAAAATCCCATTTGTCCTTAGCACCTCAGCAAAATGAGGTGGTTGTTTGCATACCACGTGTATCCAGTAACACTAGCCAGATATAGCAGGAAGGTAGTTACTGAGGTCTCTCCACACGGCTGCTCTCGCCCAGGCAGAGACACCAGCCTCCCCTCTCTGCATGCTCTCCACTCTGCAACTGAGCTATGTGAAGTTTACACAAACAGGGCCAGAGAAAATTCCAGACGAGAGATAAGCGCAATGAAAATGAGAGCTGTGTAAACACTTCAATCTCGACAGGTCCTGCTGAAATGAGGGAGAAGGAGAGGGAGAGGGTAGGAGAGAGAGAGAGCAATGATGATGGCCTGGGTGAGTTGGAGAGACATGGCCACACAAGCACATGAACACACATAAACTAGCATCACAGCCATTTACTGCTTCTGGTAGCAGGGAAGGGGAAGGGAGGGAAGGATGTGACAGCAGAGGGGAAAGAGGTGAAAGCAGAGGGGAATAGAAGGGAGCAGGGGGAGGCTGAGTTGTCTGGCAGGGCTCCCGGTCTGATCTCTGGGGCTGGGACTCACTGGGACTGTACCACCCATTTGCCCCAACTGGAGAATGTGCTGAGTGGCCAGGAACACCCACAACAACCCAGTCGCCCCTGGCCTGGCTGACTCAGTCATCATACAGTAGGCTGTCTGTCTCTCACAGAACTGAATACTGCTCATAAAACAATTGGCCATGAATTGATGAAATGTATCTCTTGAAAATGGGGGCCGAGACCACAGTCCCAGAACCAGTCCATTAACCAGGGCTAAAAGCAGGGGTTCATTACCCACTGCTACAGCCCCACTGCTCCAGTCCCACAACCAGTCTATTAACCAGGGCTAAAAGCAGGGGTTCATTAACCACTGCTACAGCCCCACTGCTCCAGTCCCACAACCAGTCCATTAACCAGGGCTAAAAGCAGGGGCTCATTACCCACTGCTACAGCCCCACTGCTCCAGTCCCACAGCCAGTCCATTAACCAGGGCTAAAAGCAGGGATTCATTAACCACTGCTACAGCCCCACTGCTCCAGTCCCACAACCAGTCCTTTAACCAGGGCTAAAAGCAGGGGTTCATTACCCACTGCTACAGCCCCACTGCTACAGCCCCACTGCTCCAGTCCCACAGCCAGTCCATTAACCAGGGCTAAAAGCAGGGGCTCATTACCCACTGCTACAGCCCCACTGCTCCAGTCCCACAACCATTCCATTAACCAGGGCTAAAAGCAGGGGTTCATTAACCACTGCTACAGCCCCACTGCTCCAGTCCCACAACCAGTCTATTAACCAGGGCTAAAAGCAGGGGTTCATTAAACACTGCTACAGCCCCACTGCTCCAGTCCCACAACCAGTCCATTAACCTGGGCTAAAAGCAGGGGTTCATTACCCACTGCTACAGCCCCACTGCTACATCCCCACTGCTCCAGTCCCACAGCCAGTCTATTAACCAGGGCTAAAAGCAGGGGTTCATTACCCACTGCTACAGCCCCACTGCTACAGCCCCACTGCTCCAGTCCCACAACCAGTCTATTAACCAGGGCTAAAAGCTGGGGTTCATTAACCACTGCTACAGCCCCACTGCTCCAGTCCCACAGCCAGTCCATTAACCTGGGCTAAAAGCAGGGGTTCATTAACCACTGCTACAGCCCCACTGCTACAGCCCCACTGCTACAGCCCCACTGCTCCAGTCCCACAGCCAGTCTATTAACCAGGGCTAAAAGCAGGGGTTCATTACCCACTGCTACAGCCCCACTGCTACAGCCCCACTGCTCCAGTCCCACAACCAGTCTATTAACCAGGGCTAAAAGCTGGGGTTCATTAACCACTGCTACAGCCCCACTGCTCCAGTCCCACAACCAGTCCATTAACCTGGGCTAAAAGCAGGGGTTCATTACCCACTGCTACAGCCCCACTGCTACAGCCCCACTGCTCCAGTCCCACAACCAGTCCATTAACCAGGGCTAAAAGCAGGGGTTCATTACCCACTGCTACAGCCCCACTGCTACAGCCCCACTGCTCCAGTCCCACAGCCAGTCTATTAACCAGGGCTAAAAGCAGGGGTTCATTACCCACTGCTACAGCCCCACTGCTCCAGTCCCACAGCCAGTCCATTAACCAGGGCTAAAAGCAGGGGTTCATTAAACACTGCTCCAGTCCCACAGCCAGTCTATTAACCAGGGCTAAAAGCAGGGGTTCATTACCCACTGCTACAGCCCCACTGCTACAGCCCCACTGCTCCAGTCCATTAACCAGGGCTAAAAGCAGGGGTTCATTACCCACTGCTACAGCCCCACTGCTCCAGTCCCACAACCAGTCCATTAACCAGGGCTAAAAGCAGGGGTTCATTAACCACTGCTACAGCCCCACTGCTCCAGTCCCACAACCAGTCCATTAACCAGGGCTAAAAGCAGGGGTTCATTAAAATTGCATCTCTCCAACTCTTTGCTTTTAGAGGCCACTGTCCACAACTTAGCATTCTGTCATTTTCTGTAAGTTCCTCCATTAGTGTGTGCCGAGTGTGGTTGTCTACTAGACGTGGATTAGGTGATCCCCGTCGAGGGAAGGGAAAACACCTTGATCCGACACGTAAACATCAGTGTGACATGTGAAGCGCTGCTCTGGGGGATAGGGCCGTTAAACGGATGAGGTCTTCTTCACTGGAAAAGATGTCATCATCTTTACGACGTCGTCACAGCTGGCTTTCGGCTCAAGGAGCTACTGCCTCTCTCTCTCTCTCTCTCTCCTATTACTCCTCTCATCCTCCGGACACCCCTCCATTCTCCCCATTCCTCCCCGTCAGTGGTCTGGTATGCAGACAGACAGAAGTAGACTCTTCCTCTGTTAAAATAATATTCTACAGGGATTTACATACTTCCTTCCATTTATTTTCCACTTGAGGTATGATGGAAATGTCTTGTTATCGTGCCATAACAGGTGTGGATGAGAAATGCAAAAACAAATGTGTTATGGCTTTACATCCTCTGCCATATCGCGGACTGAGACCTACCTATCTAATGGAAGCCTCACTAACGTAAACCAGGTACGTACCTCAAGGCAGCCGTCTTGGCCCATTACTGTTTTCTATTTTTACTAATGACCTACCACTAGCCTTGAAGACTGTGTGTCTATGACTCAACATTAAACACACCAGCTACCACAGCAAGTCAAATCACTCTTAACAAAGAGTTGCAGTCAGTTTGTGAATGGGTGGCTAGTAATATACTAGTCCGAAATATAGAGCGCACGATCAAAACTATGTGGACACCAGCTTATCAAACATCTCATACCAAAACCATGTCTGTTACTTGAACTCTGTGAAGCATTTATTTGGCCTACAATTTCTGAGGCTGGTAAATCTAATGTCTTTATCCTCTGCAGCAGAGGTAATTCTGGGTCTTCCATTCCTGTGGTAGTCCTCATGAGAGCCAGTTTTATCATAGTGCTTGATGGTTTTTGTGACTGCACTTGAAGAAACTTTCAAAGTTCTTTAAATGCTCCGTATTAACTGATATTCATGTCTTAAAGTAATGATGGACTGTCATTTCTCTTTGCTTATTTGAGCTGTTCTTGCCATAATATGGACTTGGTATTTTACCAAACAGGGCTATCTTCTGTATACCCCCCTGCCTTGTCATAGCACAACTGATTGGCTCAAATGCATTAAGAAGGAAAGAAATTCCACAAATGAAGTTTTAACAAGGCCCACCTATTAATTGAATGTATTCTAAGTGACTACCTCATGAAGCTGCTTGAGAGTGTGCAAAGCTGTCATCAAGGCAAAGGGTGGCTACATTTTGATTTGTGTAACACTTATTTGGTTACTACATGATTACATATGTGTTATTTCATAGTGTTGATGATTTCACTATTATTCCACAATGTAGAAAATAGTAAAAATAAAGAAAAATCCTTGAATTAGTAGGCATTCTAAAACTTTTCACCAGAAGTGTATAGTGAATCAAAACTAAAAGCATTGTATTTGGAACAAATAATTTTCTAAACTCTAAACCTTATCTAAATCTAATAATGAATAATGTGCAAGTTTAGTAAGTTGAGGACATTAAAACACTTGGTGTAACCCTAGATCAGGGATCATCAACTAGAGGCTCAGGACGATTTTTTTCTTGAGTGGATGGGAGCCAGGACATAATTCCAAATAATTTGTAGACTGCAAATTGATCACAAGAAGCCCAAACATATATAAAATTTGACTAAAACATAATCATTTCTCACCTTGTAAACAATCACAACAAAATCTTATTTACAATGACGGGCTACCAACTGTTGCTAAGATGAGAAGTCTGTCCATGGTAAAGCGCTGCTCTGCTTTCTTCACAAATCGACCAAACAAGTCCTACAGGTCTTTGCAATCGCTGGAGAACAAATTGGATGAGCTCCGTTTGAGACTCTTATCACAATGAGACATTAAGAAGCTTACCGATCTTTGCACCTGTACATAGCCCATCTGTAAATAGCCCACCCAACTACCTCATCCCCATATTATTTATTTTGCTCCTTTGCACCCCAGTATCTCTACTTGCACATCCATCTTCTGCACATCTTTGACTCCAGTGTTTAATTGCTAAATTGTCATTATTTTGCCACTATGGCCTATTTATTGCCTTATCTCCCTAATCTTTTTTTGCACACACTGTATATATACACTTTTCTATTGTGTTATTGACTGTACATTTGTTTATTCCACATGTAACTCTGTGTTGTTGTATGTGTCGCACTGCTTTGCTATCTTGGACAGGTCGCAGTTGTAAATGAGAACTTGTTCTCAACTGGCCTGCCAGGTTAAATAAAGGTGAACTATTTATTTTTAAAGAACTGTAATATACTATGCTTTCGGAGTCATGGCTGAACAAGAACATGGATAACATACCATTAGCTGGGTTTTCCATGCATCAGCAGGACAAAACAGAAGCGTCCGGTAAGATCCGTGAGGTGTGTCTTTTTATCAACAAAGACTGGTGCACCATCTCGAATATAAAAGAGGTCTCGAGGTCCTGCTCGACTGAGTTAGAATACCTCATGATAAGATGTAGACCATACTATTTACTGAGAGTTTTCATCAATGTCATTATACCCCCACACCTTTGCTGGCACTAAGTCCACACTCAACGAGCTGTATAAGACCATAAGGAAACAAGAACATGCTTATCCTAGTGGCCAGTGATTTTAATGCAGGAACATTTGAATTTTTACCTAATTTCTACCAGCATGTCAACTGCGCATCTATATGCGAAAAAAAAAACCTCTAGATCACCTTTACTCCACAGACAGAGATGGTTACAAAGCTCTCCCTCGCCCTCCATTTGGCAAATCTGATCATAACTTTATCCTCCTGATAACTGCTTACTAGCAAAAACTCAAACGGAATTACCAGTGACTCGCTCAATACGGAAGTGCTCTGATGAAGTGGATGCTAAGTTACAAGACTGCTTTGCTAGCACAGACTGGAATATGTTCCAGGACTCATCCGATGGCATTGAGGAGTTTACCACATCAGTCACCGGCTTCATTAATAAGTGCATCGACGACGTCATCCCCGCAGTGACAGTGCAACATCCAACATCTGAAAATGCAGCCGATAGCTGCCCAGGATTGTGAGCCTACCAGACGAGCTAAAAGCATTCCATGCTAGCTTCGAGGCAACACTGAACCATGTGTGAGAGCACCAGCTGTTCCTGGCGACTGTGTGATCACACTCTCCGTAGACAATGTAAGTAAGACCTCACATTCACAAGGCCGTGGGGCGAGAACTCAGCGCATACGCTGACCAACTGGCAAGTGTCTTCACTGACATTTTCAACCTCTCCTTGACCCAGTCTGTAATTATGTTTCAAGCAGACCACCATAATCCCTGTGCCCAAGAATGCCAAGGTAACCTGTCTATATGACTACTGCCCCACAGAACTTTTGAAAGGCTGGTTATGGCTCACATCAACACCATCATCCCAGAAACCCTGGAATCACTCCAATTCGCACACCACCCAAAAAGATCCACAGATGACGCAATCTCTATTGCACTCCACACTGCCCTTTCCCACCTGGACAAAAGGAACACCTGCGTGAGAATGCTGTTCATAGACTACAGCTCAGCATTCAACACCATAGTGCCCTCCAAGCTCATCACTAAGCTAAGGTTCCTGGGACTGAATACCTCCCTCTGCAACTGGATCCTGGACTACCTGACGGGCCGACACCCATACTTATTTTCCACCATAATTTGCAAATAAATTCATAAAAAATCCTACAATGTGATTTTCTGGATTTTTTCTCTCATTTTGTCTGTAAAAAGTAGTTGAAGTGTACCTATGATGAAAATTACAGGCCTCTCTCATCTTTTTAAGTGGGAGAACTTGCACAATTGGTGGCTGACTAAATACTTTTTTGCCCCACTGTATAATAGGCGAACAAAATCAAGCCAAGGTAAAAATCTGTCATTCTGCCCATGAGCAAGACAATTAACCCACTGTTCCCCGGTTTCGGAAGATGTGGATGTTGATTAAGGCAACCCCCGCACCTATCTGATTCAGAGGGGTAGGGTTAAATGCGGAAGACACATTTCAGTTGAATACATTCAGTTGGACAACTGACTATCACCCCTTTCCCCCATAGAGCCTGCACTGACCTGCACACGCACACTCTCTGTCTTTCTCTCTCTCCGACACACATACACACGACTCAAGTCCTCTTCTACTGCTTCTTAATGACAGCACAACATATTCTGATTCAGAAAATTCCTCAGAATTGATTTATTCAAATTACGTTTAGAGTTTTGCCTAAGTGATCCCCTGCCGTGCCGACTGTGTGTGCTGTGTGTGTGTGCATAGTGTGTGTTCTGCTCTCCGAGAGGGTGATGGATCATAGAGACGTGAGCGAGCGCCTGGAGATCACCGTGGTGACAGCAAGTCTCGGAGGAGACAGGGAAATTAACCTGTCACATAAATCTGGAGGGGGCCTGGACAGTTGACAGCACTCCACTACTCCCAAATCAGACAGAGCAAGACTGATACCCCGTAACACAGAGGAGAGGAGGACATGAGGAGAGGAGGAAGATATATGGGGCCATATCAAGGGCCCTGTACAAAGAGAAGGAAGAAAAAGACATGTGGCTTAACATAAGGAAAACACTAAAGGAGAGTGACAGGAGCCAATGAAAAGCAGAGAGAGGGAGATTGAGAACGACAGAAAGATAGAGGTTGACTCAGTCCTAGCCCCAGACTGAATGTGTCTGAGCTGAGATGCAGTGTTCCACCAGGTCAGTCCAGGGAGAGTCATGTCAGAGTGAATGAAAGTATATGACCTCACATTAACCTGTCTAGCGGCTAGACAACAGTATCAATTTCACTACTCAGCAGTCTAGTGTAGCCCTCTCAGTCACCTTCCACACCACAGGGTATCCCTTGCACAACAGACAGATGAATCTTAAAAAGTTGCTGATGTAGTGTGTGTGTGTGTGCGCGCACTTGTTTTCCAACCTTATTTTAAGGTCCTATCTTTTTTTTGTTTGAATGCTATTTTAAGGTTAAGGGATAGGTTTAGGGTTAGGGAAAATAAAATTGTTAAATTGCAAAAAAATGAAAACACAGCTGTGTGTGTGTGTGTGTGTGTGTGGTGTGGTGTGTGTGGTGTGTGGTGTGTGTGTGTGAGAGAGAGAGAGAGAGAGAGAGGTGTGCATGGGCTGTAGTCATAATCTTAGTTTTCTCTGCTAGCTGAGAGGACCTGGCAGGGCTCCGGAGGGAGGGCAGAGTGTGTTTATGTAACCCCACCTCACTCACTCTACCCCTCCTCCTAGACTCTCATCCCCTCCTCCTAGACTCTCATCCCCTGCCTCCTCGACTCTCATCCCCTGCCTCCTCGACTCTCATCCCCTGCCTCCTCGACTCTCATCCCCTGCCTCCTCGACTCTCATCCCCTGCCTCCTCGACTCTCATCCCCTGCCTCCTCGACTCTCATCCCCTGCCTCCTCGACTCTCATCCCCTGCCTCCTCGACTCTCATCCCCTGCCTCCTCGACTCTCATCCCCTGCCTCCTCGACTCTCATCCCCTGCCTCCTCGACTCTCATCCCCTGCCTCCTCGACTCTCATCCCCTGCCTCCTCGACTCTCATCCCCTGCCTCCTCGACTCTCATCCCCTGCCTCCTCGACTCTCATCCCCTGCCTCCTCGACTCTCATCCCCTGCCTCCTCGACTCTCATCCCCTGCCTCCTCGACTCTCATCCCCTGCCTCCTCGACTCTCATCCCCTGCCTCCTCGACTCTCATCCCCTGCCTCCTCGACTCTCATCCCCTGCCTCCTCGACTCTCATCCCCTGCCTCCTCGACTCTCATCCCCTGCCTCCTCGACTCTCATCCCCTGCCTCCTCGACTCTCATCCCCTGCCAACCTCGACTCTCATCCCCTGCCTCCTCGACTCTCATCCCCTGCCTCCTCGACTCTCATCCCCTGCCTCCATGTCCTCATCCCTCAGTCCCTGCAGCCCAAGTCTTTACAGATGTATGCCTCACGTGCCAACTTCTAATCTCAACACACTAAGGAGAGAAGTAAAGAGGAATGTGCTGGAGCAGAGTAGATGAGAGTGGGTAGGGAAGGGATGGGATAGGATGGGAGGAGAGTGGAGTGGAGGAAATGTCAGTTTATCTTGTTGACTCGACTCCTGACTGACAGCTGTAGGAGATAAGAGGACTGGAGAGAGACCAGTCTGAAGAGTATCTCTGTCTGATCTGATGAGATGTACTCTGTACTCCAGGCCCGAGAGGACAACAGACGAATGGTCACATTCAAATCAATGGGATATGAGCTGCCCTTAAGGGGGACTACAAACATTTCTTAAAGTCCTTGGTTTGTACAAATAGTAGAGACAAATGGAGATCCAATTCTTAAAGCTTGAGGATTTGAGGTCGGGTAATTCAAGTACCTTCAGCTTCGTAGTACTGGGTTCTTTTTTTTATTTTACTTTAGTGACAAAGCTGTTTAACCAACAGTAAAAGAAGATAATGACTGAGCCATTTATGTGTGTTAAACCCAACTCAAAACAGAAGAGGACCTAGAGGCTGTGACAAACAGACACAGGGAAATAAAACCATTGTTCTTGTTCATTTTCCCCTTGTGGATTCTACCATTCTGGCCTGAACTCTGGGCTGTAGTGTAAGAAAGCCATTAAGCTTACATCACTTTGGTATTTTTTACACTAAAACTTTCATTGACTTTTTTTGGCAGCACAACTTCCACTAAGTGCTGAGATGGCAGCCCTGCTTTTTAAATTAAATTAATCCAACATTAGATATTAGCCCCAATCTTGTTCCCTGTCCAACCCAAATGAACACGTTTTGAACGCATTAAAATGGCAGGGAACACTTTTAATCCCATAATCACAGTTCTCAGCATCAATAGGGCTGCATCAATCATGTTCTCATGTGTTTTACCCTGTCAGTGTGCATCCGCATATATACGCTGCCAGTCAGATCATCCGGAAATAAATGTGATGTGGAGAATGGAATTTGTGATTCTATCGAGATCATAATCATTGAAGAGAGATTTGTCTGAACATTCATCTTATGACAGCTGACCTGTAATCACAGTCAAGTACAAATGTAGAGCCCCTGTAATGTCTTTATAGGTTGACCAGATCAAGCCCAGATCTTCTGACAATAAAACATGGCTTTATGGTAGAGCGCCATAGGGAACCCTACTGTCTAAAATAGTGCTCCTGGGTGGTAGCAGCAAGGCAGGCAAAACAAATAGGGACAAGGAGTGAATCAATTTGAGATGAGAGTGTTCACTGGGCAGTGACCAATGCGTGTGTTAGTGTTTTTGTGTCTTCCTGTAAGTGTTTGAGCGAGAGAGGGGGTAAAAAGACAGAGTGAGATATCTGAACTCTATCACACATTACAGCAATTAGTTAACTACATGTAGTGTAAACCCTCCTCTCCCCATGGTAAACTGTACACACGACCACTGAACTAGAAACAGCTCTCCAAACAAGCCACTGGCAAGCCCACCACCTTAACCCCTCACCTGCTGACACACTGCCAACACAGAACACATCCACAGCCACATAGATCTAAATCCACAGATCTAATTATCCAGCAAGGCAAAACAAGCTGAGACCAAACTGACATTCAGATCAACTATGTTCTACTATACATTCACAGTATTGCTGGGCATTTGAAGTATGCTGAGTGTGCATACGTGAAGGGGTTCAATTAAAAACAGGTGTTCCCTGAAGAACCTAGAAACAGAACGTTTTAAGAAATATCCGGGTGTCTTTCTTGGCTCAGGAAAATGTAATAACAGTCCCAACTAAAACAAAAGAACCAGTCAGCCTGTCTGTTGGTGTGATGATAAAACAAATCATTACAGACAGACGTACTGAATGGGAGAAGCACATCTAAGGGCGCTATTGTTATAGTGTGTGTGTGTGTGTGTGTGTGTGTGTGTGTGTGTGTGTGTGTGTGTGTGTGTGTGTGTGTGTGTGCAAAAAAACTATGTAAAACACATCGTGTTGATTTCCATCCAGTCCCTCCCACTGTGGAATCCACTCAAATCAAAGTTAGCCCTTCACACCCACAAAGATACTTCTCTAATTGCACCTATTTATCGGTTCTGGAGTGTTTATGGCACTCTGCATAAAATGCCTGATTCCAATTGTGTGTTGAGGGTGTCATGGCCACAGAGGTATACCGCTGTTAAGTGCCAGTAATGGTCTGACTATGTTATTCAACTGACAGCTCGGCTGTAGCATAACTGCCTAATAGCCTGCAGCACAATAACATACAGTAGCTGATAAATTAGTCAACAAGTCACAATGGACAACGTGAATATTGGGAGTATTCTGGCTTATTTATGGTTCCCGAGTTAGTCAACCATCAGGATATTGCCTCTCCCGTTTGTCACGAGGAACTCCAGACTTCTGCAGCACAGCAGTCACTTATTTTCATTTTATTTAGCAGAATATCCAATCCAATTATGAGCCACAGTAAAGTGAGCGATTGTGCAGAAGTTAGAGGAGAGGGAGGGCGTACAGGGGAGTTTAGCTGGCCAGATAGATAGGCAGAACCGCACTAGGCACTCCTCTCAGGCCGTGGAGCACATTACCCCTGTGACAAATGGAGTAGGCAGGTAGCAGTCGTCCCATAGTCCTGATACGGAACCCATAGACCCAGAGGATAGAGCCCATTAAGCCCACAGTACAGCACTGCAGTAATACTCAACTACTACTGTGGGTCTCAGACCGGCCTCAGAGGACTGGTTCAAGGAAACTAAACTATGGGACTGATAGAGTGGAGGTAGTTAAGTACTTACAGATGTACTGTAGTAATTGTACAGTTCCAGTAATCTGTATAGTACACATGCTACTGGTGATGACATCACTACAGCCACACCTTGAACGTTAAGATGGAACACAATACTGGCAGGACTGTTGGAAGTAGTCAGTCAGGTTTCTCTTCTGCAACAACTGCCTCCATCCTGACTCGTGTGCTCAAGGCCCTGAAACTGTACCGCAGAGTGACTGACGACCTGCAGAACCAACTGAAGACAGAAATATGTGATGCTGTCATTTGCATGTTTCAGGCTTTTGGATTTTGATAATAAAGACTAGCAGGTTTTTATCCAGACCAGATGCAGGCCACTTCATGGAAACTTTGGCACAAGAACTATTGTTAATGTGGTGTGTACTGATCCACGACACAGGCACCGTGGATCACTTAGACTGCTGAATGGAAACATTTAATGGTTTAATATAAATACAAAAGAGATGTTTTGAAATGTTCCAGACTACAAAAACAAAGGGGATTTATTGCCATATCCTGGCTATAGAAACAAAGCCTAGTTTCACTAGAACGTCACAGAGGAGGTTTGCAGAAGGTGGTCCATACAGAACAGCAGTTAAATAAACAGTGGAATCACACTACACCTCAATTCTCCTTCCCCACAGTTCACATTTCCTCATAACGGTGCCCCTGAAAAAGGCCACTCTCTCAGAAACGTAAATAAAAATGTGTTCTAGCTTAAGTTTTCTTCATCAGAGACTGAGAGCATGGGGATATATGCCATCACATCAAGACATATGGCCTCAATTTCAGGCTACATTCAAAAGGCAAAGCGTAGCTATGCATGCCAATGCAATAATGGCATGTTCTCTGCTTTCCAAAAAATACAACTACAATGACCAATGATTCCCCCCTCCTCCCCATCTTAATTTAGTGCAGTGAGAATAAGGCCTAGTCCCAGGCCAGTAGAACATTGCCATGCAGGTCTTAATGTCACTAATCAGTCAGCACAGCCTGCAGTGGCCCATCAGCACTACTCACAAACAGATCTATGCTAACAATGTTGCCTGGGGGCAGCACTGGGGTAAAGAGGTAATCTGAAAACATGAATGATGATATGGCTAACTTCACTGTCGCAAATGTAGTTAATTTTCTCTCTATTGTACTGTAGAATGGTTATTTTAATTAGTATGTCTGACTCAATGGCAACACAATACTATCTCTATCAAAGTCTATTATCATAAAGTGTCTCTGGGTAGACCAGGAAACCTGCCGGTGTGAACAACGGCATCATTTGCAATTAAGGCGACAGTAATAACGGTGTTGGCGATAACATTCTCCATTACAGCGAGGCCAGAGGAATCTGTCACCAGATAACCTCACTGTGATTGGTAGCTTTAATCAAGGGACCAAATGTCTGTGTTCCAATCTCATTATGAACAAGGCCAGAAGGGAACAGGCTATTGTATTAGCTTCAAAGTCTCACTCTGCCTGGGGCTCGCTCTGCTAGCATAGCATAGCGCAGTCTGCCTTCTGTGCTTAGTGTCTGTCTGCAGTGGTCTGCTCAGAGCCAGCCTGTTTGTAAATACTGCGGAAAGAAAACAACATGCAGTAGTAGACAATAACAAATAGCTCTCTTTCTTCTCATCATACCCCACTGCCCAGAGTTAGGGAAAGTGATTTTATGCTGGGGCAATATAAAATCTCTCAGCATATTGCTAGTAGAGGCCTTTAGCAGTTTGTTGACGCAAGCACTAAACCTGTTTCTGCCAGCCCATAGGAGCTAGATGAATCAGGTCCCTGCCTGGCATTATAAAAACACCCAGCTGCCTCTCCACTCCTCACTGACTACCTCATAAAGCAACCTACCAGCCAGAGACACAAGTCTCCACTGTCCTAATACACCCTATATATACAGGACTGATGGAGCACTTAGAAGAAAAGTGAGACAAGAAAAGGGTTAGGGTTGATATCGACGGTAATAGAAAATGTAACTATCTGCAAAAACTATTGTTGTGGCCCACAGGTACAGTAGGGCCTGAGTTGACTGCCTCAGAGAGAGAGAGATTTAAGCGCAAAGAAGAACAATTCAGAATCGATAGAGGGGGAGCTCTTAACTCAGAGCACAAAGTTTAAATAGTTGATTGAGCGGAGATAAAAGATTCAGCGTTCTGCAATGTTTCTTTAGAGCATTGATTTCTCACTGTTTGTGTCCGCCCTGCCCACCGGCTCAGTAATCCCGTTACCCCTCTCTAGGTCTGTCCCTGTGCTGCTTTATGTTGATGAACTGATTCTCCCCTGCCTCAGACGCCCTTATAGAGCTCACAATGCCCCTATTGACTACAGCGATGCTACTGGACCACTACTGTTCAAATTGTGGTCAACATATTTTACAATACCCATCAAGATGTTTACAGACAATATAGCCTAGTTTATCTGGGAGTTTTTGTCTGTGCATATAGGGATCTCCTGAATGACAAAAAGCACTGTTAAAATAAAATTGACCAACATGAACATCACATGATGTTGATTCACACAACATCATTGGTGAGGACAGCCAGCCTGCCTTTCAACCAACCTTGGGACTTGGCACAAGCTCACAACAACATGACTGGCCAGTGATTTCCACCATGCCCTTCTGACCTCTGGTGAGGCATTAATTCTAAAACAAAGTATTACTTTCTCCACCGGCCCAAATCAGTGTTATTACTGGCCCTCAAACAAGACTTTATCCACCGGCCCAACGCAGTGTTATTACTGGCTCTCAAACAAGACTTTCTCCACCGGCCCAAATCAGTGTTATTACTGGCTCTCAAACAAGACTTTCTCCACCGGCCCAAATCAGTGTTATTACTGGCTCTCAAACAAGACTTTCTCCACCGGCCCAAATCAGTGTTATTACTGGCTCTCAAACAAGACTTTCTCCACCGGCCCAAATCAGTGTTATTACTGGCTCTCAAACAAGACTTTATCCACCGGCCCAACGCAGTGTTATCACTGGCTCTCAAACAAGAATTTCTCCACCGGCCCAAATCAGTGTTATTACTGGCTCTCAAACAATACTTTATCCACCGGCCCAACGCAGTGTTATTACTGGCTCTCAAACAATACTTTATCCACCGGCCCAACGCAGTGTTAACACTGGCTCAAACAAGACTTTATCCAACGGCCCAACACAGTGGTATTACTGGTCCTCAAACTAGACTTTATCCACCGGCCCAACGCAGTGTTATTACTGGTCCTCAAACAAGACTTTATCCACCGGACCAACGCAGTGCTATTACTGGCTCTCAAACAAGACTTTCTCCACCGGCCCGACGCAGTATTATCACTGGCTCAAACAAGACTTTATCCACCGGCCCGACGCAGTATTATCACTGGCTCAAACAAGACTTTATCCACCGGCCCAACGCAGTGGTATTACTGGTCCTCAAACTAGACTTTATCCACCGGCCCAACGCAGTGTTATCACTGGCTCAAACAAGACTTTATCCACCGGCCCAACGCAGTGTTATTACTGGCCCTCAAACAATACTTTCTCCACCGGCCCGACGCAGTGTTATCACTGGCTCAAACAAGACTTCATCCACCGGCCCAACACAGTGTTATTACTGGTCCTCAAACAAGACTTTATCCACCGGCCCAACGCAGTGTTATTACTGGCTCTCAAACAAGAATTTCTCCACCGGCCCAACGCAGTGTTATTACTGGCCCTCAAACAAGACTTTATCCACCAGCCCAACGCAGTGTTATCACCTGCTCTCAAACAAGACGTTCTCCCATCCCAGACGACTGAAGGTGTTTTTAATCTTACCCAATGAACAAAGCTCAATAAAAAGGAACAATACACCATTTGGATCAAGTTCTGATCTCTGATATCAAAAATATCACATCATTGTGTAGAAAAAAGGAAAACACACAGAACATCTACCTAAATGCAGCATATATATAATCATATATCTAATCATATGTCTAATACTGCTATGTGAGCAGTAGATGAGGCCTAACAAACACGGCATTACACTAATGGCCCCAAAAGATGAAGGAGGAAGTGGCTTCCTGACCATTCCCAGCAGAGATAAACAAGGAAACCTAAATATCCTACTGGAGGAGGGCACTGCAGGAAAGGACAGGAGAGAACAGGGCAGGACTACCAAACAGACTGGTAGCAGCTGGGAATAAGAATAATTAAGTCTTAAACAGATAATTCAATAATATTGGGTCAGTTAGAAAACTACAGTGAGTAAAAACAGATATGCTATTAAATAAGCAGAGTAAATTGTTCCGGATTAAATGCACAATTTCAGTTTGGTTCACAACCACAACCCTTCCTCAAACACATGTTGATTTCCTTTGGGACTTCCAGACTCACCAGCAGTAATAGATGAGTGAAGTTCCAGAACACTGCACATACAGTAACATAACCTACTATTAACCCCAGCCCGAATAGAGAGCAACGCACTCTGCTGTTCATTAGCAATCTGTAAATTACCTTAAACGCATGCAGGCCAGGCCAGGGCAGATGAGATGACTGTACTGAGCACTCTCTGTCTCTACCCTGAAGACTGTACTCTACCCTGAAAACTGTACATGCCTCTAATGAGCCTCTTTAATGAGTCATTAAACAAGGGGGACTGGCCTGTAGTCTGATTGCTCCAACTCTCTGATCAATAAGCATGACATTTGCACTCTCACCCAGCTTCTAATTTCAACCAGGGAGATGAGAGGAGAGGGTGTGTGTTCAGTCGAACAGCAGTCCAATGTGGTCGTGTTCTAGTGTAAATACCCCTCTGTGCACCTCAGGGGAGAGATGGAGAGAGCCTGGAGAGATGGAGACAGCTTGGAATAGATGGAGAAGGATTAGAGAGATGGAGAAAGCCTGGAGAGATGGAGACACCTTGGAATAGATGGAGAGGGATTAGAGAGATGGAGAGAGCCTGGAGAGATGGAGACACCTTGGAATAGATGGAGAGGGATTAGAGAGATGGAGAGAGCCTGGAGAGATGGAGACACCTTGGAATAGATGGAGGGCTTAGAGAGATGGAGAGCTTGGAGAGACGGAGAGAGCTTGGAATAGATGGAGAGAGCTTGGAATAGATGGAGAGAGCTTGGAATAGATGGAGAGCTTGGAATAGATGGAGAGAGCTTGGAATAGATGGAGAGCTTGGAATAGATGGAGAGAGCTTGGAATAGATGGAGAGAGCTTGGAATAGATGGAGAGAGCTTGGAAAAGACGAAGAGCTTGGAATAGACGAAGAGCTTGGAATAGACGGAGAAGCTTGGAATAGACGGAGAGCTTGGAATAGACGGAGAGCTTAGAATAGACGGAGAAGCTTGGAATAGACGGAGAAGCTTGGAATAGACGGAGAGCTTGGAATAGACGGAGAGCTTGGAATAGACGGAGAAGCTTGGAATAGACGGAGAGCTTGGAATAGACGGAGAGCTTGGAATAGACGGAGAGCTTGGAATAGAGGAAGAGCTTGGAATAGACGGAGAAGCTTGGAATAGACGGAGAGCTTGGAATAGACGGAGAGCTTGGAGAGATGGAGAGAGCTTGGAATAGACGGAAAGAGCTTGGAATAGACGGAAAGAGCTTGGAATAAATGGAGTGAGCTTGGAGAGATGAAGAGAGCTTGGAGAGATGCCTATTGATTAATATGTTTGTGCTGTGACATCCTTTTCTATAGATTCCCGGGCCGGGTGTGCCTGTGGTGACAGCGTCGTTGCCAAACTTGGGTCTGGCTTTCCTCAGCCATCAATTAAGCCGTGTGACACCTTTAACAAAGCTAACATCAATCCTGCCCCCCTCTCAAGGCTATTATAGCAACCATTGCACTGGAGGCAGTGGCAGGAGGTGGGTCTCCTGGCCACCAGAGGGACCCTGAAGTATTGAGAGACTTCCCATCCAACCCACTTCTTTTTCACACACAAACGCACACCTCATACTGTCCATTGTGTACATGCAGCTGGATATATCCATGACTAAATGCTACCCCCAAATGCTACTAATTCTACCCCTCATGTTACTGCTTTGAACAGACATCTTGACACACTTAAAGAAAATAATGATCTTAGCTTTTCTATCCTCCAGTCAATCACTCTGCTGGGCTCCTCTGCTGTGTAATGGCCCCTTTTCTCCCTGTCTGATAATATGTCTCCATAAAGTGGGATCAATTACACACACAATTACTGCAGCAGGACACACTACATTTCAAGATTACGCCACTGACCTCGCTCTGACCCCAATGAGACAATACAGTGAGTGTCTCTTTGTA
The DNA here is from genome assembly GCF_045791955.1 of Oncorhynchus clarkii lewisi. Lineage (NCBI taxonomy): Eukaryota > Metazoa > Chordata > Actinopteri > Salmoniformes > Salmonidae > Oncorhynchus > Oncorhynchus clarkii. Next base: position 60,979,363 of record NC_092163.1, read on the forward strand.
TACAAAGGGCTGATCATGCTGAGGTTATCCGACACTGATATCACTGTACAAACACAATCCAGCACACAAACCAAACCATATGACAGTTGTTGGTGGTGCTCATGTTTGCGTATGACATGTAGTATACTCTGGAGGTGGACAATACCCTGTCCTGTGCATTAATAAACACAATCCTGACAGGATTCTAACACACCCCACCCGTTTCAGAAAGCTTCCTGGCCTGAATGAAGAAGAAGAAACAGAGCATTTCTTATCAGTTGTATACTTCCTGTCCAGATCTGGCTGTTCTATGTCCACTTTTACTCCTGCACAGCATCACATTCTCCTGTTCCCCTGACTGCACAGCACCGTCCAGGACTCTATTGGGACCACCACGATGGTTCACGCAAGACAGAGAGAAGAGAGGGGGTGGAGAGGAGACGAGAGGAGGCGAGAGGAGGGAACAGCTAGATGAAAAGAGGAAGCAAAATACTGAAGAAATGTAACTATAAGCTCTCGTTTTCTCTCTCCAGCATGGGAGGCAGGATGAAATGGCCGCTGCATTCGTCATCACAATCTTTCATATTCCTGTGACAAAAACAACTGGTGAAGCCACACCTGACTCCAAACTTCCCTAGAAACCAGTCAAATTCAAACACGGTAATTAGCCTATGGAAAGAGCCATGGCATATGAGTAGCAGTAAAGCTCCTTATACACATTACAGTCTACAATTTACTTATATAATACAAATACTAGCGTACTGTACTTTAGGCATGAAACTGCAAGAACTACTTAAATTGTTCTTGTTCAGTTGAGACCATTCTTCAGGCTTACCTTCAGGAGCTCTTTGGTTTATGTGTGTTTTATGGGTTGGTGGGAATTTAGAGATGTGATTCCCTCGTCCTCTCGGCTTCCTAATCTAGCATGACTGAACCTGTATGTGACTCCTTCAGTTTCTGCCTGAGAACATGGACACACACACACCTGACACTGTCACAATGGGAAGGGCAGGTGCTTGCATGATATGATCACCTCCCTCAAAGAGTCACAACAAAGAGCAAAATACTCCCATTGGTTGCATGATTCATTCACTTCATGGTGGTCCATTGCAGAACTGAGAACAATTCTTTCAACATTTTCACTGATCTAAGTTTGTCAATAACTATGAAATGTACCGCTGCAGAATTGATAAATATTGCCAGTGACAGAGGACACCTCCTATCCTGTCTGTCAGGCCATCCTCCAAAAGTCATGCAGAGTTTTTTGACTAGCTATTTGTAAAGTACTATAAAAGAGCGGGCACATAAACACACACCCAGTTGAACAGAAACCAAAGCTGTGCGGCTGCCCAGACGAGGCTGAAACTGGCTGCATTGGTGGATGATGACATCAGACAACCCACATTCCTCTAGAGCAGGTTCAAGCACATTTATCCTCTCTCCCCCTCTCTCATTGGCTAGATCAAAGATCATTCTCAAACATCACAGCCTGCTTCCCATTTAGGCTTGGACTTGTCTCATAGACAAAATTCAGTTATGGTTTGTTTGATGCCGTCTCCAATATTGACAGAGCATGACGTACAGCATGACGTAAACAAAGCATAGCTTACAGTACAGTTTTCTATGGAGACTGAATACCAAGAGTTTGCATTCTTCGAATGGGGATTAAAATCAATTCTGTAATGAAGGCAAAGCTTTTAGTCAAGTCAGAGCCAGAAGAAAATGGCAGAGAGAAATGTCAGTCTTGCATTGTCAGCAGTAAATCAGAGAGACAGAGCGAGAGAAAAGAGAGAGATGAGACGAAGGGAGGAGAGAGAGAAGGGAGGATAGAGAGAGAAGGGAGGAGAGAGAGACAAAGGGAGGGAGAGAGAGAGAGAGAGAGAGAGAGAGAAAAGGGAGGAAAGAGAGAGAGAGAGAGAGAGAGAGAAAAGGGAGGAAGAGAGAGAGAGAGAGAGCGAAAAGGGAGGAGAGAGAGAGAGAGAGAGAGAGAAAAGGGAGGAGAGAGGGAGAAAGGGTGGAGAGAGAGAGAGAGAGAGAGAAAAGGGAGGAGAGAGAGAAAAGGGGGGAGAGAGAGAGAGAGAGAGAGAGAGAGAGAGAAGGGAGGATAGAGAGAGAAAAGGGGGAAGAGAGAGAGCGAGAGAGAGAGAGATAGAAAGGGAGGAGAGAGAGAGGGAGAGAGAAAAGGGAGGAGAGAGAGAGAAAGGGAGGAAAGAGAGAGAGAGAGAGAGCCACAGAACTTCTAGCCAGATCCTAGAAGGGAGAGAAGGGAGGATAGAGAGAGAAAAGGGGGAAGAGAGAGAGAGCGAGAGAGAGAGAGAGAGAGAGAGAGAGAGAGAGAGAGAGAGAGAGAGAGAGAGAGAGAGAGAGAGAGAGAGAGAGAGAGAGAGAGAGAGAGAGAGAGAGAGAGAGAGAGAAAAGGGAGGAAAGAGAGAGAGAGAGAGAGCCACAGACCTTCTAGCCAGATCCTACACTACATACTCCTCAGTAGAGGTCTTCATGGGCCCAGCCAAACCTGAATAACCGCGATCCCTGAGCAGGTCCGGATCCAGAATACTAATCCGTCCCTCAGCTCTCGGTCAGCTCATGTTTGATTGTCATTGGGTCTCGGGTCTATGTAATTACAGCTGATAGACCCAAGTGGACCCGACCATGGCTATAGCCTAGAACATATTTATGTTACGGTAATAAGGTGAATTTATTATCTTCTAGACAGCCAAGCCAACATAACCTATTTGTTAACTAGAAGAGCAACTTGGCTGATGAACATAACGTTTGTGTCACTCTGTTCAAAACGGGTCTCGTCTAGACCCGGGCCTGTTAGGGTACGGGTCGGATCTCGGTTGGGTTGTCCTCGGGTATATTCGGGTTCGGCTGAGATTGTTGTCGGGTCCGAAACCCATTTTCTTTTTTAAATGACCGGTCCATTCGGGCCCGGGTCTGATTGTTATCTGTCTGTTCAGGTCCAGGTTGAGCGGGAAAAACTCCACTTCTCAGCACACTTCTCTGCTCCCTCACACACTGCATACTGTCCCGTTGTCAAGTCACGGTCTTCCACAGTGGTGCATCACACAAACAACACCTTTCATAAAGAAAGCCGAGTCAGAGCCGGTCTAGGTCCAGGGGCAAGAATGTAAATTTAAAGCACATTTTGTGATTAAGGCAGGGAGGGCATAGCGTTTTCATTAACATACTTTTACATGAACATGCTAGTGAGGCTGAGGGGATCGGAGGGGATCTGAGGAGGGGATCTGAGGAGGGGATCTGAGGGGATCTGAGGAGGGGATCTGAGGAGGGGATCTGAGGAGGGGATCTGAGGAGGGGATCTGAGGAGGGGATCTGAGGGGATCGGAGGGGATCCAGGAAGCTGCTGCTATGCCAGTTACAGTAAAGAATCCATCCAGGTCTGAGATGGGAGCTGAAAGTAAACTGTATGAACTAAGCTATGAAAAATATACCCAAAACAGACAGCGCCACAAATGGAAGTCACTCACCCAAAACAAACAAACATCACCAAGACTTCACTATTCATGACAACTCTGCTAAACCTGAACTGGTAGCAGAAATGAATCGTGAATCACTAAAAACTAGATTGTCTGTAAAACCTCACTCCCACTCTGGTTCTCTGCATTGCAGGCCTAATAAACAGTCTCAGAGCTGGGCATTAACACGAACTCTGAGAATGAGAGTGTTCTGAACCTGAAAACGTCAAGTTGTTGATGTTGCTGTTCAGCTCTAGACAATTGGCCTGCGGGTAGAAACATATTTCGACATTATTTTATCAAACAAGAGAAGTTATTGATTCTCTTGTGCTGTTAAATAACTTTAAAAAGCTCTCACTGCTCTCTCCAAACAAAAAGGATGTAAAAAATAGAATTTGCTCGCTAGTTTTACAACAAGGAAAACAGATCAGAAATTATGAACTTAAAAAGCCTGAAAGTTATTAGGATGCAGAGGAAAGAGTAGAGTTGGGTATGGTGGTTCTAAAGGAGAGCGATATGTAGAGGTGTCAGCATGCTTTAGTTGAAAGAATGAGTGTGCTCACATACTCCCTTAATTTGCAGATTTTGCCGAGGAGATCTTAGCTGCGCAATATTTACATCTGACTCGGATGTTTGGTGCAGTATTTCTCAAGTGAAGGATGTGTCGTCTCTCGTTAAATGACAACAGGCACGTCATTGTAGAATCCCTATGGTGATCAATAGCCGACGAGGGGGGCGTAGACTTCGGCTACAAACTTTGGCGTGCCTCACATTGTGTGCCTGAACAGCCCAAAAAAAGTATTGCCTAAGTCCAAAACATACAAAATGTTGTAATAATATATGCAAGAACTGTTCCAAACTGTTTCGGCTGGGAAGCATGTGGACGCCTTCGTAAGTAAGGAGCAGAGAGGAGGGAGATGGAGGAGTACAGTGGCCTTCTGTCGTTAATGTCAGTGGTTTTTCTACTCCTTGCCAAACGGTGGGAGGGAGCAATTATGCAGATGACGTGCTGCAGCCGAGGATGCACTGCATCAATCACACCGCACAGCAAGCCAGCAGGACCGCAAACACACACACATGCGCACCAGTGCTGGGGTCAATTCAAATTGAAAAAAAAAGAGTATCTATTTTCAATGACCTCTCAATAAACTGAGAATTAGAAAGTTTATCCTTTCCTTAAAAATGTTTATCACTTCCTGACTTGACTGCCTTCAATTCGATTTTACCCCAGCCCTGACACACACACATTCGTTGGACATACACATTGTTGGATACGACATTTTGAACATTGAGATGTTAAATAAATGATAGAGAAGAAGCATAGAATATCTGTGGAAAGACAGATAACTGTGGAATGTGTTGAAATGTGTTGGGGGACGGGAGCAGAGCACCATGTTGAAACAGGAAAGACAGATGGACATCTGTGGATGAGGTGAAGGAGGGGTTGAGGTCAGGAGGTGAGGACAGGTCACCTGAGTAATAAGGGTTTGGTATCTTGTTACACTTTTCCTGTTAAACCATAAGATATAAGGATTGGAGAGAAGGAGGAGTGTCTTAAGTGGGATATATATATACACTGCTCAAAAAAATAAAGGGAACACTAAAATAACACATCCTAGATCTGAATGAATGAAATATTCTTATTAAATACATTTTTTTTTTACATAGTTGAATGTGCTGACAACAAAATCACACAAAACATTTCAATGGAAATCAAATTTATCAACCCATGGAGGTCTGGATTTGGAGTCACACTCAAAATTAAAGTGGAAAACCACACTACAGGCTGATCCAACTTTGATGGAATGTCCTTAAAACAAGTCAAAATGAGTAGTGTGTGTGACCTAGTGTGTGTGACCTGTGGTCTCCTGAGGGATCTCCTCCCAGACCTGGACTAAAGCATCCGCCAACTCCTGGACAGTCTGTGGATGGAGCGAGACATGATGTCCCAGATGTGCTCAATTGGATTCAGGTCTGGGGAACGGGTGGGCCAGTCCATAGCATCAATGCCTTCCTCTTGCAGGAACTGCTGACACACTCCAGCCACATGAGGTCTAGCATGGTTTTGCATTAGGAGGAACCCAGGGCCAACCGCACCAGCATATGGTCTCACAAGGGGTCTGAGGATCTCATCTCGGTACCTAATGGCAGTCAGGCTACCTCTGGCAAATGCTAAACGTCCTGCATGGTGTTGGGCTGTAAGCACAACCCCCACCTGTGGACGTCGGGCCCTCATACCACCCTCATGGAGTCTGTTTCTGACCGTTTGAGCAGACACATGCACATTTGTGGCCTGCTGGAAGTCATTTTGCAGGGCTCTGGCAGTGCTCCTCCTTGCGCAAAGGCGGAGGTAGCGGTCCTGCTGCTGGGTTGTTGCCCTCCTACGTCCTCCTCCACGTCTCCTGATGTACTGGCCTGTCTCCTGGTAGTGCCTCCATGCTCTGGACACTACGCTGACAGACACAGATGTGCCATCCTGGATGAGCTGCACTACCTTAGCCATTTGTGTGGGTTGTAGACTCCGTCTCATGCTACCACTAGAGTGAAAGCACTGCCAGCATTCAAAAGTGACCAAAACATCAGCCAGGAAGCATAGGAACTGAGAAGTGGTCTGTGGTCACCACCTGCAGAACCACTCCTTTATTGGGGGTGTCTTGCTAAATGCCTATAATTTCCACCTGTTGTCTATTCCATTTGCACAACAGCATGTGAAATTTAATGTCAATCAGTGTTGCTTCCTAAATGGACAGTTTGATTTCACAGAAGTGTGATTGACTTGGAGTTACATTGTGTTGTTTAAGTGTTCCCTTTATTTTTTTGAGCAGTGTATATATCTGGATGGGATAAGTGTTGGGTTGTCTGAATACAGCTGTACAGAACCTTTGGGAAGAATTCAACTTGGTTAAAGCTTCTCTAGTGTCCATGAGTTATTTACTCTGAAAGATAAGAACCTAACAATATCACATAGAACTACTCAGCTACTGGGAGATAGAATCTAACCTCCCCGTAGCTGTGCTCTGCTGACACCCAAGTCTTTTATTAGCAGGAACACCACAACCCACCAATCACAACAAGTCACACTCAGGCATTGAGTATGGGGAAATATGTTGTGGTGGGGGGATGAGAACGCATTAACCCCCCTCTCCAGCAAAAAATAAATGAGAGGCTGATTTGTGGTCGCTTACTCACACAGCCTGATCGGGGAGGAGGGACCTACTACAGACCCGTCAATCTCACCCATGTGTTATATGGGGGTAATATCTGCCGCCTTCCGCTCAAGGCCCCGACAGTTTAATGATTCTGTCTACTCGCTCACATACACAGTATATATACTGTACACTGAGTATATCATGTACAATTATAGTTCATATGCTTTGTTTAACTGATTGAACAAACTTTTTTTGTTCTTATATTTGTGGTGTGGTTTTCATATCAGCGCTTTTGGGCTTCCAACCTCCCCTGCACACCGTTTTTACCAGTTATCTGTACTGTTTTGTCGTTCACTTCTTTTCTTTGGTGTGAATAAATATAACCTAAAAGAACTAACACACACACCACCACCACAGAGACCCAGGCCAGGAATGATTTAGTCCTACAGAGGTTGGAGTAGGATGTTGTGGTGTCACCACTGACTGAACCAACAGGGACCCAAGCAGGGTAAACAGGGGAGGTGTTTGGTGTTGGAATACCTGGGCAGCAGCCAGCCTGCCCTATGGGGTGACTGACCAAGGAGAGGTCAACAGGTTCTGGGACACAGATGGACACATGGCCCTAAACCCTGAGGCAATGCCTCCTCTCCCACAGACAAGGATGGGCAGAGAGGGGGAACGATAGACAGGAAGATAGCAATGATGTGCCCCTCTCTCATAAAGCCTTCCCCAGACAGCCTCAAGTGATAGATTGCTAGTAATATGAGTCTCGGGGGGGATGAGCGGTGAAAAGGTAGATGGGTAGGGTGCCTGCCTGCATTTGGCTCTCCGAATGTTTTCCATTTGAGTGTGAATGCTGGAATGAATCTCCCAGGAGGCAGCTACAGTATCAGCCTCCACAGGAACACAGAGATTATGGAGTCACGTCATCTAAAGATAATTCATATTGATAAATCATCAGTCAAATGTACCACTCAAATTTCAAATAGAGATAGAGAGAAAGAGAGTAAATGTTGAGTGTAATCAAGTAAACGTCTACCCTATCCATACCCACATGTCCTCCTGTGCCTCAGTAGCTCACACGTCCTACCCTGTCCTTCCTTTCTCCCACACCCAGCCAGAGGGGAAAAGGAAGAAGACATAATAATAATAACAATAATAATAACAATAACAATAATAATAATAGGGGTGCTTATATTTGTGGGTAATGGATACATTTTTTTTTTGCATATCCCAATTCCCCGAAACACTCGCAGGGAGTGAGGGAGTGGGGTAACGGCTGGGGTCACCATTTTACAGCACCCCTGGAACAATTAGGGTTAAGTGCCTTGCTCAAGGGCACAGTGACATTTTTTTCCTTGTCAGTTCCGGTATTTGAACCAGCAACCTTTTGGTTACTGGCACAATGCTCTAACCTGTAGGCTACCTGCCCCCCTTCATATGAGGGAGCTGCGTTCTGTAGCGCTCACAACACAATCCCTTCACGGATCAACGGAGTGCTGTCAGAAGAGGAGGCGAGGAGAGGGGTACATACATTGCACTGCCCAGCAGAGCTGCTGTAAAAACACAATTTTATTGGTAGCGTACACATATTTGCAGATGTTATCGCCGGTGCAGCAAAATGCTTATGTTTCTAGCTCCAACAGAGCAGTAGTACCTAACAATACAAAAACAATACAAAAACGGATTCATATGCAGCCTAGGGCGCCTAACTCTGCACAACCCGGTTATAACCTATACATAGTCTGAACAAGGCCTGACTGTTGACCTCTAGCTGTTTATCTCTCTGTCAGTATATGTAGGAAGCCAGAAATATCCCTGGGTACAGCTGGCGTTTAGCTAGGCTGAATGAACCCAGGTAAATAGAGAACAATGCTCACACAGGATATATAGGCCCCAGTCTCTTTCTCTGCCCTGCCCTCGCTCATCTTCAGCCGTGTTTGTTAGAGGAGAAAAGAGAGGCAGGAGAGAGAAAGGCAAGGAAGAGAGAAAAAAAAACATGTAAATAAAAAGAGGGAGAGGGAGAGGGAGAGAGAGAGAGAGAGAGAGAGAGAGAGACAGAGAGAGAGAAAGAGAGAGAGAGAGAGAGAGAGAGAGAGTGTGTGTGTGTGCCATCCCTCTGTTGACTTCTAACAGTGGAGAGAGCAGGAGCTAGCTAAGTGGTCATGAGGATGCTCATGTCCACTCTCTTTAGACTACTCCATCCAAGGTGCTCTGTGACTGAACCATCTGAAGCTACGCTCCAGAGGTGGGGGAAATGGAGAACAGGTAGCAGAGCTTAGAAATAAACAAGCAAAAATACGAATCATCAGAAAAGTCAGACGAAGCACAACACTTGCCAGTTGACAATACATAATATATTGTAAAACAGAAACACATGAAAACAGAGCAGAACGTTTTTATGACCTTGTTTGTGCCTGTAGGCTTGTTTGGGCAGCCAGTCACACAGTCAGGACAAGATTTGCATGCAAAGCCCACTTAGTTAGCCCACACACACACAGCAGGCAGCCTGTGGTCTGGACATGAGACAGGAAGAACAAAGCAGTACATTTTCTTCCACTCCTTTGGTTAACATGCAAATCTCATGCACCTCCCTCATCCATGTTCATAGATTAGTGAATGTGGGCTGCTATCTCTGGTTTAAGAGGAACCTGGCCTGCTTATCTCTGCCTACTAAGTACAGAGGTACTTAGTAGGCAGAGGCAGGAACTAATCAATCTGTAAATCCTACTGTACAGTTCACATCATATTCTGTATTGCATGTGGTACAGCCCTGAAAACTCTCACTACAGAGAGATGTCTTTATTTCGCCTCTCTGAATAGCTTTGTAGAAGGCGAGTGCACACATGCACCTGGGAATTTAACTACATCCATACCAAAATAGGTTTACATGTACTTGTTGGAAATTTTACAAATAAGACACTTCTAAATAAATACTCATGTTGCTAAAGCCAATGTCACATGAAGCAATCTGGACGCAATTTATGTTGCTTGCAACAAAGTTGCATCTGGGTTGCTCCCTGTGTCACCCCTCCAAAATTGCCTGCAATTTAGTTGCATTGCATTGCATTGCAAGAGATGGATATCGATCCCATTTCAAGCAACTGACTGTATGCAATTTACAAAAGTGAGCAGAACAGAAAATGTTTTGATCAGTCATGGAAATAAGTGCTGAATACGTTGACTTGCTATTTAAAAAGATGGAGAACAAGCTATAGGATGAAAAATACAGAATTTAGGCACATGTACAGCAGACTAGCGCAAGATAACACTACCAATTATATACAGTGGCAAGAAAAAGTATGTGAACCCTTTGGAATTAACTGGATTTCTGCATAAATTGGTCATATAATGTGATCTTATCTTCATCTAAGTCACAACAATAACACTCAAACAATTCAACGTTTTCATGTCTTTACTGAACACACCGCGTAAACATTCACAGTGCAGGGTGCAAAAAGTATAAGAACCCTTGGATTTAATAACTGGTTGACCATCCTTTGACAGCAATAAGCTCAACCAAACATTTTCTGTAGTTGCGAATCAGACCTACACAACGGTCAGGAGGAATATTGGACCATTCCTCTTTACAAATCTGTTTCAGTTCAGCAATATTCTTGGGATGTCTGGTGTGAACCACTCGAGGTCATGCCACAGCATCTCAATCAGGTTAGGTCAGTACTCCGACTGAGCCACTCCAGAAGGTGTATTTTCTTCTGTTGAAGCCATTCTGTTGTTGATTTACTTCTGTGTTTTGGGTCGTTGTCCTGTTGCATCACCTAACTTCTGTTGAGCTTCAATTCACAGACATATTGCCTTACATTCTCCTGCAAAATGTTTTGATAAACTTGGGAATTCATTTTTCCGTCAATGATAGCAAGCTGTCCAGGCCCTGAGGCATCAAAGCAGCCCAAAACCATGATGCTCCCTCCACCATACTTTACAGTTGGGATGAAGTTTTGATGTTGGTGTGCTGTGACTTTTTTTCTCCACACATAGTGTTGTGTGTTCCTTCCAAACAACTCAACTTAAGTTTAATCTGTCCACAGAATATTTTGACAGTAGCGCTGTGGAACATCCAGGTGCTCTTTTGCGAACGTCAGACGTGCAGCAATGTTCTTGCTGGACAGCAGTGGCTTCTTCCTTGGTGTCCTCCCATGAACACCATTATTGTTTAGTGTTTTAAGTAACGTAGACTTGAGCTGACACTAGGATTCTTCTTAACCTCATTGAGCATTCTGCGCTGTGCTCTTGCAGTCATCTTTGCAGGATGGCCACTCCTAGGGTGTAACGGACCTCGTCCTCCTCTTCTGAGGAGGAGAAGCCAGAAGGATCGGAGGACCAAAACGCAGGGTGGTAAGTGTCCATAATGTTTATTTTAAAACATAAACTGAACACTACGAAATACAAAACAATAAACGTGAAATGAACGAAACACTCCTGTGTGGCGACAAACACTGACACGGAAGACAAACACCCACAACCCAAAAGTGAAATCCAGGCTACCTAAGTATGATTCTCAATCAGGGACAACAATTGACAGCTGCCTCTGATTGAGAACCATACTCGGCCGAACTCAAAAACCAACATAGAGAAACAAACATAGACTGCCCACCCAACTCACGCCCTGACGCTACTAAAACAAAGATAAAATAACAGAACTATGGTCAGAACGTGACATAGGGAGAGTAGCAACAGTGCTTAACTTTCTCCATTTATAGACAATTTGTCTTACCGTGGACTGATGAAACTTAGATCAGTTCTACCAAAATTCCATTAGCATGTTAAATGTGCAACCAAAGGGAAAATAATTCTAGATCACCTGTACTCCACACACAGATATGCGTATAAAGCTCTCCCTCGCCCTCCATTTGATAAATCCTACCACAACTCTATCCTCCTGATTCCTGCTTACAAGCAAAAATTAAAGCAGGAAGCACCAGTGACTCGGTCTATAAAAAATGGTCAGATGAAGCAGATGATAAACAGGACTGTTTTGCTATCACAGACTGGAACGTGTTCAGGGATTCTACAGATGGTATTGAGGAGTACACCACATCAGTTACTGGCTTTATCAATAAGTGCATCGAGAACGTCATCCCCACAGTGACTGTACATACATACCCCAACCAGAAGCCGTGGATTACAGGCAACATTTGCACTGAGCTAAAGGGTAGAGCTGGCACTTTCAAGGTGTGGGACTCTAAACCGGAAGCTTACAAGAAATCCTGCTATGCCCTGCGACGAACCATCAAACAGGCAAAGCGTCAATACAGGGCTAACATTAAATCATACTACACCGGCTTGCAAACTATTACAGACTACAGCCGCGAGCTCCCTCACATCAACACCATTATTCCAGAAACCCTAGACCCACTCCAATGTGCATACCGCCCAAACATATCCACAGATGATGCAATCTCTATTGCACTCCACACTGCCCTTTCCCACCTGGACAAAAGGAACACATATGTGAGAATGCTATTCATTGACTACAGCTCAGCATTCACCACCATAGCACCCTCAAAGCTCATCACTCAGCTAAGGATCCTGGGACTAAACACCTCCCTCTGCAACTGGATCCTGGACTTCCTGATGGGCCGCCCCCAGGTGGTGAGGGTAGGTAGCAACACATCTGCCACGCTGATCCTCAGGGGTGCATGCTCAGTCCCCTCCTGTACTCCCTGTCCACCCACGACTGCATGGCCAGGCATGACTCCAACACCATCATTAAGTTTGCAGACGACACAACAGTGGTAGGCCTGATCACCAACAACGACGAGACAGCCTATAGGGAGGAAGTAAGAGACCTGGCCGGGTGGTGCCAGAATAACAACCTATCCCTCAACGTAACCAAGACTAAGGAGATTATTGTGGACTACAGGAAAAGGAGGACTGAGCAAGCCCCCATTCTGATCGACAGGGCGTGGAGCAGGTTGAGAGCTTCAAGTTCCTTGGTGTCAACATCAACAACAAACTAGAAAGGTCCAAACACACCAAGACAGTCGTGAAGAAGGCACGACAAAGCCTATTCCAGCTCAGGAAACTAAAAAGATTTGGCATGGGTCCTGAGATCCTCAAAAGGTTCTACAGCTGCAACATCGAGAGCATCCTGACCCGGTTGCATCACTGCCTGGTACGGCAATTGCTAGGCCTTTGCCCGCAAGGCACTACAGAGGGTAGTGCGTACGGCCCAGTACATCACTGGGCCTAAGCTGCCTGCCATCCAGGTACTCTACACCAGGCGGTGTCAGAGGAAGGCCCTAAAAATTGTCAAAGACCCCAGCCAAAACAGTCATAGACTGTTCTCTCTACAACCGCATGGCAAGCAGTACCGGAGTGCCAAGTCTAGGACAAAAAGGCTTCTCAACAGTTTTTACCCGGAAGCCCCAAGACTCCTGAACAGGTAATGAAATGGCTATTTGCATTGTGTGCCCCCCAACACCTCTTTTTACGCTGCTGCTACTCTCTGTTTATCATATATGCATAGTCACTTTAACTATACATTCATGTACAGTGGGGCAAAAAGGTATTTAGTCAGCCACCAATTGTGCAAGTTCTCCCACTTAAAAAGATGAGAGAGGCCTGTAATTTTCATCATAGGTACACTTCAACTATGACAGACAAAATGAGAAAAAAAATCCAGAAAATCACATTGTAGGATTTTTAATGAATTCATTTGCAAATTATGGTGGAAAATAAGTATTTGGTCAATAACAAAAGTTTATCTCAATACTTTATTATATACCCTTTGTTGGCAATGACAGAGGTCAAACATTTTCTGTAAGTCTTCACAAGGTTTTCAAACACTGTTGCTGATATTTTGGCCCATTCCTCCATGCAGATCTCCTCTAGAGCAGTGTTGTTTTGGGGCTGTTGCTGGGCAACACTGACTTTCAACTCCCTCCAAAGATTGTCTATGGGGTTGAGATCTGGAGACTGGCTAGGCCACTCCAGGACCTTGAAATGCTTCTTACAAAGCCACTCCTTCGTTGCCCGGGCGGTGTGTTTGGGATCATTGTCATGCTGAAAGATCCAGCCACGCTTCATCTTCAATGCCCTTGCTGATGGAAGGAGGTTTTCACTCAAAATCTCACGATACATGGCCCCATTCATTCTTTCCTTTACACGGATCAGTCGTCCTGGTCACTTTGGAGAAAAACAGCCCCAAAGCATGATGTTTCCAACCCCCATGCTTCACAGTAGGTATGGTGTTCTTTGGATGCAACTCAGCATTCTTTGTCCTCCAAGCACGACGAGTTGAGTTTTTACCAAAAAGTTATATTTTGGTTTCATCTGACCATATGACATTCTCCCAATCTTCTTCTGGATCATCCAAATGCTCTCTAGCAAACTTCAGACGGGCCTGGACATGTACTGGTTTAAGCAGGGGGACACGTCTGGCACTGCAGGATTTGAGTCCCTGGCGGCGTAGTGTGTTACTGATGGTAGGCTTTGTTACTTTGGTCCCAGCTCTCTGCTGGTCATTCACTAGGTCCCCCCGTGTGGTTCTGGGATTTTTGTTCACCGTTCTTGTGATCATATTGACCCCACGGGGTGAGATCTTGCGTGGAGCCCCAGATCGAGGGAGATTATCAGTGGTCTTGTATTCCATTTCCTAATAATTGCTCCCACAGTTGATTTATTCAAACCAAGCTGCTTACCTATTGCAGATTCAGTCTTCCCAGCCTGGTGCAAGTCTACAATTGTGTTTCTGGTGTCCTTTGACAGCTCTTGGCCATAGTGGAGTTTGGAGTGTGACTGTTTGAGGTTGTGGATAGGTGTCTTTTATACGGATAACAAGTTCAAACAGGTGCCATTAATACAGGTAATGAGTGGAGGACAGAGGAGCCTCTTAAAGAAGAAGTTACAGGTCTGTGAGAGCCAGAAATCTTGCTTGTTTGTAGGTGACCAAATACTTATTTTCCACCATAATTTGCAAATAAATTCATTAAAAATCCTACAATGTGATTTTCTGGATTTGTACCTATTATGAAAATTACAGGCCTCTCATCTTTTTAAGTAGGAGAATTTGGACAATTGGTGGCTGACTAAATACTTTTTTGCCCCACTGTATATGCATAGTCACTTTAACCATATCTACATGTACATACTACCTCAATCAGCCTGACTAACCAGTATGTAGCCTCGCTACTGTATATAGCCTGTCATTTTACTGTTGTTTTATTTCTTTAACCTACCTATTGTTCACCTAATACCTTTTTTGCACTATTGGTTAGAGCTTGTAAGTAAGCATTTCACTGTATTCAGTGCAAGTGACAAATAAACTTTTATTTGATGAACATCAAGGCTTTTGGAGATACGTTTGTAACCCTTTCCAGCTTTATACAAGTCAACAAATCTTAATCTTAGGTCTTCTGAGATCTATTTTGTTTGAGGCATGATTCACATCGGGCATTGCTTCTTGTGAATAGCAAACTCACATTTTTTACCAACCTCCCCAATCTCGTCTAATTGATTGGACTCCAGTTTAGCCGACTCCCGATTCCTATTAGCTTTTAGAAAAGTAATTAGCCTAGGGGTTCACATACTTTTTCCAACCTACGCTGTGAATGTTTAAATTATTTATTCAATACAGACAAGAAAAATCCAATAATTTGTGTGTTAGTTTAAGCACAGTGTGTTCGCCTATTGTTGTGACTTAGATAAAGATTTAAAGACCAATTTATGCAGAAATCCAGGTAATTCCAAAAGGGTTCACATACGTTTTCTTACCACTGTATAAGTTAAAGGTTAAATAAATAAAACATATATACAGTGCATTCAGAAAGTATTCAGACCCCTTGACTTATTTCAGATTTTGTTGCTGTATAACCTTATTCTAAAATTGATTAAATTGTGTTTTTTCCCTCATCAATCTGCACACAATACCCCATAATGAAAAAGCAAAAACTGGTTTTCAGAAATGTAATAAAAAAAAACAGAAATATTACATTTACATAAGTATTCACACTCTTTACTCAGTACTTTTTTGAAGCACCTTTGTCAGCATTTACAGCTTCAAGTCTTCTTGGGTATGATGCTACAAGCTTGGCACGCCTGTATTTGGGGAATTTCTCCCATTCTTCTTTGCAGAACCTATCAAGTCCTGTCAGGTTGGATGGTTTCTCCAAAGATGTTTGATCGGCTTCAAGTCCAGGCTTTGGCTGGGCCACTCAAAGACATTCAGAGACTTGTCCCAAAGCCACTCACACATGGTCTTATCTGTGTGCTTAGAGTCGTTGTCCTGGTAGAAGGTGAACCTTAGGACCTCAGACTGGGGCTGAGTGCTCTGGAGCAGGTTTTCATCAGGGATCTCTCAGTACTATGCTCCGTTCATCCTTCCCTTGATCCTGACTAGTCTCCCAGTCCCTGAAGCTGAAAAACATCCCTACAGCATGATGCTTCCACCACCATGCTTCACTGTAGGGATGGTGTCAGGGATAGTGCCAGGTGTCCTCCAGACGTGACGCTTGGCATTCAGGCCAAAGAGTTCGAAATTGGTTTCATCAGAACAGAAAATATTGTTTCTCATGGTCCAAGTCCTTTAGATGCCTTTTGGCAAACAGCTGTCATGTGCCTTTTACTGAAGAGCGGCTTCTGTCTGGCCACTCTACCACCTGATTGGTGGAGCGCTGCAGAGATGGTTGTCCTTCTGGAAGGTTCTTGCATCTCCAAAGAGGAACTCTGGAGCTAAGTCAGAGTGGCCATTGGGTTCTTGGTCCCCTCCCTGACTTAGGCCCTTCACCTCCGATTGCTCAGTTTGGCTGGGCGGCCAGCTCGAGGAAGAGTCTTGGTGGTTCCAAACTTCTTCCATTTAAGAATGATGGCGGCCACTGTGTTCTTGGGGAACTTCAATGCTGCAGAAATGTTTTGGTACCCTTCCCCAGATTTGTGCCTCGACACAATCCTGTCTTGGAGCTCTACGGACAATTCCTTCAACCTCATGGCTTGGTTTTTGCTCTGACATGCACTGTCAACTGTGGGACCTTACATAGACAGGTGTGTGCCTTTCCAAATCACATCCAATTAATTTAAATTTACCACAGGTGGACTCCACTCAAGTTGTAGAAACATCTCAAGGATGATCAATGGAAACAGGATGCACCTGAGCTCAATTTCAAGTCTCATAGCAAAGGGTCTGAATACTTGTGTAAATTAGGTATTTAATTTATTTTTGTATTTGTTTTGCCCCCGCCCCCAAAAAACTTTTCGCTTTGTCATTATGGGGTATTGTGTGTAGATTTTTGTGGATAATAAAACATATAAAACATTGAATATGGTGGAAAATGTCAAGGGGTCTGAATACTTTCCTAATGCACAGTATATATAATACGCAACATGTAGTTTCACTAGCTGAATAAAAGGTACCCGAAATGTTCCATATGCACAAAAGCTTATTTCTCTCAAATTTTGTGCACAAATTTGTTTACATCCCTGTTAGTTAACATTTCTCCTTTCCCAAGATAATCCATCCACCTGACAAATATGGCATATAAAGAAGCTGATTAAACAGTATGATCATTACACTGCACCTTGTGCTGGGGACAATATGAGGCCACTTTAAAATGTGCAGTTTTATCACACAACACAATGCCACAGTTGTTTCAAGTTTGAGGGTTGCTTGCAATTGGCATGCTGATTGCAATAATGTCCACCAGAGCTTAAGCCAGATAATTTAATATTTATTTCTCTACCATAAACTGCCTCCAACATCGTTTTTGAGAATTTGGCAGTATATGCAACTGGCTTCACAACCGTCCGCAGTCCACGTGTAACTACGCCAGCCCAGGACATCTTCATCTGGCTTTTTCACCTGCGGGATCGTCTGAGACCAGCCACCCAGACAGCTGATGAAACTGTGTGTTTGGGCCTCCCGAGTGGTGCAGCGGTCTAAGGCACTGCATCGCAGTGCTGAGGTGCCACTACAGCCTCGGGCTCGAGGCCCGGAACTACAGCCTCGGGTTCTAGGCCGTGACCGGGAGACCCATAGGGCAATACACAATTAGCCCAGAATCATCCGGTGGGTCTAGAAGCGACACACGACTTTCGCCTCTCCCAAGTTGCAGCGATGAGACAAGATAGTAAATACCAATTGGATATAAAAAAAGGGGTTACATTTTTTTATCTGGGTTTGCACAATCAAAGAATTTCTGCACAAACTGTCAGAAACCGTCTCAGTGAAGCTCATCTGCGTGCTCATCGTCCTCACCAGGGTCTTAGCCTGACTGCAGTTTGGCTTCGTAGTCGACTTCAGTGGGCATATTCTCACCTTCTGTACGATGGCCACTAGCATGCTGGAGAAGTGTGCTCTTCACAGAGGAATCCCGGTTTGAACTGTACCTGCCAGATGGCGTAGTGTTGGCGAGGAGTTTGCTGATGTCAACCTTATGAAAAGAGTGCCCCATGGTGGCGGTGGGGTAATGGTATGGGCAGGCATAAGCTACGGACAACGAACACAGTTGCATTTTATCGATGGCAATTTGTATGTACAGAGATCCCGTGACAAGATCCTGAGGCCCATTGTCGTGCCATTCATCTGCCGCCATCATCTCTGAAAATGTCCCAGTTCTTCCATGGCCTGCATACTCACCAGACATGTCACCCATTGAGCATGTTTGGGATGCTCTGGATCAACGTGTTTGACAGCGTGTTCCAGTTCCCACCAACATCCAGCAACTTCGCACAGCCATTGAAGAGAAGTGGGACAACATTTCACAGGCTAAAATCAACAGCCTGATCAACTCTATGCGAAGGAGATGTGTTCCCACCAAATACTGACTGGTTTTCTGATCCACACCCCTAACTTTTTTTAAGGTATCTGTGACCAACAGATGTGTATCTGTACTCCAAGTCATTTACACTCTACAAGGAGATGAGAGGAGAGGGGGGGTACACCTGCGTACACGTGCTTCTACACCTGCATTGCTTGCTGTTTGGGGTTTTAGGCTGGGTTTCTGTACAGCACTTTGAGATATCGGCTGATGTACGAAGGGCTATATAAATACATTTGATTTGATTTGATTTGGGTAGAGGGAAGGAGAGGAGGGGATGGAGGGAGGGAAGGAGACGAGGGGAGGGAGAGAGAGGGAACAACTCGAGGGAATGTCTCAGTACTCTATTTAACAAGGCTTTAGTAGACAGCATGCTGAGGTAAAGTAGATACTTCATGCCTTTAATAAATTAGAGTTAGGGACTGCTATTCATTGTTTAGTTTGTGATGCTTATAGTTAGGGGTGGGGTTGGGAGAGCTGATCCTGGATCAGAAATAGCTGATGACAAACACAGTGGTTAAAGGGGAATGTACATTCAAAGGGAGGCAACATTTACAAAAGACAGAAAAACGTAGGCGGAGTCATAACACTTCCTCAACCAATGTGCCTCAGAGTTTGGATCTGCTCACCTGTCAGCTGGCACGCCGCTGAGAGCCACATCCCTTCACCTGTTGATGCAATGATGGTATGCAGCAGTTTCGCCCTAACCTGACTGACTGGCTCTGCTATACCTGGAAACAGGTGCATCTGTGTCAGCACACACACAAACACAACACAGAGGTGACAGTTGAAGCATAGCTATGTCAGGCATTCCCATGTTGGCGCCAGTACAGGTCAGCCATTCAGGCAGGAGACTCCATACTGTCACTCAGACCTTCACACTACAGGCGGAGACGGTGAACATATGAAATAAGAGTTAAGGAATGCTGCAATAGCCAAAATTACTATATTATTTAAAAAAAAACTAAAAATGACACAAGCTGTTATATGATCCAGATCCACATTCTTCGAAATCAACCAACAGCATTCTTCAAAACAAACTGGCAAAACGGGTTCTTTCAAACAGTCTGCTTGGAGAGCACAGCAAAGGCTTCAGGAAATGACACACAGGACGTGGTGCTCAACCTTGAAAGGGCCTGAGAGACAGAGATGGGGGGGTAGACAATAACGAGAGGAAGGAGAAAGAGAGAGAGAGAGGGTCTGTGAAGAGCAGTGAGAGACAGACAGACTGAAAATCAATTTCCTTATCTTACATAATATAGTCACATTATATGGAGAGGAGGGTTTTCAGGTTCGCCGTAGCTTGCAGACCTACAGGGTAACTTTAAACACACCCCAAGGGGAGATCTGAAAGCAATGCTTGGTATGTGAGTAATAGAGCTAGAGAAAGACATGCCTCCATCAAAACAGCCCAGCATATGTCCTCCTTCACCATCACTGCAGAGTCAGTGTGGCAGTGAGAGACAGTGCAGTATGTCTACAGTGAGTCAGCACACAAGTAGGACAGAGGCAAAATGGGGTTAAGACGAGACCAAACCGCACCACATCTCTCCTTATCAAATGCGATAGCGCAATTCCACACCAGCATGGCCTGAATTTTTTTTATGTATCACAGATTGTTCTGGAAATTCTCACATAAAAACTTCATTGTGAGGAAGGATGTTTAACATGATTTTTACATTTGTATAACAAACCCTTTTTGAGAAAAAAACCGTACATCTTGGTGTCATTATATTTTAGAGCACACTAATGAGTATCGAGTATGTCTATATTCAGAAGAAAAAAAATAACATTCATATATTCAACATAAAACATTATTAATATCTCAAAAGTAAGCTTTTGATATACATTTAAAAAATATATAAAAATGTAAAAATACACATATTGTTTGGAACAAAATACTCTTCAAACATCACAATTTTACGAAATGACGAAATAATACATTTTATACATAGACATTGAAATTATAGGTCATCAACCAATCACAGCCCTCCTGTAGGATTGCACATTCAGCAAATCACCAGCTGAGGGAGTACCCTTTGAATCAATTTTCCCATTCACTGAATTGGTGGTGCTCATAAAATGAACCATAACTATAAAAGCCCACTCTGAAAATTTGATGTACTTGTCAAGTATATTGTTTAAAACAATGTCAAATTTTACAAAATCAGATAAGGTACTAATGACATATTAATAGTTTGAATGTTGAATAAATGAATATGTAAAATTGTATTTGTGAATGTTGTGATACTCCATATTTTAGAGCACATCATTAGGAGCATACTGACACCAGGTCGGTGTCTGCATCATGTACAGTTCACAGATCATTGGGTCTTACAGGAGGCAGAAAGGTCTAACAAGGGCCTTAAAATGGTCACCTTCATCAGGATTTTTTCTAATTGTTTGTGTTAAAAATGTAAAAAGCATATCAAACATCCTTCCCTCAATGAAGTTTCTATGTGAGAATTGCAAGAACAATCTGAGACACCCAAAATATTTCCAGCTATGCTGGCATTGAAGAGACTGCCAGCACCACTACAGCTCTAAGAGACCGGGGGGAAATTAGATTTCTTCCTTCATTGATTAGAAGCCAGTTTGCATCCTGAGGACAGGGAGTACCGTCCGTACTTCTGGATTCACCAGCAAACTCCCTCTTATTACCAATGACTCTTCAGCATATCAGAGAGATTATTTTCTATGTAGTATTACACAAATTGGGGCAATATGTATCACAGGTATAGGAGCAGTCAGCTGTTGTGTAGGTGCATTGTGGGGACTTCATTCGAGAGAGAGGTCCATATGAAAAAGCTTGCTGATCCTACACATCAGATGATGCGCTTGGCTAAGAGATCCAATTCTAAACCCGGACATCTAGATTCTATGACATTTAACAACCAGTGAACACTTCAGTATTAGTCTAAACAAATGTGGGGACTACTAGCAGAGCACTCCTTTCAGATGTAGAGCGCTTCCACCTTATCTGCCCTGAGCTCAGGAATGGGAAGGGGCTGGCTGGTAAGCTATTGGAAGAAAGTTTTCAACAGGACAATGACCCAACACACCTCCCGACTTTGTAACACTGTACCAAAACCGGCCTCGAGCGTGCGCCATCGTGCGCAAATTGATTTTGTCCCCCACACCAAACACGATCACGACACGGAGGTTCAAATATCAAAACGAACACTGAACCAATTATATTAATTTGGGGACAGGTCAAAAAGCATGAAACATTTATGGCAATTTAGCTAGCTAGCTTGCTGTTGCTAGCTAATTTGTCCTGGGTATATAAACGTTGAGTTGTTATTTTACCTGAAATGCACAAGGTCCTCTATTCCGACAATTCATCCACATATACAACAGTCAACCGAATCGTTTATAGTCATCTCTCCTCCTTCCAGGCTTTTTCTTCTTTGAACTTTATATGGCGATTGGCATCTAACGTTCATAGTTACCATGACGACTGAACAAATTCAGTTCACCTTTCAATCACCCACGCGGGCATAACCAATGAGGAGATGGCACGTGGGTATCTGCTTCTATAAACCAATGAGGAGATGGGAGAGGCAGAAATAGAACTGCCTTCTATTTTAGCGCTTGGCAACGCAGACACTCGTTGGCACACGCGAGCAGTGTGGGTGCAATAATTGAATAACATGCATGTTTACATTTATTTTGCAATGGTGTGGACAGCGTATAAGGGCTATTTGACCAAGAAGGAGAGTGATGGAGTGCTGCATCAGATGACCTGGCCTTGACAATCACCAGACCTCAACCCAATTGAGATGGTTAGGGATGAGTTGGACCGCAGCGTGAAAAGCAGCCAACAATTGCTCAGCATGTGTGTATGTGTGTTTGGGGGGCGGGGGAGACCCCCTGCAGGCCCCACAGTTTGGGAACCACTGCTTTACTGTACTATACTCTACTGAACTCTACTGTGCAGTACTTTGTGTACCTATTTAGGATACATCACCATGAAGGGAATGACATTCATAATTATGCATTTCTATGTAGTACAGATCAGGGACCCATGGTGAAATTCCGTTACCACAATTGCGTTAGCAGGTGTAAATCCACTTCACTTACTGTAGTAAGCAAATAATCAAAACAGATTTTTTTCAGAGTCGATGCCTCATGTCATAGCTGACACCCCATTCTTTCTGCAGACATCGATGAATCTTAATTCCGAGTAGATATTTAACAGAGTTCTTGGAAAACGTGGACACAAACTGAGGGAGATTGTACAAAAATTCTGTTAACTAACTTTGCACCTACACAGTTCCTCCAGTAAATGTGTTTTTGTAAAATTATCAGAAATTTGTTTGAAGTAGTCCTTGTGCATAGAGTTGTATGGTTTGTTAAATCTTTTAAAAAACAGTTTTTTGAGGGGAGTCTCAGCTGGGGAGTTTATCTGAAAGTTAATTGAGACGGACAAGCCAAAGATGTGGAGAATCAGTTTGCAATGCCTTCTCCATCACAATCACTGTAAGCAGACACTGTATAATAATAGTGTCATCACTAATCCACATCATGAGAAGCAAAACCAAACCTAAAGAAAACATTTTACAGTCCCCGTAAAAACCTTTGGCTAACATACAACTGAAACCTGCAGGGAGAGAAATACAGCCATGTTCTGAGCAGGCAACTCCAGACCTCCTCCTCCCATACACAAATAAAGCCTTCCACTGCAGAGGGATAGAGATAATGAGTAGCGCTGTGTGTGTATGTGCGTATGCGTGTGGGTCTGTGTGCGCGCGCGTGTGTGGATTTGAACACTCAAAGAGAGGCCTATGATAGGAGTGGCAGTGTGGCAAATTTTTAAGTGGTGATGGAATTCCAGAGCCAGCCAACAGATCCCCACTCTGTGCATGATCATTTTAACTAACACATAGCTAAAAACAAATCCCCACATTAAAGCGTTCAGCATAGCGTGCGATTGGTCACAAGCCTCAGCTTCACACAGTTTGTTAGATTCAGCTTGTCAGTCTCTCTGCTGGTTAGTCAGGGAAAAACTAAGAGCACAAATAAATGCATGCGAATGTGAACTCCTGTCATGGTCATAACATCATTGTTTCCATAGGGCTTTTAAAAGGGGTGTGTGTAGGGGCCATAGGGGTATGTGTAGGGTGAGGTACTGTACTGTGAGGGAGGAGAGAGGGCTATTGCTCTCAGAGAGGACAGCAGAGAGACTACAAGGAAGGCAATGTTTCACCTAATTGTATATGTTTTTTTAGGAAGTGGGCAAAGAACCTTGAGAAAAACATTCATAGCCAAAGGCACCAAATATTCCCGTAGAAAGGAGGTGGGTGGTGTGTGTGGGGACAGTGGCAGGGGAGGGGGGGACATTGTGAAGGGGAGCCGTTTTCCTGGCGTGTCTGGCTGAGGGAGGAGAAGAGCAATTGATTGAAAGGGACAGAGTGAACAGCACATTTCACATCGGGGACGCCTTCAGCCCTGACCCACGGCATCTGCCCCGTTCCTCCACTCCTATCAAGATTCGTCATGGAAACAGACATCCATCATCACTGCCAATCAGATCACAGCAATGTCTGAGCTGCTGCTAACTATCTGGCCATGCTAGACAGGACAGAGGAACACGGCTTTCTAAAAAGTAGACCCAGATTGCTGCCGTTGGGAGGACCGTGAACAGACACACACAAATCAAATTGTATTTGTCACATGCGCCGAAAACAACAGGTGTAAACTTTTCCGTGAAATGCTTACTTACAAGCCTTTTCCCAACAATGCAGAGTTAAAAAAAAGTAAGAACAAATTGCAAAAGAAAAAAAAGAAAATAGAAACAACAAAAGCACCGTAACGAGGCTATACAGAAGGAGTACCGGTACCGAGTCAATGTGCAGGGGTGCGAGACAGTTGAGGTAATATGTAGGTAGCGGTAAAAGTGACTAGGCAATCAGGATAGATAGTGTGAAAGTGTGTATGTGTGAGTGTGTGTGACAACAATACGCGTGTGTGAGCATATGCAGTGTGTGTGTGTCTGTCAGTGTAATATGTGTGTGTGAGTCCAGTGAGTGTGCATAGAGACAGCGCAAGAAAGTCAGTGCAAAACAAAAAGAGGGGTCAATGCAAATAATCAAATGGCCACACGGACTAACTGTTCAGCAATCTTATGGCTTGGAGGTAGAAGCTGTTCAGTAACCCTTTGGTCCCAGACTTGGCGCTCCGGTATCGCTTGCCATGCGGTAGCAGAGAGAACAGAGAGAACAGTCTATTACTTACGTGGCTGGATTTTTAGGGGCCTTCCTCTGACACCACCTGGTATAGAGGTCCTGGATGCCAGGTCTCTGACCTCCCCCCATAGGCTCTCTCATCGTCGTCGGTGATCCGGCCTACCACCATTGTGTTGTCGCTAAACTTAATGATGGTGTTGGAGTCGTCCGTGGCCACGCAGTCGTGGGTGAACAGGGAATACACGATGGGACTAAGCATGCACCCCTGAGGGGTCCCCTTGTTGCCTACCCTCACCACCTGGGGCCTGTCAGTCAGGAAATCCATGATCCAGTTGCAGAAGGAGGTGTTCAGTCCCAGTGTCCTTAGCTTAGTGATGACTTGGAGGGCATTATGGTGTTGAACACTGAGGTGTTGTAAATGAACAGCACTCTCACACAGGTGTTCCTTTTGTCCAGGTGAGAAAGGAAAGTGTGAAGTGCAATAGAGATTGCATCATCTGTGGATCTTTTGTGGTGGTATGCAAACTGGAATGGGTCTAGGGTGTCTGGGATGATGGTGTAGATGTGAGTCATGACCAGCCTTTCAAAGCATTTCATGGCTACAGATGTGAGTGCTACAGGGTGATAGTCATTTATACAGGTTACATTGGTATTCTTGGGCACAGGGACTATGGTGGTCTGCTTGAAACATAGTCCCACTCAAACTCTGAGCATTGCTCCAATGAGCTACAAGGTACCACAGTGATTACACAGGGGTCCACCAGTACAATAATAGTGTGTGTAGTCAAACTCAATTTTTTTGCACATATTTAACCCCTTATATTTTTGGGCATAAAACTACCTCCATCGTTAGTATGGGTTACCTTCAGACAGAGTCCTGTGACAATTGTGGGAGTCGTAGAGCAAAAAGAGAACACCATCATGTTCATGAGAGTCTCCCCTTTCCATAGAGTGGTCATAATAGTTTGTAGACCACAGACGTTTGTGAGAAGACCGATTTTCGGGATGTCTCATGGTCTGACAAACACCGCTTTAGCTCGGCCACCTTCCACTGCAGATAGGGAGGCCGACATGGGCGGATGCGGTGGATTGAGATGCCGCCAATGCAAAAAAAAGATCTCTAGCTTAAACTGATGGATTTTGGAGATTGTTTTATTATGTTAATTAGATTGACGCACGTGTGCATCAATATACTTGAGGATTATTATTGAGTTACATTTGGGTGGCGAGTAAATGTCGAATATGCTCTGAGAGTGTGCTAATACTTGATTTTGATAAACATATTAATGATCAAAACATTTCCTAGTCAAATTAATTATGCAGAGACTCAGATTTTTCACTTTAAAATGAACACCAAATACAATCCATTGACTTAAAAGTTTAACAAGCCATACAACTCTACGCACACAGACTACTTTTTACAATTTACACAGAAAATTCTCCAAAACACACTTACAGGAAGAACTGTGCAGATATAAAGTTTGGGTACGAGAATAAAACTGATGGAGATTTCACCATAACTCTGTTATCAAACTTTATATCTGTATAGTTTTTCCAGTAAATGTGTTTTTGTAAAATGATCAGTAGAACATATAAAAGTAGTCCTTGGGCATAGAGTTGTATGGTTTGTTAATCTTCAGAATAATTTTTTTTTGTTTGGCGTATATTGTAAAGTGAAGAATTGGAGTCTCAGCGTAATTCCGTTACTGTGGAACTACCTTCCACTTCCTCTGTAAAACACGATTGCATTCTTTCTGTTTCCTTTTGTCAACACCCCTCCACTCCATCGTGACAAACAAGTGTCAGTACTGACACTACTTACTACAACACCATGTGAAACACACACTAATCCATAACTCCCATGAATATCCATATAATTAGGGAGCCATGCAGAGAAGGATTCAGCCAAGTTAGTTCACAGTGATCTACAATTCACACACACTCAGTTAACAACGAGAGAGAAGAGAATAGATTGAGAGAATGGATGGGCAAAAGAAAAGAGAAGATGAAAAGAAAAGATGAGGAGACAGAAGACAAAGCGAGAAGGTGGATTAAGAAAGAGAATGGGGCAGCAATGAGAATACCAGAGCAGTGCCCAGGTTATTCCTCTGGTGTGTGTCCCATACCAGACCAAACACACAAACACAGACTGCTGGCAGACTTCTGGCTATTGTGGAAAACACACACGTCTATTTAATCCTCTTAAATCAGGACAGGCCTGTCCTCAAATCCCCAAGAAACTCTCTCTGTATGGGTGGGTGTGTGTGTGTGTGTGTGTGTGTGTGTGTGTGTGTGTGTGTGTGTGTGTGTGTGTGTTTGTTTGTTTGTTGGGAGGGCAACCAGCAGAATCTAATGAGATTTGTGTAATCAATTAAAGGTAAAGAAAACAGAAAGGTGGGAGCGCTCAGGACCTCAGACTAGAGGTCGACCGATTAATCGGAATGATCGATTAATTAGGGCCGATTTCAAGTTTTCATAACAATCGGAAATCTGTATTTTTGGACACCCATTTGGCCCGATTTATTTATTTTTGTCACGGTCGTCCTCCTCTTCATCTGAAGAGGAGAGTCGAGATGGATTGGAAGACCAAAATGCGGCGTGGTATGTGTTCATCATTTATTTTACTACAGAAAAACACTGAACACTGAAAACCCTATACAAAACAATAAACAAACTAACAATCGTGAAGCTAATGCAAACTGCGCTGAAAGAAGCAATCAACATAGACAATCACCCACAAACAAACAGTGCAACCCAGGCTACCTAAGTATGATTCTCAATCAGAGACAACTAATGACACCTGCCTCTGATTGAGAACCATACTAGGCCGAAACATAGAAATCCCCAAATCATAGAAAATCAAACATAGACTGCCCACCCAACTCACGCCCTGACCATACTAACTAAATACAAAAACAAAGGAAATAAGTCAGAACGTGACAATTTTTCTCTTTTTTTTACACCTCTATTTAATCTTTATTTAATTAACTAGGCAAGTCATTAAGAACACATTCTTATTTTCAATGACGGCCTAGGAACGGTGGGTTAACTGCCTTGTTCAGGGGCAGAACGACAGATTTTCACCTTGTCAGCTCGGGGGATTCAATCTTGCAACCTTACAGTTAACTAATCCAACGCAATAACCACCTGCCTCTCATTGCACTCCACGAGGAGACTGTCTGTTACGTGAATGCAGTAAGCCAAGGTAAGTTGCTAGCTAGCATTAAACTTATCTTATAAAAAACAATCAATCAATCATAATCACTAGTTAACTACACATGGTTGATGATATTACTAGTTTATCTAGCGTGTCTTGCGTTGCATATAATCGATGCGGTGCGTATCGTAGCTCCAACGTGTACCTAACCATGAACATCAATGCCTTTCTTAAAATCAATACACATTAGTATATATTTTTAAACCTGCATATTTAGCTAAAAGAAATCCAGATTAGCAGGCAATATTAACCAGGTGAAATTATGTCACTTCTCTTGCGTTCATCGTAATTGACATAACATTGAATGTAACAAGAATATTTATGCAATGTAACAGGAATATTTAGACTAATGGATGCCACCCCTTAGATAAAATACGGAACGGTTCCGTATTTCACTGAAAGAATAAACATCTTGTTTTCGAGATGATAGTTTCCGGATTCGACCATATTAATGACCTAAGGCTCATATTTCTGTGTGTTATTATGTTATAACTAAGCCTATGATTTGATAGAGCAGTCTGACTGAGCGGTGGTAGGCAGCAGCAGGCTCATAAGCATTCATTCAAACAGCACTTTCCTGCGTTTTGCCAGCAGCTTTTCGCTGTGCGTCAAGCATTGCGCTGTATATGACTTCAAGCCTATCAACTCCCGAGATTAGGCTGGTGTAACCGAAGTGAAATGGCTAGCTAGTTAGGGGGTGTGTGCTAATAGCGTTTCAAACGTCACTCGCTCTGAGACTTGGAGTGGTTATTCCCCTTGCTCTGCATGGGTAACGCTGCTTCAAGGGTGGCTGTTGTGATGTGTTCCTGGTTCGAGCCCAGGGAGGAGCGAGGAGAGGGACGGAAGCTATACTGTTACACTAGCAATACTAAAGTGCCTATAAGAACATCCAATAGTCAAAGGTTAATGAAATACAAATGGTATAGAGAGAAATAGTCCTATAATTCCTATAATAACTACAACCTAAAACTTCTTACCTGGGAATATTGAAGACATGTTCAAAGGAACCACCAGCTTTCATATGTTCTCATGTTCTGAGCAAGGAACATAAACATTAGCTTTCTTACATGGCACATATTACACTTTTACTTTCTTCTCCAACACCTTGTTTTTGCATTATTTAAACCAAATTGAACATGTTTAATTATTTATTTGAGGCTAAATTGATTTTATTGATGTATTATATTAAGTTAAAATAAGTGTTCATTCAGTATTGTTGCAATTGTCATTATTACAAATAAATAAATAAAAATTGGCCGATTAAATTGGTATCGGCCTTTTTTGGTGCTCCAATAATCGGTATCGGCGTTGAAAAATCATAAATCGGTCGACCTCTACCTCAGACTGGGGAAGGTTCACCTTCCAACAGGACAACGACGCTAACCACACAGCCAAGACAACGCTGGAGTGGCTTCGGGACAAGTCTCTAAAGGTCCTTGAGTGGCCCAGCCAGAGCCCGGACATAAACCCGATCTAACATCTATGGAGAGACCTGCAGCAACTCTCCCCATCCAACCTGACAGAGCTTAAGAAGAATGGGAGAAACTCCCCAAATACAGGTGTGCCAAGCTTGTAGCATCACACCCAAGAAAACTCAAGGCTTTAATCGCTGCCAAAGCTGCTTCAACAAAGTACTGAGTAAAGGGTCTGAATACTGAAAACCTGTTTTTGCTTTGTCATTATGAGTTACTGTGTGTAGATTGTTGAGGGAAAAAAACAATTTAATACATTTTAGAATAAGGCTGTAACCTAACAAAATGTGGAAAAAGTATTGGGGTCTGAATACTTTCCGAAAGCACTGTACACAATCCATGTCTCAATTGTCTCTTAAAAGGCTTGAAAATTATTCTTTAAGCTGTCTCCTCCCCCTTCATCTACTCTGATTGAAGTTGATTTAACAGGTGCCATCAACAAGGGATCATAGCTTTCACCTGGTCAGTCTGTCATAGAAAGGTGTTTTGTACATTAAGTGAATTTCCCTATTTTTTGCTCAACAAACAGTTCTCTTATTCCAGCACTTGGCACTGTGCACACGCATGGTCATGGCTGTATGTACATTTACCCACACTCTCAAGCAAACTTTCATACTGATGAATATCACACTTTGCATTGAAATGATTGGCATGGTTTACGCAGAGATTTGTGCCAATGCATGATTGATCTTACGCCGATTAAGATAAGCGGATTAAGGTGTTTATATGACTATTGCATAATCTGCCTACTGCCATAATCAGTTTAATATCAAATTATTACTGTGCATGTAAACGTACTCATTGCTGACGTCCATGCTGCCAAGACTAGAGAACGACTGATATGGATTTTTTGAAACGGGATACCTAGTCAATTGCACAACTGAATGCATGGCTGATGCCGATATTGATTTCTGGAGGTCAAGGATGGCTGACATTTTAGGCCGATATTCAATATTATTACATTTGAACATTTGGATGACAACATTTCCCAGAGACAGCCATGTATGGATTAATGCATCAATCTAAATAATAAAAACAATCCAACAACATAACAACATAATGGTAATAATTGTATTTGATTGGTAAATCTCTTGATAAACTGGGTAAATTAAGATGGCATAGGCCTACTCACAATACAGTTAGGCATATTCATAATCAGCGTGTGCATTAAGGGATTGGGTTTATTGTGGCTGATGAGTGGAGTCTATGGTGCTACAGATGACAATCTGTTTGCTTTCCATTTGGGACTTATATTAGCTTACTGATCAACATCTGCATAGGAGCATCGCTCCAGCATGTCACACCTGTATGGAAGGTCATCAGAAAATAATATCTATTCAACGCAAATGGGTCCTAAGTAACATGATTTGTGATCACGGATGCTTATGAAACAAGTATTGTTTTCTGTGATCGGAAAAACCTTGCTTTTTTCTGCTTTCAGGACTCATCTCTGAACAACTCAATTAGCTAGTTCAGATATCTGTCAAGAAATGGGCGGGTTGTAACTTGATCCTAGTACTACGAGTGAATAGAGTGAGACTGTAACTCCGCTCCCTTTCACATCTCTCTGCATCGCTCATATCACTTGGAGCTGTTTACTGCTACTATGAGAACTAGCTCAATGTTGATGACATGTGCTACCAAGCCATAAATGTGCATAATATCTAACAAGGAGAGCGAGGGTAGGAAAAAAAGATGAAACGATCATGCACATTGTCTGAATGACTCAAATCTGCCCATAGTTTGAGAAGTGAGAACGCACACACGCATCTACAGCTTTCTCGGTCCATAACCTTGCAGGAAGGTTCTTAGGTAGCTTTACCTATTGCCAACCTTTATTTAGGCATTTTGAAACACTTCCTTCTTTCCCTATTACGACAGTCATCTAATCCAACTATCAATTGTCAATTTACGGATACAATTGTGGCTGGTCAGATCAGCTCACCAGTAAATAGTTCACACCGCAAGTCAGATGGCTTGTTGCCGAAAATGGCGCATGTTCAGAAAAACAACATCAGCTAGCTACATCGGCTATTACATCAGCTAGCTACATCGGCTATTACATCAGCTAGCTACATCGGCTATTACATCAGCTAGCTACATCGGCTATTAGCTCCTATCTAATACAGTGCCTTGCGAAAGTATTCAGCCCCCTTGAACTTTGCGACCTTTTGCCACATTTCAGGCTTCAAACATGAAGATATAAAACTGTATTTTTTTGTGAAGAATCAACAACAATCATGAAGTGGAACGACATTTATTGGATATTTCAAACTTTTTTAACAAATCAAAAACTGAAAAATTGGGCGTGCAAAATTATTCAGCCCCTTTACTTTCAGTGCAGCAAACTCTCTCCAGAAGTTCAGTGAGGATCTCTGAATGATCCAATGTTGACCTAAATGACTAATGATGATAAATACAATCCACCTGTGTGTAATCAAGTCTCCGTATAAATGCACCTGCACTGTGATAGTCTCAGAGGTCCGTTAAAAGCGCAGAGAGCATCAGGAAGAACAAGGAACACACCAGGCAGGTCCGAGATACTGTTGTGAAGAAGTTTAAAGCCGGATTTGGATACAAAAAGATTTCCCAAGCTTTAAACATCCCAAGGAGCACTGTGCAAGCAATAATATTGAAATGGAAGGAGTATCAGACCACTGCAAATCTACCAAGACCTGGCCGTCCCTCTAAACTTTCAGCTCATACAAGGAGAAGACTGATCAGAGATGCAGCCAAGAGGCCCATGATCACGCTGGATGAACTGCAGAGATCTACAGCTGAGGTGGGAGACTCTGTCCATAGGACAACAATCAGTCGTATATTGCACAAATCTGGCCTTTATGGAAGAGTGGCAAGAAGAAAGCCATTTCTTAAAGATATCCATAAAAAGTGTTGTTTAAAGTTTGCCACAATCCACCTGGGAGACACACCAAACATGTGGAAGAAGGTGCTCTGGTCAGATGAAACCAAAATTGAACTTTTTGGCAACAATGCAAGACGTTATGTTTGGCGTAAAAGCAACACAGCTCATCACCCTGAAAACACCATCCCCACTGTCAAACATGGTGGTGGTAGCATCATGGTTTGGGCCTGCTTTTCTTCAGCAGGGACAGGGAAGATGGTTAAAATTGATGGGAAGATGGATGGAGCCAAATACAGGACCATTCTGGAAGAAAACCTGATGGAGTCTGCAAAAGACCTGAGACTGGGACAGAGATTTGTCTTCCAACAAGACAATGATCCAAAACATAAAGCAAAATCTACAATGGAATGGTTCAAAAATAAACATATCCAGGTGTTAGAATGGCCAAGTCAAAGTCCAGACCTGAATCCAATCGAGAATCTGTGGAAAGAACTGAAAACTGCTGTTCACAAATGCTCTCCATCCAACCTCACTGAGCTCAAGCTGTTTTTCAGTCTCTCGATGTGCAAAACTGATAGAGACATACCCCAAGCGACTTACAGCTGTAATCGCAGCAAAAGGTGGCGCTACAAAGTATTAACTTAAGGGGGCTGAATATTTTTTTTTTTGATTTGTTAAAAAAGTTTGAAATATCCAATAAATGTCGTTCCACTTCATGATTGTTGATTCTTCACAAAACAATACAGTTTTATATCTTTATGTTTGAAGCCTGAAATGTGGCAAAAGGTCGCAAAGTTCAAGGGGGCCGAATACTTTCGCAAGGCACTGTATCTTAGCATCATGTTATGAGTGGCGGCTGGCATAGGAGCAGCTTTGCTGTGTAGAGAGAAGGCCCAATAGCCGATGGACTACACAAGGCCAATAAGACAAGACTAAAACATCTACCTCAGCTCATATCAGTTGACTTCCTGGTAACAGTGTGCCTGTTGGCGAGATGCTGTTGCTGCATCTCATAAGCGTAAACAAAAGCAGAACTGACAAGAGGTCTTTACCATGTCAGCATGCGTCACCCTCTGCTCCGCTCGGCTCTAGGCATGAACATTATCAGATTTCTGCATGCGTTGGATGTGAAGAACACAACTTTGTTTGGTCAAATGAACTGTCTGACGAACATTGTGTGCGATTGTAGAATGACTGTGGAATACAAGTCCCTTGTGATGTCGCTGCTCAGTGGACAGATTAAATCAAATCTACCATAGAGGTCAAAGGCTTCACAGTAAGATCACACCCAAACTCCTCAACTATTAGACGCCATATACAATGTGGAACTGCAAACGACTGACTGTGAAATACCTCCCAGATATAGGATTATGCTGATATGACAGCCACATTGAGAATGTGGGAATAAGCAGAGGCCTTATGAGTAGATTTGTCAAGTGATCCTATGGTTGGGATGTGGTGAAGAGAAGAGAAGCTAAAAAGAAGAACTGGGAATAATATCTCAAAGCTCGAAATCTACATCTCAGCTGCTCAACAAGACGTGTGTGACTTCATCTTCAGACAGGAAATAAAGAGGAAACGGGATGAGGATTGGAGGAATGCCACCGTCTCTGTCCTCCTTGAGGAATGACCACGGTGACGAAGAGGCTGTTGACAGGAGTACTCAACATCATGTGTTCAGAATTAGAATGGATCTAAATGGTTCTCAAGAGCACAATACGTTCCATCCAGGCAGGCAGAAAGAGTCTGGAGCACAGCTGAGAGCCCATTCACAATACGTTCCATCCAGGCAGGCAGGCAGGCAGGCAGAAAGAGTCTGGAGCACAGCTGAGAGCCCATTCACAATACGTTCCATCACTCAGGCAGAAAGAGTCTGGAGCACAGCTGAGAGCCCATTCACAATATGTTCCATCCAGGCAGTCAGAAAGAGTCTGGAGCACAGCTGAGAGCCCATTCACAATATGTTCCATCCAGGCAGGCAGAAAGAGTCTGGAGCACAGCTGAGAGCCCATTCACAATACGTTCCATCCAGGCAGGCAGAAAGTGTCTGGAGCACAGCTGAGAGCCCATTCACAATACTTTCCATCCAGGCAGGCAGGCAGGCAGAAAGAGTCTGGAGCACAGCTGAGAGCCCATTCACAATACGTTCCATCCAGGCAGGCAGGCAGGCAGAAAGAGTCTGGAGCACAGCTGAGAGCCAGAATCAGAGCAGTGGTCGTGTGGTTCAAAAGATCCTCGATGTCCAAAACAGTCTTGAAGGAAAAGCAGCAGCTCCTTGGTAAGAAGCCAATTCAATCTATTAAAGTATTATTTTGAAATTCCCATATTTAACAATTTAATTCAATATTCAAGTGTGCGGTAATTAAATGTATGTTTTTTTTGTTTGTTTCAGACCTTCCGCAACACTCACTCATCCTTGATGTCAAGACCAGATGGAACTCTATCTAATGATGGAGAGATTGATGGAGCAGTATCCAGCCATCCAAGCAGCAGCATTGGACCAACGACTGCAAAAAGCAACCTGGACCGTCTGAAGGATGAGGACTTCCATAAGGCTGAGGAGTTTGTCCAGCTCATGAGAATCCTCAATACATCCACACTGTATGTGTCATGTGAAAAGAATGCCCCCTGTGGACAGATCATACCCATCCTCCACAAACTGGAAGAGCACTTCACTATGAAGCATGAAGATACAACATTTGTGGCAACCATCAAAGAGAAGGTGTGGGAGAACCTCTCTGAGCGCTATCAGGATGAGGACATTCAAGCCTTCCTGCATGAGGCCACAGCAATGGACCCCAGATTTAAAGGGAGGCTGAGTGACGCTACCTGGGCCAGACTGAGGAAGGCAACTGTTGAGGCCAATGTGAGAGGAGCAACACCAGGGTTGTCGGAGCAGACAGACACAGAGCACCAGACACAGGAGGAGGAGTCTGAAGGTGAAGGAGAGGAAAAGGAGGAGACAGTCCCTCCATTGAACAAAACGAGGAGTGCCTTGGAGGAGCTGTTCTCAGAGGACAGAGAGTTGAGGTTGACAATCCAACAGGACACCTCGTCCCTCACCATCAGCGAGTGTGTTTACCTAGAGGTCGAGCTCTACAAAGGCGTGCATCCCATCCCCATCTCCATGGTTGAAGATCTTGTGATGTGGTGGTGGGAGAAGAGAACTACTCTACCACTCCTCACAAACACTGCAACAAGCTACCTCTGTGCTCAAGCCTCCTCCACCCCTAGCGAGAGGGTATTTTCGACTGCAGGGAACACAATAAGCCAGGAGAAGTCCCGACTTCTGCCAGAGAAGGCAAATATGCCGGAGTGGCAGGTAACCTAGTGTTTAGGGCGTTGGACTTGTAACCGAAAGGTTGCAAGATCGAATCCCTGAGCTAACAAGGTAAAACTGTTGTTCTGTCCCTGAACAAGGCAGTTAACCCACTGTTCCTAGGCCGTCATTGAAAATAAGAATTTGTTCTTCACTGACTTGCCTAGTTAAAATAAAGGTAAAATAAAAATGTTGCTCTTTCTCCAGAAGAACTGCTAAGAACTGTTAGTCCTTCTGCAGCCTACCTGCATGCCCCACCTGTGTTGCTCTATACCACTGTCTTTTCTTTTACAGCCTACCTGCATGCCCCACCTGTGATGCTCTATACCACTGTATTGTCTTCTGCAGTCTACCTGCATGCCCCACCTGTGTTGCTCTATACCACTGTATTGTCTTCTGCAGCCTACCTGCATGCCCCACCCGTGTTGCTCTATACCACTGTATTGTCTTCTGCAGTCTACCTGCATGCCCCACCTGTGTTGCTCTATACCACTGTATTATCTTCTGCAGTCTACCTGCATGCCCCACCTGTGTTGCTCTATACCACTGTATTGTCTTCTGCAGTCTACCTGCATGCCCCACCTGTGTTGCTCTATACCAATGTATTGTCTTCTGCAGTCTACCTGCATGCCCCACCTGTGTTGCTCTATACCACTGTATTGTCTTCTGCAGTCTACCTGCATGCCCCACCCGTGTTGCTCTATACCACTGTCTTTTCTTTTACAGTCTACCTGCATGCCCCACCCGTGTTGCTCTATACCACTGTATTATCTTCTGCAGTCTACCTGCATGCCCCACCTGTGTTGCTCTATACCACTGTATTGTCTTCTGCAGTCTACCTGCATGCCCCACCCGTGTTGCTCTATACCACTGTATTGTCTTCTGCAGTCTACCTGCATGCCCCACCTGTGTTGCTCTATACCACTGTATTATCTTCTGCAGCCTACCTGCATGCCCCACCCGTGTTGCTCTATACCACTGTATTATCTTCTGCAGTCTACCTGCATGCCCCACCCGTGTTGCTCTATACCACTGTATTATCTTCTGCAGCCTACCTGCATGCCCCACCCGTGTTGCTCTATACCACTGTATTGTATTCTGCAGCCTACCTGCATGCCACACCCGTGTTGCTCTATACCACTGTATTATCTTCTGCAGCCTACCTGCATGCCCCACCCGTGTTGCTCTATACCACTGTATTATCTTCTGCAGTCTACCTGCATGCCCCACCCGTGTTGCTCTATACCCACTGTATTTGCTTTAGCAGGAAAATATTGTTTATTTCATTTGTTTTACATTATCATCACCACAACATTATAGTCTATAATAGTGATTTGTTCAAAACATTGCTATTTTTTTTGCTGTAAATAATTGTATATTTATTTGACATTTCAGAAAATAAAACAATGTTAATTCTGTTCTTAATTTGTTTCATTTTCTTTCGTAAAAAAATAACAAAAAGAATCGATAAGAATACCGTTAAAGTACCAGACTGATAATCAGTATCGGTAAGAGTAGAAAAACCATCCCTCGACATTTCACGGACCATTCACACCACTACTAAACGCTTCCACATGCAAAGACAAAGAGAGACATTCTCCACCTACCACCTACAGTTAATTCACTACTATAAATTGAAACTACAGGAACAGCTAGCTATACTCACATCACATCACATTGTTAAAAAAAGGGAAACTCCTGCCTTCTGGATTTACAACCGAGTTCAAATCTGCTGAGCCTGCATCGTTCATCAGGCGAGCCACACATCATGTTGATGAAGCTTAAAAAGCTTGAATGTAAATGTAAATTAACTGAGTGTAGCTTTGCCTTTCCTTCTGACTGATCACAGGCTGTATAGCCCACTGACTGACTGACTGACTGACTGCAAGCTAAGTCTGGGTGTCTGAGACTGGGTCAGCCAGCCCGGTGTAGTGATTAAACAGCATCACATGGAGTTACCCTGCACTGTGCTGTGTTCTGACATGATCCAGACACTAGATACCTCCTCCCTGACCCCTGACCCCATTTTTCATGCTGCATGGTCAGGTTTGCCTGGTCTGCCCAGCCCAAGCCCCATGGAGCGCCACACACACACTGATCATACAGCAAACACACACAAGGACATGCTCAATAACACATGCATGCATTCACTCTGGGAGTCTTGGCACACTAATCCACTCCCATGGTAGCTTGTGTGTGTGTGTGTGTGTATGTGTTCATGGGAAGTGTGGGGGGGGGGGGGTTTGGGGGGGGGGTGTAGAGGAAATGTTGACAACTGTCATATGTAGACCAGAGTAGAGCCACCCACACATACAACTGTTATTTGTATCATAACCTTGGACATAATGATAATAATCTAATCTGCAACCTATTTCCCTCAAATACAGTTTAGTGATCAGACTGGATACCTCACAGCCTCAGACAAATTATTACATAGGAAATGTCAATCAAAGACATGTCTCTCTTTGTGATATACAGCGGGAGTCCTGTAAAATATACACGGTATAGAGTGTGGGAATGAATTTCGAAACTTTGACCAATTACATAATCAAGTTGACTGTGTCAATACAGCAGCATGGCCACATAATGGTATGTAGTACACAGTGGCAGCTCAGTGTCATGCGTGTGTACTGTAATCCCTCCCATAACAATAGCACACAGAAACTGTTGGTTGTTATTAAAATGCCTCAATCAGCACTCAAACATGCTATGCCCAACCTGTCCCCTGAACTCGAGGGATGATGCAGAAACCTTCACGACCTGATGAACAATAGCCTAATCAGCAGTCTTTTGCTTTTCCATTCCGTAAACTGTGTGAAAATGACAGACGCCTTGAACCAACTGAATATGGGTTAGATGGCCCTTTGCCAAAAATATTTTCCCAATTAAGCCTGATTAGGGAGAAACATTCCCAGACAACGTAAATTATTAAAACCTGAAACAGAACATGGTCATGTGAGTGTATCGCCATGGCATCCCCTCCGTTCCTCCCCACCTCCAGACAGGATCTGGAAATGGGCCAGGTGGAGCACTGGGACTGGAGTGGGAGCTGATTGGCCAGATTCTTGATAATTGTCTCAAGTAATTTATGGACATGGGTAGGATTGTCAGTCTTCCGAATAGACAGAGGAGACTCACCATAACTAGAACCATGTGTTGAATTGGGATTTTGAGGTATGGAACTGCCATGCTAATGTACAGGTTTCCCATCAAGAGGCTCTTAATCAGTGCCAACAAAGTAGGCATATGTGCTCAGGATGTATAGAGCAAATAGAAGTGTAAAAAGAGTATGGTTTTGCTAAAAAAAAAATATTTCTCTTCCTGTGATTTTTTTCTCTCTTTGGACAAACTTTTGAAATCAGTCAGATCCCAGAGTAACACTCCATCTCTGTGGCTCTGAGCATCTCTATAAGCCTGCAAGACACATTGGGTTCCGGTCACACTGGCTTAGTGTCAACCTATATGGCCAGGCCGAGTCAAGTTGACCATGAATGGTTCCCACTGGCCAGAGCTGCTCTTTGTCTGCTGATATTGCAAAATTCCACCCCAAAAATATTTTGCTAGCAATTTCATTAGATTGTTGTTGATATAGTCCCAAAATGTGTTGCATGTCAGCAATCAAGTTAAGCTCTTTAAAAAGACATATGATGCAAATTAATGCTGTTGTCATCCTACTGCTGAGGTACAGGCAGAGAGGTTGGGATGTAGTCAACTATCAGTAAGTGCCTTAGGACTAATGGGTGGTCTACAGACCAAATATTATTTGGCCCACAACATCTGTACTCTCCAATCATATAAAAGTAAAATGCTGAAATCCAAGGCTTGTGGGTGTTGCTATAAGGAGGAAGGGGCATTTCAACATGCATACATGATAGATACATGATGGAGTTTATTAGTCACATGCACAGGGATGCAGATGTAATCACAGGCAGGGTACAGTGAAAAATAACAACAATATATACACATTTACAACTGCAGCAATGATACATTGGATTCGTGGGTGGGGACAACAGGGTCATACATTTTATGAGGATGTACATCTGACAGAACTAAAACTTTAAATGGGATTCTGAAAAGTTGTAAATTAATCAGGACATAATTATTGAATAACCTGTGTGTGCCTCATCCACTTTAATACAACACGTCATATGGATGAATGAAGCGCTATAGACGCTGCTGCTTCTGTGTCATCTCTTACCTTGTCTGACTGTTTTCAATCTGACGGGACCCTTGCAATTATTTATCACTGTCTGTACATCATACAGAGGCAATCCAGAGATCGATAGGTTCTCTACTTCCAATATCAACTCCCCCTCCGTTAATTTTCCATTTTTGTAAATAACGATATCCTCGTTAACTTGTCCGATGAAGGCGAACTCTCCGTTCTCTGCACCGCCCAGCAATGGCACATTCAAGTCACCCGGAGCGTCTTTGAGAACCGCGCACTCGTTAACTTTGGTGGTCCAGTGATTCTTCTTTTGGATCACTTTGGCCATGGTGAATATGCCAAACCAAACAGGTGGTCTTGACGACTAATAACAATATAGACAACAAAACGAGTCTCAGAATGTAATATCAAAATCAGACGCAGCAAACTTTCTTTTTCTTTCCCTGAAGCATGAGTGCTGCTGTCAAAAACTGCTCATTGTTCACACAAACAAAATCAAGCCATTCTCGTCTGATGGACCACTTCTATTGACGTCTTGAGCAGCTGGTCTTAATTTACAGGTATTGTTTTTCTTATCTTGTTAACATCTTTGCCGAGTAAACGCTGCCACAAACGTATAGTCTCCACTTGTCAAATCCTTTCTCAGTTCCTTTTTTATGAAACCACTTTAAATATTTCCCGTTCAAGATCAAAGCGATGAAGGTTTTACTTTGAATAATAGGTGATTTGGTTGGTGGCACCACAACGGCTCCTTTAAACAGGTACAACGTTGTCGTGTGTGTTGTTACATTTCGTCCCACTGCGTGCAGTAGCGATCGGGATGTGCTGATAGTAAAATGAGCGCATGCGTCCTGTTTCCCTCCGGAGTCCAGAGGGAAAGCCTAATGGCTTCACCTATTACAAGGTCCTAATGCTCCTCAAACGAAAAAAACAAATTTAAAACATAAAACACATTGTGGATGCATTTAAAACACACATTGTGGATGCATTTTAGGATATACAGTATTTTAAATATAACAATTTGGCCAAGTAATGTATAATTTATGCATTTTTAAATGTATTTTTGATGCGTGACATTGCAGACAGAAATACTCCTCAGCAAGCCTCCCCCACCCACTCATATGAAGAAGTCGAATGTGGAGGTCCTGAGCTGGCGTGGTTACACGTGGTCTGTGGTTGTGAGGCCGGTTGGATGTACTGACAAATTATTTAAAACGACGTTGGAGGCGGCTTATGGTAGAGCAATTAACATTCAATTCTTTGGAACATTCTTGCAGTCAGCATACCAATTGCGTGCTCCCTCAAAACTTGAGACATCTGTGGCATTGTGTTGTGTGACAAAACTGCACATTTTAGAGTGGCCTTTTATTGTCCCCAGCACAAGTTAATGATCCTGTGTAATGATCACGCTGTTTAATCAGCTTCCTGTCAGGTGGATGGATTGTCTTGGCAAAGGAGAAATGCTCACTAACAGGAATGTAGACAACTTTGTCTACAAAATTTAAGAGAAATAAGCTTTTTGTGCATTTGGAAAATTTCGGGGATTTTTAATTTCAGCTCATAAAACATGGGACCAATACTTTACATGTCGGTTTCTATTTTTGCTCAGTGTATGCTCGAAAAGTATTCAGACCCCTTCACTTTTTTCCATATATTTGACTTTACAGCTTTTATGTTACATTCTTTCTGCATCAATCTATACACAATACCCCATAATGACAAAGAAAAAACAGGTTTTTAGAAATGTTATCAAATGTATATAAAGTGTAAAACAGAAATACCTAATTTACATAAGTATTCAGACACCTTTCTATGAGACTCGACATTAGCTTAGGTGGATCCTGTTTCCATTGGTCAT
Source organism: Oncorhynchus clarkii lewisi (assembly GCF_045791955.1). Lineage (NCBI taxonomy): Eukaryota > Metazoa > Chordata > Actinopteri > Salmoniformes > Salmonidae > Oncorhynchus > Oncorhynchus clarkii. Next base: position 61,020,829 of record NC_092163.1, read on the forward strand.
CCTTGAGATGTTTCTACAACTTGATTGGAGTCCACCTGTGGTAAATTACATTCATTGGACATGATTCGGAAAGGCAGTGCATGTCAGAGCAAAAACCAAGCCATGAGGTTGAAGGAATGGTCCATAGAGCTCTGACACAGGATTGAGTTGAGGCACAGATCTGGGGAAGGGTACCAAAACATTTCTGCAGCATTGAAGGTCCCCAAGAACACAGTGGCCTCCATCATTCTTAAATGGAAATAGTTTGGAACCATCAAGACTTCCTAGAGCTGGCCGCCCAGCCAAACTGAGCAATCGGGCTGAAGGGCCTTGGTCAGGGAGCTTACCAAGAACCCGATGGTCACTGACAGAGCTCCAGAGTTCCTCTGTGGAGATGGGAGAACCTTCCAGAAGGACAACCATCTCTGCAGCACTCCACCAATCAGGCCTTTATGGTAGAGTGGCCAGACGGAAGCAACTCGTCAGTAAAAGGCACAAGACAGCCCACTTGGAGTTTGCCAAAAGGCACCTAAAGGACTCTGAGCATGAGCAACAGATTATATTGTCTGATGAAACCAAGATTGAACTCTTTGGCCTGAATGCCAAGCGTCACGTCTGGAGGAAACATGGCAGGGTCGAGGGAAAGATGAACGGAGCAAAGTACAGAAAGATCCTTGATGAAAACCTGCTCCAGAGTACTCAAGACCTCAGACTGGGGCGAAGGTTCACCTTCCAACAGGACAATGACCCTAAGCACACAGCCAAGGCAATGTAGGAGTGGCTTCAGGAAACATCTCTGAATGTCCTTGAGTGGCCTAGCCAGAGCCCGGACTTGAACCCGATCGAACATGTCTGCAGAGACTTGAAAATAGCTGTGTAGCGACCCTCCTCATCCAGCCTGACAGAGCTTGAGAGGATCTGCAGAGAAGAATGGGAGAAACTCTCCATATACAGGTGTGCCAAGTTTGTAGTGTCATACCCAAGAAAACTCAAGTCTGTAATTGCTGCCAAAGTTGCTTCAACAAAGTACGGAGTAAAGGGTCTGAATTGTTATGTAAATGTCATGTTTCATTTTTGCATAAAAAAAAACAATTTGCTTAAAACCTGATTTTGCTTTGTCATTAACCTGTTTGGGATAGGGGGCGGTATTTTCACGTCCGGATGAAAAGTGTGCTCAAAGTAAACTGCCTATTCTCAGGCCCAGAAGCTAGGATATGCATATACTAGGTAGATTTGGATAGAAAACACTCTTACATTTCTAAAACGGTTAAAATGATGTCTGAGTATAACTTATTTGGCAGGCGAAACCCCAAGGACAAACCATCAAGGATTTTTTTGTTGTTGAGGTGACTGTGTTTTCAATTGCTTTTCTATGGGAATCTAGATTTCTGAGGCATCTGGTGGCAGTTCCTAGGGCTTCCACTAGATGTCAACAGTCTTTAGAAATTGGTTGATGTTTTTCTTTTGAGTAATGAAGAATTATAGCTGTTCAGACTGAGTTTCGAGTCTAGTGTACTGTTGAGTTTGGGGCACGCGACCTAGTGCTCGCTCCACTTTCATTTTATCCGCTATTGAATACCGTTTATTCCATCTTAAATTTTATAGATTATTTACGTTTTAAAATGACTAAATTTGGATTAGAAAAGTTGTTTGAAATGTTTGGACCAAGATTTCAGGTTTCTTATTAGATAATGTGTAGTCATGTTGGGCAAGTTGGAACCAGTGTTTTTCTGAATCAAACACGCCAAATAAATTGACATTTTGGGGATATAACGATGGAATTAATCGAACAAAATGACCATTTGTGATGTTTATGGGACATATTAGAGTGCCAACAGAAAAGGTAAGGCATTAATTATATCGTTATTTCTGAGTTTTGTGTCACGCCTGGCGGGTTGAAATATGATTGTCATGTGTTTGTTTGATGGGGTGCTGTCCTCAGATAATCGCATTTGCTTTCGCCGTAAAGCCTCTTTGAAATCTGACACGGTGGCTGGATTAACAAGAAGTTAAGCTGTATTTTGGTGTATTGCACTTGTGATTGTATGAAAGTTAAATATTTCTAATAATTTATTTTAAATTTCGTGCTCTGCAATTTCGCCGGATGTTGTCGAAACGTTCCACTAGCAGAACCCCTAGCAGTAAATGTAGGTGTATTATGTGTAGATTGATGAGGGGGATGACAATTTAATACATTTTAGAATAAGGCTGTAATGTAACAAAATTTGCAAAAGGTCAAGGGTTCTGAATACTTTCCGAATGCACTCTAGCCTACTACAATACCCACCCCATCCTACTAACTAGCCCAGATGGAGCTATTATTCCTTTTACGTTGTTTGCGTCCAACTGGAATCTTTGCAGCCAGCTATACACTCGTGTCCGGCTCATGCATAAAACATCCTCCATTCAGGCTGCAAGGGCGTCGATATTCTCCTTAACTAGCCTTAATGACGAGCCGCCCCCCCAATAAAATGAAGAATAGGCGTACTTAATAAAACACATTTTCCCACCACCATGCTAGAGTGGCTAATGCTACCGATCAGGTTGCAGTGGTCTGGTGTTTACCCTGGCAAACTGTCATGTCAATGTCAGGAAAATTGTGTTTTATTAAGACAGTACCCATATTTTTCCATTTTTTTGTTGTTGGGCTGGAGGAGGGGGCGGCTAACCATTAAGGCTAGTTAAGGGGGAAATCAATGCCCTTGCAACCTGAATGGAGGATGTTTTATGGGATGAACGCTGAAAATAAGGTCTGAGGTTAACAGAGGCTTAGAATATCTTATACATTTTGTTGTATGAGATAATATCAGTCAGTTAACATGACCTTTATGAATTATGAAGCTTTTGTGTGCTTGTTTTGATTACATAAATGGTTCAAAATTCACAAACATTAACATTAGCTGATGAAGATTATCTCATCGAACAAAATGTACTAGATCTTCTAAGCAGGTGTTACCAACAGACCTTATTTTCAGCATTTATCCAACCCCCCCCCCCCCCCCCAAAAGGGCTTTAGCCCCATAGGCTTTGGCCCCAACAAGCATGGCTGAGTTAGTGCCTTACATTAATTGGTTGACCAATCACATCAGATCTTTTCACGGCAGCTCTTTTTCAGAGCTGATCTGATTGGTCAAAATACCAATTAGTGAAATAAAGATCAGAATTGGGCTGCCTGTGTGAACGCAGCCTTTTACTGGTTTGGAATGGAATGCAGATCACTTGGCCAGGTGAAATAAATGTGTTCTTCTCTTTGGAGTCCAGTAATTCAGGTTTTTCCTGTGTGACATTCTTCCATCTCTCACTGGAACTTCCCCTCAAACCAATGGACAGACATTCACACCCCTCTGTGCCCTACTAATATGGAGCCCTGGTATGTGTATTCTTTCATTTGAGTCGAACACAAAACATGTTTAAAATAGTGTTCACCATTATAGGACCTACAACTATACAATTTTACAATAGGCTATATTAAACATAATTGTGATAACTGTCAACGTCATCAGTTTTATCATCAGCACACCATCATCATCATCATGAGAGAGAGAGAGAGAGAGAGAGAGAGAGAGAGAGAGAGAGAGAGAGAGAGAGGCATTAGACAGCTGGGCTGAGGCGTAGGAACAGGAAATGTTGTTTGATGGAATCAGATGGGCTGTGCCTCTCACCTAGGGAAAAGCAGATGAGCTTTTACAAACCTAAAAATAACATTCAAAGTACTCTCTATCCCACGGGAGGGAAGCCATTGGCCTGGATGGGACGGGAAACGGAGTGAGTGCTTTTAAGCCTAAACTGTGTAGCTTCTTCTTAGATCAGTTAATCAGACACAGGAACAGTTTATCAAGCCCAGGGCTATAGAGTTAAACCATACATTTCCACTCTGGATGTATGTAAATAGTGTTAACCATAGTGTCAACCAGATGTTGTCAGATGCAGCATCGCTTAATTTACCTCTAGTAAGATAGTACAGCCTACTAATACATTCAGAGTGGTGATCACATAGAGGTAAGCAGAATAATAATAAGTATCCCATTATACATTGTAGCATTTGTGTAAGTGTCCCATTACACAAGTGTCCCATTACACATTGTCCTCGCTGCCTCTCCTTGGACCCCTGATCTGGTGAAGCTGGATAGGTGAGAGTCATCATTATATGCTGTAAGTGATATTGTTATCACTTCTCTAGTGCTTGTCAGTTCCAGGGTCATTAGGGAGAGGACAGGAGGAGAGAGGGAACCCTTTAAAAGAGTGACATGGTGTGCCAGTGCTAGTCAGATGTACTTTGACCTTCATTGGGGGTCGAGCAGAGCCAGTGCCAGCTTCCTGTCACACTGTGTCAGCCAAATCAGACAGACGGGTACAGCCAGGCCATTCTCCCATGGCCACTAGTTTTTATGTCTCCTCTATATGTCTCAGACTCTTATCTTTCTCTCTCTTTCTCTATTGCTCTTTCACTCCTTCTCTCTCTCTCTCTCTCTCTCTCGCTCTCTCACTGTCATTCCCTGACCTTAGAGAGCCTTTTTATGTCTCTATTTGGTTTGGTCAGGGTGTGATTTGGGTGGGCATTCTATGTTCTGTTTTATATGTTTTTGTATTTCTATGTTTTGGCTGGGTATGGTTCTCAATCGGGACAGCTGTCTACAGTTGTCTGATTGGGAATCATACTTAGGCAGCCTTTTTCCCTTCTGTCATTGTGGGAAGTTAACTTTGTTAGAGGCATCATAGCCCTGTTAAGCTTCACGGACGTTTTGTATTGTTTTGTTGGCGACATTCTAATAAAGAGGAATCACCTTGGTCCGCTTCTTACGACGTCCTTGACACTCACACTCTCTTTCTCAGCAATACAGTGCCTTGCGAAAGTATTCGGCCCCCTTGAACTTTGCGACCTTTTGCCACATTTCAGGCTTCAAACATAAAGATATAAAACTGTATTTTTTTGTGAAGAATCAACAACAAGTGGGACACAATCATGAAGTGGAACGACATTTATTGGATATTTCAAACGTTTTTAACAAATCAAAAACTGAAAAATTGGGCGTGCAAAATTATTCAGCCCCTTTACTTTCAGTGCAGCAAACTCTCTCCAGAAGTTCAGTGAGGATCTCTGAATGATCCAATGTTGACCTAAATGACTAATGATGATAAATACAATCCACCTGTGTGTAATCAAGTCTCCGTATAAATGCACCTGCACTGTGATAGTCTCAGAGGTCCGTTAAAAGCGCAGAGAGCATCATGAAGAACAAGGAACGCACCAGGCAGGTCCGAGATACTGTTGTGAAGAAGTTTAAAGCCGGATTTGGATACAAAAAGATTTCCCAAGCTTTAAACATCCCAAGGAGCAATGTGCAAGCGATAATATTGAAATGGAAGGAGTATCAGACCACTGTAAATCTACCAAGACCTGGCCGTCCCTCTAAACTTTCAACTCATACAAGGGGAAGACTGATCAGAGATGCAGCCAAGAGGCCCATGATCACTCTGGATGAACTGCAGAGATCTACAGCTGAGGTGGGAGACTCTGTCCATAGGACAACAATCAGTCGTATATTGCACAAATCTGGCCTTTATGGAAGAGTGGCAAGAAGAAAGCCATTTCTTAAAGATATCCATAAAAAGTGTTGTTTAAAGTTTGCCACAAGCCACCTGGGAGACACACCAAACATGTGGAAGAAGGTGCTCTGGTCAGATGAAACCAAAATTGAACTTTTTGGCAACAATGCAAAACGTTATGTTTGGCGTAAAAGCAACACAGCTGAACACACCATCCCCACTGTCAAACATGGTGGTGGCAGCATCATGGTTTGGGCCTGCTTTTCTTCAGCAGGGACAGGGAAGATGGTTAAAATTGATGGGAAGATGGATGGAGCCAAATACAGGACCATTCTGGAAGAAAACCTGATGGAGTCTGCAAAAGACCTGAGACTGGGACGGAGATTTGTCTTCCAACAAGACAATGATCCAAAACATAAAGCAAAATCTACAATGGAATGGTTCAAAAATAAACATATCCAGGTGTTAGAATGGCCAAGTCAAAGTCCAGACCTGAATCCAATCGAGAATCTGTGGAAAGAACTGAAAACTGCTGTTCACAAATGCTCTCCATCCAACCTCACTGAGCTCGAGCTGTTTTGCTAGGAGGAATGGGAAAAAATTTCAGTCTCTCGATGTGCAAAACTGATAGAGACATACCCCAAGCGACTTACAGCTGTAATCACAGCAAAAGGTGGCGCTACAAAGTATTAACTTAAGGGGGCTGAATAATTTTGCACGCCCAATTTTTCAGTTTTTGATTTGTTAAAAAAGTTTGAAATATCCAATAAATGTCGTTCCACTTCATGATTGTGTCCCACTTGTTGTTGATTCTTCACAAAAAATAACAGTTTTATATCTTTATGTTTGAAGCCTGAAATGTGGCAAAAGGTCGCAAAGTTCAAGGGGGCCGAATACTTTCGCAAGGCACTGTATGTCTGCCATTTGGTCTAAGATAATAAGTTGTTTTTCCTGACAATGAAAAATGTAGCAGTTTATGTTCATACATGGACACAATGATATATGGCATCAAAGATCTACATAAGCTGCACATATACAGTGCATTCGAGAAGCATTCGGACCCCTTGACCTTTTCCACATTTTGTTATGTAACAGCCTTATTCTAAAAATAAAAAACAGAAATGCCTTATTTATGGTGGTGATAAAAGCACCCAACTATCGTACTGTACTTGAGTAAAAGTAAAGATACCTTAATAGAAAATGACTCAAGTAAAAGTCACCCAGTAAAATTCTACTTGAGTAAAAGTATAAAAGCATTTGGTTTAAAATATAGTTAAGTATCAAAAGTTAAAGTATAAATAATTTCAAATTCCTTATATTAAGCAAACCAGATGGCACCATTTTCTTAGTTTTATATACGGAAAGCCACAGGCATACTCCAACTTTAAGACATAATTTACAAACGAAGCATGTGTGTTTAGTGAGTCAGTAGGGATGACCAGGGATTTCCGGTTGATAAGTGTGTGAATTTGACTATTTTCCTGTCCTGCTAAGCATTTGAAATGTAATGAGTACATTTGGGTGTCAAGGAAAATGTATGGAGTAAAAAGTACAATATTTTCTTAAGGGATGCAGTCAAAAAAGTAACGTACAGATACCCCAAAAAACGACTTATGTAATACTTTAAAGTACTTTCAACCACTATACATAAGTATTCAGACCATTTGCTATTAGACTCAAAATTGAGCTCAGGTGCATCCTGTTTCCATCGATCATGCTTAAGATGTGTATACAAGTTGATTGGAGTCCACCTGTGGTGAATTCAATTGAATGGACATGATTTGGAAAGGCACATGCTTGTCTATATAAGGTCCCAAGCCATGAGGTCGAAGGAGTTGCCCATTGTTGCCCATAGAGCTTCAAGACAGGATTGTGTCGAGGCACAGATCTTGGGAAGGGTACTAACAAATTCTTCAGCATTGAAGGTCCCCAAGAACACCCAAGACTTTAGTTTAGAACACCCAAGACTCTTCCTAGAGCTGGCCAAATTGAACAATCGGTGGAGAAGGGCCTTGGTCAGGGAGAGAGCAAGAACTTGATGGTCACTCTGACAGAGCTCCAGAGATCCTCTGTGGAGATGGGAGAACCTTCCAGAAGGACAACCATCTCTGCAGAACTCCACCAATCAGGCCTTTATGGTAGAGCGGCCAGACGGAAGCCACTCGTCAGTAAAAGGCACATGACAGCCCGCATGCAGTTTGCCAAAAGGCATCTAAAAGGACTCGGACCATGAGAAACAAGATTCTCTGGTCTGATGAAACCAAGATTGAACTCTTTGGCCTGTATTCCAAGTGTCACATCTGGAGGAAACCTGGCACCATCCCTATGGTGAAGCATGGTGGTGGCAGCATCATGCTGTGGGGATGTTTTGCTGCGGCAGGGACTGGGAGACTAGTCAGGATGGAGGGAATGATGAACGGAGCAAAGTACTGAGAGTTCCTTGATGAAAACCTGCTCCGGAGCGCTCAGGACATCAGACTGGAGCGAAGGTTCACCTTCCAACAGGACATTGACCCTAAGCACACAGCGAGCACAATGCAGGAGTGGCTTCAGGAAAAGTCTCTGAATGTCCTTGAGTGGCCTAGCCAGAGCCCGGACTTGATCCCGATCTAACATCTCTACAGAGACAATGAAAATAGTTGTGCAGCAACACTCCCTATCCAACCTTACAGCGCTTGAGAGGATCTGCAGAGAAGAATGGGAGAAACTCTGTTTTTGTTTCATGAGGAAAAAACACGATTTAATCCATTTTAGAATAAGGCTGTCACAACAAAATGTGGAAAAAGTCAAAGGGTCAAAACACTTTCTGAATGCATACATGTTTACATGTTGTTTCTGTTCTGGAGGGGTCTAATCATATAAATGTCAGGACCCCATCCTGAGACACGTATCAAATCAATGGTCTTATATCTCATCATATCCAAGGCACCACTTGCATTTATGATTCAGTGATGCCAGTGGAAGCCTAACTGTTTGTTTGACCATTTGCACTGGTTTCCATACACTGTTGTTAATGCTGAGTGGCTTCGTAGACAAAGGACCACCGGTCACCATGGTGACTAATCGTCAGGTCAATCCAAAACACTTTATGCTTCAATTGTGACAATTCACTTTTTTGAGTGCTTGAGATGTCTGTATTGGCAAGAATCCACAATCAATAGCAAGTGGATTTAGATATTCACTGTAGACGGTAACAGCCCCATCCATCATTAAGACATCATACTCAGTAAATTAAATCACCATCAGCTCATCTTCAAAGTGCCCAGTGGGGACAACTATCATTGCAGCACAGTTTTAGTGAGTTATCAACAGCATACAGTAGGTCTTTATCTAGGTGTAAACAGTAGTGGAGGTGCATTGTTCCTCTATCTCTCTCTCAGTCCACACCCTTCTGTACATACCTGAATGGACTTTTAAATTGACTGGCTGGACCTGGGAAGAGAGGGAGAGAGAAAAAGAAAGAAGTAAAAATAAAAAGTAATTGAATTAGGGGTGGAAAGGTACTAAATTTGCCGTTCCTGTCACAGGCCTCACCTCTCCATAGCATGCGAGAGAAGAAGAAGACTGTATGATGTTGGCCCTCACTGGATCTATCATGAAGAGAACATGTCTCTTTCTCAGTAATATCAGGTTTCATACATTCATACATGTTTCATGCATACAGGTTTCATGCATACAGGTTTCATGCATACAGGTTTCATGCATACATGTTTCATGCATACAGGTTTCATGCATACAGGTTTCATGCATACAGGTTTCATGCATACAGGTTTCATGCATACAGGTTTCATGCATACAGGTTTCATGCATACAGGTTTCATGCATACAGGTTTCATGCATACAGGTTTCATGCATACAGGTTTCATGCCCAGCTTATAACAGTATTCCAGTGGTACAAACTGGTCACCAAACAGTCTGTTAAAGATCATGCACAGTAGGCTACAGAACACAATGGCTGTTTCATTCAAGTTTGTAGCTATAAAGAGTAACAAATGCATTTCTTTGGAGTGCTCTATAGTTCTCTGTAGAACGACTGGGGAATGGTTACAGTAGTATAGTGAAATCACATAAGAGACTTTATGAAGGCTATAGTGCACTGCCAAGGGATGACCTCCTAATAACAACAGTGTTATATATGTGTGATATGCCACTACAGCAGAGAGATGGGTCTGAAAAACACAATCTTTAAATCTTTAAAATCTTTAAAACCACAATCTTTAAAACCATAAGCACATTTTCCCCTCTGCGGCCTGATTGTCTGTTATTCTGTATAATAGTGTCACTATACCCATTAACCCCCTGTATTGTAACACACTCCCAACAAGTCTGCCAGATATTCACTGACCTACTGTAACCAACATGTTTCTGTGTTAAACACTCTGTAAAAGAGGGTTCTGTAAAAGAGGAGGTCAATTTTTTGCTTCAATGTCTTTTTAATCTTATTTTCCTCTCTGGCCCGATAAAGACTTATTCGTCATAATATCCACAGAAAGAGAGAGAGTGAGAGGAAGGGAGGGGGAGCGAAATCCCTATTTTTATGTAAAGCAGAGCAGCAAAGCCCAGTGTTACCCTGTCAGATTACAGATGAGTGGTTCTCACAAAAAGGCCATCAGATTATCTGACACTATTTAGGATTGCTGTCATACCACCGGCAATGAGAGGCTATGTCATTGGGGGCTTGTAAATCATAATTTTTCTTACCAATACCATTCTGCAGTTCAGTATGTAGGTTATGTTTTGGTCTGAATTGTATCAAGCAATATCCAGAGCAACAGAGTGATGAGCACTCTCACAAAGTTAAAACAGTGCCAGAGGTCTAGATTTGAAACGCAGAAAAATAAACGCTGTACACAGGATATTGAACCATCTCAAATCATGTCAGCACTAAATTCTGGCTCATCTCCAAAGCAATATATTCCTTCTCTAGAATGAGAGATTCTGCGAATGCTTGATGTGATTTGGTGATAAGATTGAACCACCGGTTATGTAGAGCCTCTCTCTCTTGGCACATCCCTCGGGGACGGGCCAAATCTCTTCAGCATCCTGAGGTTGAAGAGTTGTTGTTGTGCCTTCTTCACCACGGTGTTGGTGTGATTAGGCCATTTAAACTTCTCTGAGATTTGTACTCAGAGGAATTTGAAGTTATTGATCGTCTCCACGGTGGCCCCGTTGATGAGAATGGGGGCGTGTCCAGCCTGGTTCCTCCTAAAGTCCACATTCAGCCCTTTGTTTTGCTAACATTGAGGGAGAGGTTGTTTACCTGGCACCACGCCTGTCGTGGGTATACAGGAAATACAGGAAGGGACTGAGTACAAAGCCCCCGTGTTGGGAATCAGTGTTGCGGAAGTAATGTTGCCTAACTTCACTACCTAGGGACGGGCCGTCAGGAAGTACAGGAGTCAGTTGCATAGGGAGGAGTTCAGACCCAGGGCTGTGAGCTTTGTAATGAGCTTATAGGGCACTATGGTATTGAAGATGAGCTGTCGATGAACAGCATCCTCACATGTGCATTCCTTTTGTCCAGGTGGGTAAGGGCAGTGTGCAGAGCAATGGTGATTGCTTCGTCTGTGGATCTGTCAGGGTGGTAGGCAAATTGGAGAGGGTCAAGTGTGTCAGGTAGGGAGGAGGTGATATTGTCTTTGACTAGCTTCGGGAAGCACATCACGATGGAAGTGAGTGCTACTGGTCGGTAGTCATTCAGTTCAGTTATTTTCCCTTTCTTGGGCACGGGGATGATGGTAAACATCTTGAAGCAGGTGAGTATAGCGTCCTGAGCTAGGAACAGATGTGAAAATGTCAGAGAACACAACAGCCAGCTGGTCTGAACATGGTCTGAGGGCACGGCTTGGTATCCTGTCCTGAATCGTAAGTAAAAGGTGTTTAGGTCCTCCGGTAGGGTGGCATTGGTGATCGTGATGTGTCTGTCTTTCTTTCCTGCCAAATACATCTTGTGTCCAACCCACTGATTTGCTCCTCCACTTTGTGCCTATACTTGTGTTTTGCCTTCTTGATCGATCTGCGTAAGTCGTATTTGTACTGTTTGATCAAACTATTGTCCCCGGTCACCTTACCCTGTTTATAAGCAGCATCTCTCTCTTTCAGTTTCCCTACAAGGCTGGTATCAATCCACATTTTTTTTATTCTGGAACTCTTTGAAAGGCACTATCAGTATCACGTCATCTATGCATTTTTTTATGAATAGGGTGACTGAGTCGGCGTATTCATTGATGTTATCTCCAGAGGCGACCCGGAACATATTCCAGTCCATGTAAACAAAACAGTCTCGGAAAGTGAAATCTGATTGGTTGGACTAATGCTGTACAGACTTGACCATCGTAACTTCCCTCTTGAGTTTTGTTTGTAAGTTGGGAGAAGCAAGATGGAGTCGTGGTCAGATTTGCTGAAAGGAGGACGGGGGAGGGCCTTATACCCGTGTTGAAAATGCGCGTAGCAGTGGTCAGCAGTAGAATTTCTGCAAGTTAGACAGTCTGTTAGACAGTTGTGTTGGGAATCATTTAGGAGCACAGTTTTCAAATTACTTTTGTTAAAGTCCCCCTCAACAATGAACGCCACAATGTGGTCTCCAGTTTATTCAGGGTCCAATAAAGGTCTTTGAGTGCCTTTTTGGTGTCGGCTTGGGGCGGGATGTACACAGCCATGACGATAATCCCATGTGTTGTTGGTCATAAAGCAGAACCCACCACCTTTTCCTCTTGCCAGAGAGTCTGCATCCTATCCGCTCGAAAAACTGGTTATATATAATCCGTTTGGATGTCGGAAGACAGCCAAGTCTCAGAAAAACATAGTATGCTGCAGGATCTGATGTCCCTCTGGAAGGAGATCCTCACTCTGAGTTTGTCAAGTTTGTTCTTTAATAATTGAACATTGGAGAGTACTATGCTCAGGTAATGGAGGAGGGGTCACCCGGCGTCTTAATCTCAGTAAGACCCTGCCATGTCTGCCAAGTAGCTTGGCGCCTCGCAGAAGAAGCTAGTCAATTGTTTTTCAGTCTCAGGGAATTTGGGGAGGTCGGGAGGACAGTGAGTACCCAGTGATTCCTACCTGGGTGTATGTAGTAATGCATGAAATGAACTGATCGTTCCACTTCATGATTGTGTCCCACTTGTTGTTGATTCTTCACAAAAAAATACAGTTTTATATCTTTATGTTTGAAGCCTGAAATGTGGCAAAAGGTCGCAAAGTTCAAGGGGGCCGAATACTTTCGCAAGGCACTGTATTTGATACACTGCTGATTTTGCAGGTTTTCCTACTTACAAAGCATGTAGAGGTCTGTAATTTTTTATCATAGGTACACTTAAACTGTGAGAGACGGAATCTAAAACAAAAATCCAGAAAATCACATTGTATGATTTTTAAGTAATTAATTTGCATTTTATTGCATGACATAAGTATTTGATACATCAGAAAAGCAGAACTTAATATTTGGTACAGAAACCTGTGTTTGCAATTACAGAGATCATACGCTTCCTGTAGTTCTTGACCAGGTTTGGACACACTGCAGCAGGGATTTTGGCCCACTCCTCCATACAGACCTTCTCCAGATCCTTCAGGTTTCAGGGCTGTCACTGGGCAATACAGACTTTCAGCTCCCTCCAAAGATTTTCTATTGGGTTCAGGTCTGGAGACTGGCTAGGCCACTCCAGGACCTTGAGATACTTCTTATGGAGGCACTCCTTAGTTGCCCTGGTTGTGTGTTTCGGGTCGTTGTCATGCTGGAAGACCCAGCCACGACCCATCTTCAATGCTCTTACTGAGGAAAGGAGGTTGTTGGCCAAGATCTCGCGATACACGGCCCCATCCATCCTCCCCTCAATACGGTGCAGTCGTCCTGTCCCCTTTGCAGAAAAGCATCCCCAAAGAATGATGTCGCTTCACGATTGGGATGGTGTTCTTGGGGTTGTACTCGACCTTCTTCTTCCTCCAAACACGGCGAGTGGAGTTTAGACCAAAAAGCTCTATTTTTGTCTCATCAGACCACATGACCTTCTCCCATTCCTCCTCTGGATCATCCAGATGGTCATTGGCAAACTTCAGACAGGCCTGGACATGCGCTGGCTTGAGCAGGGGGACCTTGCATGTGCTGCAGGATTTTAATCCATGACAGCGTACTGTGTTCCTAATTGTTTTCTTTGAGACTGTGGTCCCAGCTCTCTTCAGGTCATTGACCAGGTCCTGCCATGTAGTTCTGGGCTGATCGCTCACCTTCCTCATGATCATTGATGCCCCACGAGGTGAGATCTTGCATGGAGCCCCAGACCGAGAGTGATTGACCGTCATCTTGAACTTCTTCATTTTCTAATAATTGCGCCAACAGTTGTTGCCTTCTCACCAAGCTGCTTGCCTATTTGTCTGTAGCCCATTTAACCCTGATGTCCTTACACAGCTCCCTGGTCTTGGCCATTGTGGAGAGGTTGGAGTCTGTTTGATTGAGTGTGTGGACAGGTGTCTTTTATACAGGTAACGGGTTCAAACAGGTGCAGTTAATACAGGTAATGAGTGGAGAACAGGAGGGCTTCTTAAAGAAAAACTAACAGGTCTGTGAGAGCCGGAATTCTTACTGGTTGGTAGGTGATCAAATACTTATGTCATGCAATAAAATGCTAATTAATTACTTAAAATCATACAATGTGATTTTCTGGATTTTTGTTTAGATTCTGTCTCTCACAGTTGAAGTGTACCTACGATAAAAATTACAGACCTCTACATGCTTTGTAAGTAGGAAAACCTGCAAAATCGGCAGTGTATCAAATACTTGTTCTCCCCACTGTATATAGATAGGCAAGTTATCTTTACTTATTGTGTACATATTATTGCTTTTATTATGACGTGTTTTACTAATCTATTATTTCTCTATTTTCTTTCTCTCTGCATTGTTGGGAAGGGCTCGTAAGTAAGCATTTCACTGTTAGTCCACACCTGTTGTCTACAAAGCATCTCTCTCTCTCTCTCTCTCTCTCTCTCTCTCTCTCTCTCCCTTGAAATAACCCACGGGGGCCACACTGGTTGAATCAACGTTGCTCCCACATAATTTCAATGAAATTACATTGAACTAATTATGGAATAGACGTTGATTTGGTGTCTGTGCCAAGTCGGACCTGATGCACAGTGGATTTGAAAAGGAAACCATTGTTTGACTCTGTCCAGGTGCTCTTTTGTTTGCTTGACCTTGTTGGTTAGAGTGGCATGACGACTGCCAAGGTACACAATGAGGGGAGACGCAGTGACCTTGGTGCATTCTTTAGCCTACCAAGCATGACCTCACCCCCCAGACCCCCACCACAACCCTGTTCTGATTTGTCTACAATTCACAGCAGTGTGCCAGCATTTTCTTGTTTGTTTGGATCATTTGATTTTGGAGAGGCATGGGGGTGGGGGAAACACAACTTATTGTAAGTGTTGGCTATTCTGTTGATTGCTGGGGCACATAACTCATTGTACATTCACTCTGTGTTTGTTGGTAGTATTTGTTTAGATCTGCAACACTTAAAATGTAAGGTAAAAGTATACTGCTGTTTCTACTAAAATGGCCTTTTCCTCCATTCTAAATTTCTCTCTCTCTCTCCTGTTCAATGTTCAGTCAAGCAGAGAAGGCACACATACTGCTCCTCCACCTCCCCCTTGACCGCATGAGGAAAGCAGCAGAGTCTGGACACGTTCCAAAACACACCAAACAGAGTGGTCCCAATATTTCTTTATATGGCAGTAATGGCCGTTTCCTATGAGTCAGACCGTGGGGCCTTGGATGGGGGTTTAAAGTGATCCCCGTTTGAAATCCCAGCACTAATATGATCCATCTAAAAGACAACATGACTAAAATCATTCTGTTTTCATAATCCTATACCACCCCTCCAGTAATATACCAGCCAGCGAGGGAATTGTGAGTATGGGCCTCTGGCATGGGCAGTGGAAGTCCTTAGATCATAGAGAGTGAGTGTGAGTGGGCTGTGCAGAGGGAGGAGGAGGGGGACACTAATGAAACACATTTGCCCTGTTATATGGAAACCTGAGCTTGCATTATTCCAGTCTGGCACATGCTAGACTTCCCAATGTATAAATCTCAGTCCAGGACAGGCAGCATATGGTCCTTTCTCTCTCGGCCAGGTGCAGGTTGTTCTCCTCTCTGTTTCTCAGAGCCCACTCTGCATTGGTGAGAATGGATTCCTTCAGTCATGGAGGAGAACAAAGGGCATTGCTGCAACGCTGGTGAAACCAATACAGTGCTACATCTGTTCGGCACTCCATTCTAAAGCCCAATAGATTTATAGCAATCAAGGGGCCAGTGGGCTTAATGTGGTGGAGACTGATAATGACCTGTGAATTACAATATCATACTAGGTGTATACAATGTGTGTAATGGTGAAAGCAGTCATGCCTCAAAAGGCACACCCAAAGGGGAGGGGAGGAGAGAAAGAAATGAAGATGTTTTATGATTACATACACCAGATAGGTGCAGTGAAATGTGTTGTTTTACAAGGTCAACCATAGTAGTACAGCTCCCTTGGAGCAAACTAGGGTTAAGTGCTTTTCCCATCTGAACAACCGACAGATTTTCACCTTTCTGGCTCGGGTATTCAAATCAGAAACCTTTTGGTTGCTGGCCCTATGCTCTTACCGCTAGGCTACCTGCTTCTACCTGAGAGGAGAGGAGAGGAAGAAGAAAGGAGAAAGGAGAGATCAGGCGTGAACCCAGATTCTTTCTAAAACAACTAATCTGACTGAACATTTTGGCATTCCAGACTGCAATGCTGCACAGAGGCTGTCATTGTGTTCTGGAATGTGGACTGATTAGAGGAAGATCTGGTTGCCATCGAAAGGGAATGCTTGCCATGCGCTCTCTGTCTGGGCAGTTGTTGTGTGGCCTTTTTGTTGTTGTTGTTGTTGTAGTTTCACTAAAGCATGTAGAACTAATCATATAAGGGGTTCCTTAATTTGGCCAAGCCATCATTGTAATTAATAATTTGTTCTTAATTGACTCGCCTGGATAAATAAAGGTATACAAATAAATATATATTATGTCGGAATCCAAGTAGCAGTAAAGATAGCCCGGTGTTAATTCTCATTTCCATTTTGAGAAATGGAGCGTATTTCATTTCTATTCTTCAGTTCATAATACAGCAAACCAGTCATTTTCGATAATCTCCACCAGCATCAACATCAGCCCTCCCACAAAGTTAAAATGACACACACTTTAATTTATGCTAATATATATTGTTCGCGTTAATGTGCTCTTCGAGATTCTCCAAGGCAGGTCCCTTTTCTGGAGTAGTGTTGAATGAGGCCTCTGGCTGTGCTCCAGGAGGGCCAGAGTGAGAGTGAGGGTCTCTCAGCAGGCAGGGTGAAGGCCACAGCCCAGGGATGGCCTGTCTGTTTGTATTTATATTTATTAAGGGTCCGCATTAGTTCCTGCCAAGGCAGCAGCTACTCTTCCTGGGGTCCAGGAAAAAATTAAGGCACTAATATACATTATAATACCATTTTTAAACATTAAAATACATTTTACAACCAATTTCACAATACATTAAATGTGTGCCCTCCGGCCACTACTCAAATTACTGTTACTGGATAGAGTTTCACATAGGACCTAGTGTAGTGAGCGGAGGCCCTAAGCAAGAGGGTGAGTCAAGAAGTGAACAATAATTCAAAACAGTCCTCAACAAAAGGCCTTCAAATGATTTGACTTTTAGAACGTATCATACTGTATATCCACCACGGATTCTATTTGTAAAATGTGCAGGAGCATGGCTGGTGGCGACTATACATCAGACCCCTACTCTTCATGCAGTGTGCACTACAGTATATGTATAATGTAAACATTCTCGACTACACTCCCCCGGCATATCTGTTTTAATGATGTTCAAATACAGATTGCTGATGCGAATAGTGACTAAGGGTGACATTTTGACAGCAATTGTGCTAAAATGCCCACTTCTTCATAGTACAGGGAGTACAGACCCCCCCCCCCCCCCCTATCCATCTCCCTTCATCATGATAGAATGGCTACAGGCTCTACCTTTGGACAAGATTTAGTTGCTCTTGAAACTTGCTTTATACAGTATGTAAACTCAGCAAAAAAAGCCATACTGCTCGTGCTGTGCGTGATTTTCTGCAAGACAGGAATGTCAGTGTTCTGCCATGGCCAGCAAAGATACACTGCATGTGTCTGGTTAAACTGTAAACTCTCCTTCCAGACTCATATTAAGCATCTCCAATCCAAATGTAAATCTAGAATCTGCTTCCTATTTCGCAACAAAGCATCCTTCACTTATGCTGCCAAACATACCCTCGTAAACCGGAACATCCTACTGATCCTCGATTTTGGCGACGTCATTTACAAAATAGCCTCCAACACTCTACTCAACAAACTGGATGCAGTCTATCACAGTGCCATCCGTTTTGTCATCAAAGCTCCATATACTACCCACCACTGCGACCTGTATGCTCTCGTTGGCTGGCACTCGCTTCATACTCGTCGCCAAACCCACTGGCTCCAGGTCATCTACAAGTCTTTGCTAGGTAAAGCCCCGCCTTATCTCAGCTCACTGGTCACCATAGTAGCACCCACCCGTAGCATGCGCTCCAGCAGGTATATTTCACGGGTCACCCTCAAAGCCAATTCCTCCTTTGGCCGCATTTCCTTCCAGTTCTTTATTGCCTTACTTCCCTTATCTTACCTAATTTGCACACACTGTATATATACTTTTTCTACTGTATTATTGACTGTATGTTTGTTTTACTCCATGTGCAACTCTGTGTTGTTGTATGTGTTGAACTGATTTTCTTTATCTTGGCCAGGTCGCAGTTGTAAATGAGAACTTGTTCTCAACTAGCCTACCTGGTTAAATAAAGGTAAAAAAAATAAAATAAAATAAATAAAAATCCACATAATAATTCACATTTCATGTTGCTGTAGGATTATGTTCCTGCTGCAGCAAACTGGCGCAAATTAAGATTGTACATCTGCATACAGTAATGTTATATATCAGGGGTATTCATATGGGGGTCTGCGGAGGTACTGCAGGAGGTCCGCTTTTTAAAATTGTATATATCTTAATGTATTTCTGAATATCACTATCAACAACAGAATTAACTAATTTTAAATGACATACCTACAGAAGAAAAGAGGAGAATATCTTTGTTCTAATGATGTCAACTTTATTTCTCAACTCCTAATACTTTTAATGGAGTGTCTGACATAGGCTTTGAAAAAGCACTTGTGAATGGGCTACCAGCAAGTACCGCTGGCTTCTGGTAAGCTTTCTTGACTTGGACATTACTTTTTGCTAACACATGGCAAACCTTTGTTTAATCAACTAAACAGCTGCTCTTAACCAAAATGTGTTTGATGGTACCTTTCTAGCTAATAGGCTATGTTAGAGTTTACACTTCCCCTTCCTGTTATAATGTGAGGAGGTCAAAACAATGAAAACTATCTACCAAATCTATTCATGTTGAAATGTTGATTACTTCTCCTTGCTATTATTATTCACCTGATGATGAGACAAGACGTGAAAAACATTTTTTTGCTAACATATGATGGGGTCTCTGGGTCACCGGTTTTCCTGGGAGGGGGTCCCTGGGCAAGAAAATGTTGAAGACCCCTGCTGTATATCATCAGCCTTGTAAAAAGTTAACTTGGGGCCAGAGAGGCTATTGTATGACTTGAGAAATGTCTTGGCATAGTGTCTTGGCAAAAAATAGTGTTAATCCACTGTGGCAAAGCTGTGGATAAATATTTAATGCTGGAGTATTTTTACATTAAAGTTTATGGTGCTCCGACAACCATCCTCACCGGAAAGACGTACATGCACACATACTGTAGTCTACACGCACGCACGCACGCACACACACACACACACACACACACACACACACACTCCTGCCATTACACCTTTACATAACTCCAGATACAAAATGATCCAACTCAGTGAGCAGTCAGTAAAGCGTGAACGCCGAATGAGCTATGCCTCTGTGGGTTGGGAAATCTCTGTATTTCTCTGAGGAGTGGCATACTCCATTCTAGTAGGCCTCTGTCACTATGCAGTACCCTGCTGTGCTGACTCTGAGCTATGATGTGTCATGCTGTGCTGGGGTCTTCTGTGTTATGCTGTCTGGCTCACACTATATGCCAATGGCACACTTGCTCCGTCTGACTCCGGCTTATTCATGAAGTGTGTGTGTGTGTGTGTGTGTGTGTGTGTGTGTAGGTTGGTTGGAAAGTGGAGAGTAGAGTTGAGAAGCTGAGCCCACTGGGATACTTCTGAGGGATGACTTGGTCAGGGCTTGACACCATGGCAGTATGAAATACTGTTTTACCTCATCCTGCAGGGACACTAAGTTTATGTTTTTATGCCGACAGCTTTCTAATCTTCCCCCCAAACATCACTTTCACTGAGACTCTCTGGGAAGCCATCTAGTCAGGAATTTTGTCCGGCAGTCATACAAAGATACAGGAAGACTACACTGTGTGCAGAGATTGAAGTTCTGACTTCAATGCTTTCACGGAATCTTTGAGTATGGAATTATAGATAATTATACGTAACTTTTCACAGAAAGTATTTTCTAAACAAAGCACCCCGCCATGATGTCTTTGTCCTCAGTCTTGCATATCGCCACAGCTGAGAACCATTCCACTTAAGTGTTCTCATAAACTGACTTTAACACTGTTCAGCATGATTGTTCGATAACACACAACTTTCTTTCATTCTGTCCTCCTCCCTCTCTCTTTTTCTCCTCCCCTCTCTTTCCTCAGCTGTCATTAGCCACTCTCAGAGTGCCTCTTTACACTTTTACTGTCTACCTCTCCTTCTTTCCCTCTCCCTCTCTCACTCCATCACACTCAAAGTGCCTCCTGGTTGGATGGGTACACTTTCTCTGTCACCATCATTTTCCTTTGCCACTTCGCCAGTGGAAGAACAAGAGCATGAGTACAGTGAGCGTCTTAGCGTCGATGATATCACCTTTAGCTTGGCCGCTGGATGAGTAATGGAAGGACCTTTTATGTGGAGGGCTGAGAGCATTTAGATGGTATCCATGTTGACCAGGGGGATTGTTAACACACACTGGGATGTCATTGATCACCACTGCAGGGTGAGGTGACCTGCACCACAGCCGCTAAGGAGAACCCACTGATAACAAGGAGCATCCTCATTTCCACCTGCCAAAAACAGAGACAAGGTAATGCAGACAAGTGCAAAACATACAGTATGTATGTTTTTTGTTACTGGTGAATGTGGAGTGTTATTATGAATATATAAGTGTTGATGGACTAGATTAACCTAGCCACATAATAATACACACAGGCACAAACGACCTGAGAGCACAGCAGGAAAGGGTGGCAACAGCACTCAAGGGAGTGATTGAAAAAGCTTCTTCTACTTTCCCCAATGCACAAGTGGTTATATCCACCCTGCTACCACGAAAAGACTTCCACTCTGCTACCATACAGCGGGTAAACGCAAGTATTTCCCGTGACTGTGCCTCAAAACCAAATGTTTACCTGGTCCACCACTCCACCACTGGAGTTGAACAGCTTTTACGACCAGGTCCACCTATACAAGGCAGCAGTGCCCACCTTCTCCCGGACCCTAAAGGACATCGCTCTCAAACGCAGCCCCAACACACAGCAACAGATCAATAGACACCCTGCCCAGAGAGGACCGACGCAGAGAGGACCTACACTCAGCAAAAAAAGAAACGTCCCTTTTTCAGGACCCTGTCTTTCAAAGATAATTCTTAAAAATCCAAATAACTTCACAGATCTTCATTGTGAGGGGTTTAAACACTGTTTCCCATGCTTGTTCAATGAACCATAAATAATTAATGAAAATGCACCTGCAGAACGGTCGTTAAGACACTAACAGTTTACAGACGGTAGGCAATTAAGGTCACAGTTATGAAAACCTAGGACAGTAAAGAGGCCTTTCTACTGACTCTGGAAAACACCAAAAGAAGGATGCCCAGGGTCCCTGCTCATCTGCGTGAACGTGCCTTAGGCATGCTGCAAGGAGGCATGAGAACTGCAGATGTGGCCAGGGCAATAAATTGCAATGTCCGTACTGTGAGACGCCTAAGACAGCGCTACAGGGAGACAGGACGGACAGCTGATCGTCCTCGCAGTGGCAGACCACGTGTAACGACACCTGCACAGGATCGGTACTTCAGAACATCACACCTGCGGGACAGGTACAGGATTACACCAGGAACGCGAGTTACACCAGGAACGCACAATCCCTCCATCAGTGCTCAGACTGTCCGCAATAAGCTGAGAGAGGCTGGACTGAGGGCTTGTAGGACTGTTGTACGGCAGGTCCTCACCAGACATCACCGGCAACAACATCGCCTATGGGCACAAACCCCGTCGCTGGACCAGACAGGACTGGCAAAAAGTGCACTTTTTTTCCCTGTCTGCACTGATGGTTGGATTCGCGTTTATTGTCAAAGGAATGAGCTTTACACTGGGGCCTGTACTCTGGAGCGGGATAGATTTGGAGGTGTAGTGTCCGTCATGGTCTGGGGCTGTGTGTCACAGCATCATCGGACTGAGCTTGTGGTCATTGCAGGCAATCTCAACGCTGTGCATTACAGGGAAGACATCCTCCTCCCTCATGTGGTACCCTTCCTGCAGGCTCATCCTGACATGACCCTCCAGCATGACAATACCACCAGCCATACTGCTCATTCTGTGCGTGATTTCCTGCAAGACAGGAATGTCAGTGTTCTGTCATGGCCAGTGAAGTGCCCGGATCTCAATCCAATTGAGCACATTTGGGACCTGTTGGATCAGAGGGTGGGGGCTAGTCATTACCCCCAGAAATGTGGTGCCTTGGTGAAAGAGTGGGGTAACATCTCACAGCAAGAACTGGCAAATCTGGTGCAGTCCATGAGGAGGACACTCACACTTACTGGCCTGAGGCCAAACCACATGACCACTGCAGTACTTAATGCAGTTGGTGGCCACACCAAATACTGACTGTTACTTTTGATTTTGACCTCCCCTTTGTTCAGAGACACATTATTTAATTTTCCCCATGTCTGTGGAACTTGTTCAGTTTATGTCTCAGTTGTTGAATCTTGAATCTTGTTATGTTCATACAAATATTTACACATGTTAAGTTTGCTGAAAATAAACGCAGTTGACAGTGAGAGGGCCTTTCTTTTTTTGCCGAGTTTACATCCAGACCACAACACCACCAGCCACGTCCACACCCCCACCCCAACTAATCAACACTAATCAACACCACCCCAAGTTAAACATGCCCACACCCTATTTAGGCCCCCTCAGATCTGACCCCTCCTGCCCACACCATGCACCCTAACCCAGCAAAGAGGGCCTCAACATGGAAGTCACACCTACGCCTAGGCCGTGAGCAGGCAAACAGCCCCAACACCCACTCTTACACTAGCCCAAGCCAATAGCATGTACCAGATGCTCACCAGGCTCTGCTCACACTTACTGGCCTGAGGCCAAACCACATGACCAACAACATTGGACACTTTATGGAACACGAAGCCTTCACTATATCATCCTGGAATATCCAAGGCCTGAGGTCATCTGCCTTTGGCCTAAAGAGCAGGAACCTGGACTTCATCAAAGAAGTCAGAAATACAGACATTGTCATCCTACAAGAAAGATGGTATAGAGGATACGGACCCACTGGTTGCCCTCTAGGTTACAGAAAGCTGGTAGCCCCATTCACCAAACTACCAGGTGTGAAACAGTGAAGGGACTCAGGGGGTATGCTTATTTGGTATAGAGCAGACCTAACTCACTCCATGAAATTAATCAAAACATGAACATTTTACATTTGGCTAGAAATTCAAAAGGAAATTATCTTAACCTCTTTGATCTCTAGGGGCGCTATTTCATTTTTGGATAAAAAACGTTCCCGTTTTAAGCGCGATATTTCGTCACGAAAAGATGCTCGACTATGCATATTCTTGACAGTTTTTGAAAGAAAACACTCTGAAGTTTCAGAATCTGCAAAGATATTGTCTGTAAGTGCCCCAGAACTCATTCTACAGGCGAAACCAAGATGATGCATCAACCAGGAAATGAGCAGAATTTCTGAAGCTCTGTTTTCCATTGTCTCCTTATATGGCTGTGATTGCGCAAGGAATGAGCCTACACTTTCTGTCGTTCCCCCAAAGTGTTAGCAGCATTGTGACGTATTTGTAGGCATATCATTGGAAGATTGACCATAAGAGACTACATTTTCCAAGTGTCCGCCTGGTGTCCCTGCGTCGAAATTGGAGCGTAAAGCCAGGTGCAATTATTTTTCCATTTGAGAGCAAGGAGAAACCAGGCTTCCACGAAGGATATATCATTGAAGAGATATGTGGAAAAACACCTTGAGGATTGATTCTAAACCACGTTTGCCATGTTT
This sequence comes from Oncorhynchus clarkii lewisi, assembly GCF_045791955.1. Taxonomy (NCBI): domain Eukaryota; kingdom Metazoa; phylum Chordata; class Actinopteri; order Salmoniformes; family Salmonidae; genus Oncorhynchus; species Oncorhynchus clarkii. The sequence continues at coordinate 61,044,759 of NC_092163.1, forward strand.
CAGTCGATATTATGGAGTTAATTTGGAAAAAAGTTCGCGTTTTGAGGGCTGAATTTTCGTTTTTTTTTTTTTTTTTTTTTTTGGTAGCCAAATGTGATGTACAAAACGGAGCTATTTCTAATACACAAAGAATCTTTTTGGAAAAACGGAGCATCTGCTATCTAACTGAGAGTCTCCTCATTGAAAACATCAGAAGTTCTTCAAAGGTAAGTTATTTTATTTGAAGGCTTTACTTGTTTTTGTGATAGTTGCCTGCTAAATGCTAACGCTAATGCTAACGCTAATGCTAACGCTAAATGCTACGCTAGCTAGCTACTGTTACACAAATGATTGTTTTCCTATGGTTGAAAAGCATATTTTGAAAATCTGAGATGACAGTGTTGTTAACAAAAGGCTAAGCTTGAGAGCTAGCATATTTATTTCATTTCATTTGCGATTTTCATGAATAGTTAACGTTGCGTTATGGTAATGAGCTTAGGTCTATAAATAGAATCCCGGATCCGGGTTTGGTCGTCGCAACAGGTTAACAGAGAAAATATCCTCCTGTGTGCTACCTATATCCCCCCACAATCCCCATACTTTCATGAAGACAGCTTCTCCATCCTGGACCGGGAAATCAATCATTTCCAGGCCCAGGGACATGGACTAGTCTGTGGCGACCTAAATGCCAGAACCTGCCTGGAGATGACAACATTCCCTCCCCCATATGCCCCCCTCGGCACAACTATGACAACATAACTAACAAAAACAGGTCACAACTCCTGTGACAAGCTGTCGCAAGCTGGAAAATGTACATAGTCAATAGTAGGCTTTGAGGGGATTCCTATGGTAGGTAGACCTATAGCTCATCACTTGGCAGTAGTACTGTAGACTACTTTATCACTGACCTCAACCCAGAGTCTCTCAGAGCTTTCAGTCATCCCCCTGACACCCCTATCAGATCACAGCAAAATCACAGTCTACTTGAACAGAGCAATACTCAATCATGAGCCATCAAAGCCAAAGGAACTGAGTAATATTAAGAAATGTTATAGATGGAAGGAATGTAGTGTGGAAACAGACAACAACAAATTCAATCCCTTCTAGAGAACTTCCTGGACAAAACGTTACACTGTAATAGTGAATGTGTAAATTTGGCAGTAGAAAATATTAACAGTATATTTGACCTCAGCTTCCCTATCTAATCTAAAAATGTCAAATAGAAAACCGAAGAAAACGAACAACAATGACAAATGGTTTGATGAAGAATGCAAAATCCTAAGAAAGAAATTGAGAAACTTGTCCAACCAAAAACATAGAGACCCAGAAAATATGTCTATGCCTTCACTATGGTGAATCACTAAAACAATACAGAAATACACTACGGTAAAAGAAGGAACAGCACGTCAGAAATCAGCTCAATGTAGTTGAGTAATCCATAGACTCTAACCACTTCTGAGAAAATTGGAAAACACTAAACAAACAACACAAATAATTATCTCTCCAAAAATGAGATGTATGGATAAACCACTTCTCCAGTCTTTTTGGCTCTATAACAAAGAACAAACAGCAAAAACATGTACATGATCAAATACAAATCTTAGAATCAACTGTTAAAGACTACCAGGACCCACTGGATTCTCCAATTACCTTGAATGAACTGCAGGGCAAATTAAAAACCCTCCAACCCAAAAAGGCCTGTGGTGTTGATGGTATCCTCAATGAAACGATAAATTATACATACAACAAATTCCAATTGGCTATACTAAAACTCTTTAACATCATCCTTAGCTCTAGCATCTTCCCCAATATTTGGAACCAAGGACGGACCACCCCAATCCACAAAAGTGGAGACAAATGTGACCCCAATAACTACCGTGGGATATGCGTCAACAGAAACCTTGGGAAAATCTTCTGCGTTTTCATTGACAGCAGACTCGTACATTTCCTCAGTGAAAACAATGTAGTTAGCAAATGTCAAATTGGCTTTTTACCAAATTGTCTTACAACAGACCACATATTCACCCTGCACACTCTAATTGACAAACAAACAAATCAAAACAAAGGCAAAGTCTTCTCATGCTTTGTTGATTTCAAAAAAGCCTTCAATTCAATTTGGCATGAGGGTCTTTTCATTTTTATTTTTTCATTTCACCTCATTTACAACTGCGACCTGGCCAAGATAAAGCAAAGCAGTGCAACACAAACAACAAGAGTTGCACATGGAATAAACGAGCATACAGTCAATAACACAACATAAAAAAATGACGTTTATTTACAGTGTGTGCAAATGGCGTCAGTAGGTAAGGCAATAAATAGGCCATAGTAGCGAAGTAATTAAAATTTAGCAGATTAACACTGGAGTGATAGATGAGCAGATGATGATGTGCAAGTCTGCTATACAAATTGATGTAAAGTGGTGTTGGGGGAAAACACACAGCATTATAAATCCATGTACGCAAACAACAAGTGTGCGGTTAAAATAGGCAAAAAACACACACATTTCTTCCCACAGGGCCGTGGGGTGAGACAGGGATACAGCTTAAGCCCCACCCTCTTCAACATATATATATCAACGAATTGACGAGGGCACTAGAACAGTCTGCAGCACCCAGCCTCACCCTACTAGAATCTGAAGTCAAATGTCTACTGTTTGCTGATGATCTGGTGCTTCTGTTACCAACCAAGGAGGACCTACAGCAGCACCAAGATCTTCTGCACAGATTCTGCCAGACCTGGGCCCTTACAGTAAATCTCAGTAAGACCAAAATAATGGTGTTCCAAAAAAGGTCCAATCGCCAGGACCACAAATACAAATTCCATCTAGACACCATTGCCCTAGAGCACACAAAAACGATACATACCTTGGCCTAAACATCAGCACCACAGGTAACTTTCACAAAGCTATGAACAATCTGAGAGACAAGGCAAGAAAGGCATTCTATGTCATAAAAAGGAACATAAAATTTGACATACCAATTAGGATCTGGCTAAAAAATACTTGAATCAGTTATAGAACCCATTGTCCTTTATGGTTGTGAGGTCTGGGGTCCACTCACCAACCAAGAATTCACAAAATGAGACAAACACCAAATTGAGACTCTACATGCAGAATTCTGCAAAAAATATCCTCTGTGTACAACGTAAAACACCAAATAATGCATGCAGAGCAGAATTAGGTCAATACCCGCTAATGATCAAAATCCAGAAAAGAGACCAGTTTATTCTACCACCACCTAAAAGGAAGCAATTCCCAAACCTTCCATAACAAAGCCATCACCTACAGAAAATGTAACCTGGAGAATAGTCCCCTTAGCAAGCTAGTCCTGGGGCTCTGTTCACAAACACAAACAGACCACACAGAGCCACAGGATAGCAACACAATTAGACCCAAACAAATCATTAGAAAACATAAAGATAATTACTTGACACATTGGAAAGAATTAACTAAAAAACAGAGCAAACTAGATTGCTATTTGGCCCTAAACAGAGAGTACACAGTGGCAGAATACCGGACCACTGTGACTGACCCAAACTTAAGGAAAGCTTTGACTATGTACAGACTCAGTGAGCATAGCCTTGCTATTGAGAAAGGCCGCCGTAGGCAGACCTGGCTCTCAAGAGAAGACAGGCTATGTGCACACTGCCCACAAAATGAGGTGGAAACTGAGCTGCACTTCCAAACCTCCTGCCAAATGTATGACCATATAAGAGACACATATTTCTCTCAGATTACACAGATGCACAAACAATTCTGGGTGAAATACCACAGTGTGCCATCACTGCAACAAGATTTGTGACCTGTTTCCAGAAGAAAAGGGCAACCAGTGAAGAACAAACACCATTGTAAATACAACCCATATTTATGTTTATTTATTTTCCCTTTTGTACTTTAACCACTTGCACATTGTTACAACACTGTACAGTATATATACACAATAAGATGTCTTCATACTTTTGGAACTTCTGTGAGTGTAATGTTTACTGTTCATTTTTATTGTTTATTTCACTTTTGTATGGTACCTACTTCACTTGCTTTGGCAATGTTAACATATGATTCCCATTCCAATAAAGACCCTTGAATATTGACACGGTTTCCACTGCACTCTAATGATCCCTATCATTGAGAGAAACATAACTAGCATTAGTGTGTCCATTACACACACACACACACACACACACACACACACAATAGATGCATCTTAAAATGTCCATCAAAAAATCAGCAAAGTATCAATTTACTGGGGGGCTTGAGGGGAGAACAATTCACTGTAAAATAGCAAGCATTAATACATTTTCTCATACATAGGAATAATACAGAATCTATGGCGTTATAAAATCAAAATGCTGCCATCTGCTGACTATAATACAGATATACTGGGTCTCCATAACCGTAGATTAGAAAAATGGCTCCTGATAAACATTTCTGTTATATTTTCTGTCATAGAATTAATATGTGCCTGGTTGGCCTTTAAAAGCATTTTTTAAGACAACATTGCACATAAGACAGTGAAGGAGGCCAACATGTGACAAGGGAATGATGCCATTGCATTTACACTATGAAGTTAGTTCAATAAGATCAGCTGCATTGTACCTCGCCGGGTTTGATGTATAGCTGAGCCTGCCCATTCTCAGGGATGGCTAATGGCCCAGTGATGCAGACTTAACATGCCACCTCCTGGGTCTATGTGTGTGTGTCTGAAACCTATAAGGAAATGAGATTAACCATATGCCAACAGAGTATGAGAAAGTCTTGGGATCATGCAAATGAGATGGAACACCAGGATCCAGGGGACACCAGATCCCCTTGGGATATTCAGATATTGTAGATTGAGTGGGAAACATGTTTTCACTTTTCAGAGTGCTGCTGGGTAAACAATCTCATCTCAGATCAATAGAAACTCGTTTTCCAGAGCAGAGAAGGAGCTGATGCAGCGTAACATTCATTTCAGATAGGGAACAAATCCCATTTGCAAGTAATATTCTCCCTCACTGGCACTTTTATTTACTGGAAAATATAAAGAAATGTGTCACTTGAAGCAATGTTTTGAGCATGAGAACTTCATTGGAAACTGATGCTTCCCTGCATCTGCCGTTGCAATTTGGTCTCAAAGACTAGACCTAACATAGTAAGTGTAAATCCAGGAGACTAAGTTAGTATGATATGTTACCTTTGGCATGGTTACAGTACATAAGACAGATGGTTACTTAAGGCAAAAACTAAAGTTGGGTGGTTGGTCGGGGGTGGATGGGTAGGCATATAACGTGAATGTCTATTAACCCAAAGGTTGTGAGTATGAATCTTATCATGGAAAACTTTAGCATTTGAGCTAATTAGCAACTTTTCAACTACTTACAACTATGTAGCTACTTTGCAACAACTTAGAATGTTAGCTAACCTTTCCCCTAACTCTAATATTAACCCTTTTAGCTAACCTTTCCCCTAACTCTAATATTAACCCTTTTAGCTAACCCTTCCCCTAACTCTAATATTAACCCTTTTAGCTAACCTTTCCCTTATCTCTAATATTAACCCTTTTAGCTAACCCTCCCCCTAACTCTAATATTAACCCTTTTAGCTAACCTTTCCCCTAACTCTAATATTAACCCTTTTAGCTAACACTTCCCCTAACCCTAACTTTAAGGGCTAGGGATCCTGCTAGCAGGACAACTTCAGGAGAAACTGGAGGGCGCGCAATTCAAGTAAATAATCACAAATAATATGCATTTTAAACATTTATGTACGAATAAGTGTCTTATATCGGCTGAAAGCTTAAATTCTTGTTAATCCAACTGCACTGTCCGATTTACAGTAGCTATTACAGCAAAAACATGCAATGCGATTGTTTGAGGACAGAGAGACATCCGGGACCATAACATTCTTTGCTTCATGGAAACATGGCTCACTCGATACACGCTATCTGAGTCGGTACAGCCACCTGGTTTCTTCAAGCATCGCGCCGACAAAAACAAGCATCTCTCTGGTAAGAAGAAGGGCGGGGGTGTATGCCTTATGATTATCGAGACGTGATGTGATCATAACAACATACAGGAACTCAAGTCATTTTGTTCACCTGACTTAGAATTCCTCACAATCAAATGCCGACCGCATTATCTGCCAAGAGAATTCTCTTCGATCATAATCACAGTCGTGTATATTCCCCCCCAAGCAGACACATCGACGGCCCTGAAAGAACTTCATTGGACTCTACGTAAACTGGAAACCACATATACTCAGGCTGCATTTATTGTAGCCGGGGATTTTAACAAAGGCTAATCTGAAAACAAGGTTCCCCAAATTCTATCAGCATATCGATTGTGCTACCAGCCTTTAGACAGAAACTAAAACAGGAAGCTCCCGCGCTCAGGTCTGTTCAACGCTGGTCCTACCAATCGGATTCCACGCTTCAAGATTGCTTCGATCACGTGGACTGGGATATGTTCCACATTGCGGTGAACAACAACAATGACGAATACGCTGATTCGGTGTGCGAGTTTATTAATAAGTGCATCGGTGATGTTATACCCACAGCTTCTATTAAAACATTCCCCAACCAGAAACCGTGGATTGATGGCAGCATTTGGGCAAAACTGAACACAGCAACCACTGCTTTTAATCAGGGAAAGGTGACCGGAAACATGACCGAATACAAACAGTGTAGCTATTCCCTCAGCAAGGCAATCAAACAAGCTAAGCGTCAGTACAGAGACAAAGTGGAGTCGCAATTCAACGGCTTAGACATGTGAGATATGTGGCAGGGTCTACAGTCAATCACGGACTACAAAAGAAAAACCAGCCCCATCGCTGATCACAATGCCTTGCTCCCAGACAGACTAAAACACCAGCTGGCTGGTGTGTTTACAGACATATTCAATCAATCCTTATCCCAGTCTGCTGTCCCCACATGCTTCAAGAGGGCCACCATTGTTCCTGTTCCCAAGAAAGCTAAGGTAACTGAGCTAAACGACTACCGCCCTGTAGCACTCACTTCTATCATCATGAAGTGCTTTGAGAGACTAGTCAAGGACCATATCACATCCACCCTACCTGACACCCTAGACCCAATAGGTCCACAGACGATGCAATCGCCTTCACACTGAACACTGCCCTAACCCATCTGGACAAGAGGAATACCTATGTAAGAATGCTGTTCATCGACTACAGCTCAGCATTTAACACTATAGTACCCTCCAAACTCGTCATTAAGCTCGAGACCCTGGATCTCAACCCTGCCCTGTGCAACTGGGTCCTGGACTTCCTGACGGGCCACCCCCAGGTGGTGAGGGTAGGTAACAACATCTCCACCCCTCTGATCCTCAACACTGGGTCCCCACAAGGGTGCGTTCTCAGCCCTCTCCTGTACTCCCTGTTCACCCACGACTGCGTGGCCATGCACGCCTCCAACTCAATCATCAAGTTTGCATACGACACTACAGTGGTAGGCTTGATTACCAACAACAACGAGACGGCCTACAGGGAGGAGGTGAGGGCCCTTGGAGTGTGGTGTCAGGAAAATAACCTCACACTCAGTGTCAACAAAACAAAGGAGATGATTGTGGACTTCAGGAAACAGCAGAGGGAGCAGCCCCCTATCTACATTGAAGGGACATCAGTAGAGAGGGTGGAGAGTTTTAAGTTCCTCGGAACACACATCACGGACAAACAGAAATGGTCCACCCACACAGACAGCGTGGTGAAGAAGGCACAGCAGCGCCTCTTCAACCTCAGGAGGCTGAAGAAATTCAGCTTGTCACCAAAACACTCACAAACTTTTACAGATGCACAATCGAGAGCATCCTGTTGGGCTGTATCACCGCCTGGTACGGCAGCTGCTCCGCCCATAACCAGAAGGGTAGTGAGGTCTGCACAACGCATCACCGGGTGCGAACTACCTGCCCTCCAGGACACCTACACCACCCGATGTCACAGGAAGGCCATAAAGATCATCAAGGACAACAACCACCCGAGCCACTGCCTGTTCACCCCGCTATCATCCAGAAGGCAAGTTCAGTACAGGTGCATCAAAGAGGGGGCCGAGAGACTGAAAAACAGCTTTTTTCTCAAGGCCATCAGACTGTTAAACAGCCATCACTAACATTGAGTGGGTGCTGCCAACATTACTGACTCATCTCCAGCCACTTTAAGAATGGAAAAATTGATGTAATCAATTTATCACTAGCCACTTTATATTATATAATGTTTACTTACCCTACATTACTCATCTCATATGCATATACTGTACGCTACACCATCTACTTCATTTTGCCAACTTGATGTAATGTATCACTAGCCACTTTAAACAATTCCACTTCATATAATGTTTTCATACCCTACATTACTCATCTCATATGTATATACTGTATTCTCATTTTCTGCATCTTGCCTATGCCGTTCGGCCATCACTCATTTATATATTTTTATGTACATATTCGTATTCATTCCTGTACACTTGTAGGTAGTTGTTGTGAAATTGTTAGGTTATATTACTTGTTAGATATACTTGTTAGATATTACTGAATGTTAACACCTGCTAACCATGTGTATGTGACAAATACATTTGATTTGATTTTTAATATTTTTCCACCGCCATAGGTTTCATACATTCACAAATAACGATTAAATATTAATTTACTTTTTGAAAGTCTTGCTCTGATTTATCATCCAAAGGGTCCCAGCTATTACATGTAGTGCCGTTTTGTTAGATAAAATCCTTCTTTATATCCCAAAAAGTCAGTTTAGTTGGCGTCATCGATTTGAGTAATCCACTCATTCAACATGCAGAGAAAGAAATCTGAAAATCTACCCCTAAACTTTGTTTCAAGTGAAAATTCCTTTCTATTTTCTCCTCAGATACCCTAAAATGAAATCAAAATATAATATTCCTTATGGAAAGAAGTATGTTCAATAGGAAACCAATTTTAGCAGGTTTGTTCCCTGTACTAAAACTCATATTTCTTATTTGTTTTGGAAGTTACAAGCCTGAAACCTTGAACATAGACTGGTGACACCCATGGTAGCCATGGGAATTGCATTCTGAGAGCTAGAATTCAGTATGCCCCTATAGTGGTTGCCTTTTCTTTGGATTTTCTCCTACAATATCTATTGTGTTATATTCTCCTGCATTATTTTAACAGGTCTACAAACTTCAAAGTGTTTTCTTTCCAACGGCACCAATTATATGCATAACCTGGCTTCAGGGCCTGAGCTACAAACAGTTTACTTTGGGCACGTCACTCAGACAGGAAGTGGACAAAAAAGTGGCCGGGCCCTAACATCATTCCTCCCAATTATGTTTTTAATGTGAGAATTGCCAGAACAATAGGACATACCTAAAATATTTCCAGGCCATGATGGCATGGAATCGCCCGGTTCGGGAACTTCCTTAAGTCTTCCATCTTACATGTAAAGTTAAGATAGCCAACCTGGTCTCAGAGCATTTTATATTATTCTGTACGTAAATCAGAGACATTCTATTTATGATATGTTACGCTTCATATGGTATGTGTTCATTTATGGATGTCCATATTTCATATGATATGTTATGAATCACAATTCGTATTATATGTTAGGGCTAGGCATCCCGCTAGCGGGACAAAGAATCAATGTGCATCATTATTAAAATGACAATTAAACAGGTAAAGAGCTTTGTTTACATAACCTATGCAGATGTTTGGACAACCTATGTTTAGATAACCCCCCCCCCCCCCCCCCTTACACTGCTGCTACTCACTGTTATTATCAATGGCAAATCTGACCATAATTCTATACTCCTGATTCCTGCTTACAAGCAAAAACTAAAGCAGGAAGTACCAGTGACTCAATACGGAAGTGGTCAAATGACACGGATGCTACACTACAGGACTGTTTTGCTAGCACCGACTGGAATATGTTCCGGGATTCATCCAATGGCATTGAGGAGTACACCACCTCAACATTCACAAAGCCGCTGGGCCAGACGGATTACCAGGACGTGCATTCAAAGCATGCGCGGAACAACTGTCAAGTGTCTTCACTGACATTTTTAACCTTTCCCTGACCGAGTCTGTAATAACTACATGTTTCAAGCAGACCACCATAGTCCCTGTGCCCATGGAAGCTCAGTTAACCTGCCTAAATGATTACCACCCTGTGGCACTCATGTTGGTAGCCATAAAGTGCTTTGAAAGGATGGTCATGGCTCACATCAACAGCATCCTCCCGGACACACTAGACCGACTCCAATTCGCATACCGCCCAAACAGATCCACAGATCAAATCAAATCAAATGTATTTATTAAGCCCTTCTTACATCAGCTAATATCTCAAAGTGCTGTACAGAGACCCAGCCTTAAACCCCAAATCCTCTTCTGGCTGTGCCGGGTGGAGATTATAACAGAGATGTTCAAATGTTCATAGATGACCAAAAGGGTCAAATAATAATAATCCCAGTGGTTGTCGAGGGTGCAACAGGTCAGCACGTCAGGAGTAAATGTCAGTTGGCTTTTCATAGCCAATCATTCAGAGTATCTCTACCACTCCTGCTGTCTCTAGAGAAAACATCAGGTGTGGGACAGGTAGCACGTACGGTGAACCGGTCAGGGTTCCATAGATGCAGGCAGAACAGTTGAAACTGGAGCAGCAGCATGGCCAGGTGGACTGGGGACAACAAGGAGTCATTAGGCCAGGTCATCCTGAGGCACGGCACAACCCAAGGGGGAGCGCCAACCCAGACAGGAAGATCACATCAGTGACTCAACCCACTCAAGTGACACACCCCTCCTAGGGACGGCATGGAAGAGCACCAGTATGCCAGTGACTCAGCCCCTGTAATAGGGTTAGAGGCGTGGAGAGAGGGGAACCGGCCAGGCAGACAGCAAGGGCGGTTCGTTGCTGCAGTGCCTTTCCGTTCACCTTCACACTCCTGGGCCAGACTACACTCAATCATAGGACCTACTGAAGAGATTAGTCTTTAATAAAGACTTAAAGGTTGAGACCGAGTCTGCGTCTCTCACATGGGTAGGCAGACAATTCCATAAAAATTGAGCTTTATAGGAGAAAGCCCTGCCTCCAGCTGTTTGCTGAGAAATTCTAGGGACAGTAAGGAGGCCTGTGTCTTGTCACTGTAGCGTACGTGTAGGTATGTACGGCAGGACCAAATCGGAAAAATAGGTAGGAGCAAGCCCATGTAATGCTTTGTAGGTTACAGTAAAACCTTGACATCAGCCCTTGCCTTAACAGGAAGCCAGTGTAGAGAGGCTAGCACTGGAGTAATATGATAATTTTTTTGGTTCTAGTCAAGATTCTAGCATCCGTGTTTAGCACTAACTGAAGTTTATTTCGTGTTTTATCCGGGAAGCCGGAAAGTAGAGCATTGCAGTAGTCTAATCTAGAAGTGACAAAAGCATGGATTCAATTTTCTGCATCATTTTTGGACAGAAAGTTTCTGATTTTTGCAACGTTATATAGACGGAAAAAAGCTGTCCTTGAAACAGTCATTCATTATATGTTCGTCAAAAGAGAGATCAGGGTCCAGAGTAACGCCGAGGTCCTTCACAGTTTTATTTGAGATTAATGTACAACCATCAAGATTAATTGTCAGATTTAACAGAAGATCTCTTTGTTTCTTGGTACCTAGAACAAGTATCTCTGTTTTGTCCAAGTTTAAAAGTAGAACATTTGCAGCCATCCACTTCCTTATGTCTGAAACACAGGCTTCCGGCGAGGTCAATTTTGGGGCTTCACCAAGTTTCATTGAAATGTACAGCTGTGTGTCATCCGCATAGCAGTGAAAGTTAACATTATGTTTCCGAATGACATCACCAAGAGGTAAAATATATAGTGAAAACAATAGTGGTCCCAAAACGGAACCTTGAGGAACACCGAAATGTACAGTTGATTTGTCAGAGGACAAACCATCCACAGAGACAAACTAATATCTTTCCGACAGATAAGATCTAAACCAGGCCAGAACTTGCCCGTGTAGACAAGTTTCCAATCTCTCCAAAAGAATGTGGTGATCGATGGTATCGAAAGCAGCACCAAGGTCTAGGAGCAAGAGGACAGATGCAGAGTCTCGGTCTGACGCCATTAAAAGGTAATTTACCACCTTCACAAGTGCAGTCTCAGTGCTATGATGGGGTCTAAAACCAGACTGAAGCGTTTCGTATACATTGTTTGTCTTCAGGAAGGCAGTGAGTTGCTGTGCAACTGCTTTTTCTTTTTTTTTGAGAGGAATGGGAGATTCGATATAAGCCGATAGTTTTTTATGTTTTCTGGGTCAAGGTTGGCTTTTTCAAGAGAGGCTTTATTACTGCCACTTTTAGTGAGTTTGGTGCACATCCCGTGGATAGAGCACTGTTTATTATGTTCAACATAGGAGGGCCAAGCACAGAAAGCAGCTCTTTCAGTAGTTTAGTTGGAATAGGGTCCAGTATGCAGCTTGAAGGTTTAGAGGCCATGATTATTTTCATAATTGTGTCAAGAGATATAGTACTAAAACACTTGAGTGTCTCCCTTGATCCTAGGTCCTGGTAGAGTTGTGCAGACTCAGGACAACTGAACTTTGGAGGCGATGACGCAATCTCAATCACATTCCATACTGCCCTTTCCATCCTGGACAGAAGGAACACCTATGTGAGGATGCTGTTCATTGACTACAGCTCAGTGTTCAACACCATAGTGCCCACGAAGCTCATCACTAAGCTAAGGACTCTGGGACTAAACACCTCCCTCTGTAACTGGATCCTGGACTTCCTGACCGGCCGCCCCCAGGTGGTAAGAGTAGGCAACAACACGTCTGCCACGCTGATCCTTTACACTGGGGCCCCTCAGGGGTGTGTACTTAGTCCTCTCCTGTTTTCCCTGTTCACCCACTACTGCGTGGCCAAACATGACTCCAACACCATCATTCAATTAACTGACGACACAGCAGTGGTAGGTAGGCCTGATCACCGACAAAGATGAGACGGCCTATAGGGAGGAGGTTGGAGAACTGGCAGTGTGGTGTCAGGACAACAACCTCTCCCTCATTGTGAGCAAGACAAAGGAGCTGATCGCGGACTACAGGAAAGGCGGGCCGAAAAGTTCCCCATTGACATTGACGGGGCTGTAGTGGAGCAGGTCGAGAGTTTCAAGTTTTTGTTTTCCACATCACCAACGAACTATCATGGTCCAAACATACCAAGACAGTCGTGAAAAGGCACAACAAAACCTTTTCCCCTCAGGAGACTGAAAAGATTTGGCATGGGTCCCCAAATCCTCAAAAGGTTCTACAGCCGCACCACTGGTTGCATCAGCGCCTGGTATGGCAACTGCTCGGCATCTGAATGCAAGGCTCTACAGAGGGTAGTGCGAACGGCCCAGTACATCACTGGGGCCAAGCTTCCTGCCATCCAGGACCTATACTGTATAATAGGCGGTGTCAGAGGAAAGCCCATGAAATTGTCAGAGACTCCAGTCACCCAAGCTATAGACTGTTTTCTCTCCTACCGATCGGCAAGTGGTACCGGAGCACCAAGTCTAGGACCAAAAGGATCCTCAACAGCTTCATTGACCCACCCCCCCTCCATTTTGTACACTGCTGCTACTCACTGTTTATTATCTATGCATAGTCACTTCACCCCAACCTACATGTCCAAATTACCTCAACTAACACACTGACTCAGTACAGGTGCTCTTGTGTATATCCTTGTTGTTGTTATTGTTATTGTGTTACTTTTCATTATAACTTTTTATTTAATCTACTTGGTAAATATTTTCTTAACTCTTGAACTGCACTTTAGGGCTTGTAAGTAAGAATTTCACGATAAAGTCTACACTTGTTGTATTCGGTTCATGTGTCAAATAAAGTTTGATTTGATTGGTCATCCAAGATGGCGTAGCAGTGAAACGTCTTTGTCCTTCATCTTGTCGTGTCCCATGAATATATCTTTATATATCTTTTTCTTCGCATATCTTTTTCAAATATTTAAAATAAACCTCAAATTCAAAATACTCTCCTGTAATTCGCCTCACCCAATGTGGTGTGGATCTGCTTTTTTCTAAATTATTTTTCTTTATCTCTGAACTGGAATCCCCCAACAGAAGCTAGCCAGCTAACTAGCTACTAGCTAGTAGTCAGTTAACCATTGCTAGCGGTCATCAGCTACCTTTAGCTTGAAAGCTCTCGTCAGTTTGTACAACGCGATTCAAAACAGAGCATACCGGACCTATTTTCTCTCTATATCCCCAGATTCCTATCGCAAGCTCTGAACCTTCTCACCTAGCTAGCTGCAATCCGAGTGACTACTCCTGGCTAATGTCTCTGTCCCGAAGCAAGCACCAATTAGCCTGAAGCTAGCCCATGCTAGGCCCATCTCCCGGCTAGCTGAAGAGGTCCATCAGCCACTCTAAGGGCTATAATACCTATTTTGCCAACTGGCTTGGACCCCTTTTACTGCTGGTACGGGGTTCGGAACCCCGCCGATCCTTCTCGACTGGACTACCGACGTAATCTGCTCGAGGGGGTTACCCAACTGGGCCCTACGTCGCGCTGTCCCCGGAATGCCCATCTGCTAGCCTGCTAACTGATGCTCGCTAGCTGTCTAGAGCATGTTGGACTGTTAGCTGAATAGATCCATTTGCCAATTGGACTGGACCCCTCTGCTACACGGAACCCTACTAATCCATCACGATTGGTCTGTCGACGGAACCGCACGAGGAGGCTAAAACAGATTTTCCTTTGTCGCGATGTCCCTCTAAGGCCCTTCTGCTAGCTTGCTAGCCCCGGTCTGCTAGCTGTCTGAATCGCCGTGTCTCCAGCCCGCTAACCACTCACTGGACCCCTATGATCACTCGGCTACGCATGCCTCTCCCTAATGTCAATATGCCTTGTCAATTACTGTTCTGGTTAGTGATTATTGTTTTATTTCACTGTAGAGCCTCTATCCCTGCTCAATATGCCTTAAGCAACCATTTAGTTCCACCTCCCACATATGTGATGACATCACCTGGTTTAAATGTTTCTAGAGACAATATCTCTCTCTCATCATCACTCAATGCCTAGGTTCACCTCCAATGTAGTCACATCCTACCATAGCTGTACATTTTTATTTTAATATTTTCTATCGCACCCAGAAACCTGCTCCTTTTATTCTCTGTTCCGAACGTACTAGACGACCAGTTCTTATAGCCTTTAGCCATACCCTTATCCTACTCCTATTCTGTACCTCTGGTGATGTAGAGGTTAATCCATGACCTGCAGTGCCTAGCTCCACTACTATTCCCCAGGTGCTCTCATTTGTTGACTTCTGTAGCCGTAAAAGCCTTGGTTTCAAGCATGATAACATTAGAAGCCTCCTCCCTAAGTTTGTTTTATTCACTGCTTTAGCACACTCTGCCAACCTGGATGTCTTAGCCATGTCTGAATCCTGCCTTAGGAAGACCACCAAAAACCCTGAGATCTCCATCCCTAACTATAACATTTTCAGCCAAGATAGAACTGCCAAAGGGGGCGGAGTTGTAATCTACTGCAGAGATAGCCTGCAGAGTTCTGTCTTACTATCCAGGTCTGTACCCAAACAATTCAAGCTTCTTGTAACGAGATTCCTCCTGGGAAGGAGAGGCGGACCAAAATGCAGCGTGGTTATAATTCATGGTTCTTTAATAATGAAACTACACATGAATAAACTACAAAACAAGAAACGTGAAAACCCGAAACAGTCCCGTGTGGTACAAACACTGACACAGGAGACAACCACCCACAAAACCCAACACAAAACAGGCTACCTAAATATGGCTCCCAATCAGAGACAATGACTAACACCTGCCTCTGATTGAGAACCATATCAGGCCCAAACACAGAAACAGACAAACAAGGCATCCAACATAGAATGCCCACTCAGATCACACCCTGACCAAACAAAACATAGAAACATACAAAGCAAACTATGGTCAGGGTGACACTTCTATTTTAAAAATCCACCTTTCCAGAAACAAGTCTCTCACCGTTGCCGCTTGCTATAGACCACCCTCTGCCCCCAGCTGTACCCTGGACACCATATGTGAATTGATTGCCCCCCATCTATCTTCAGAGCTTGTGCTGTTATGTGACCTAAACTGGGACATGCTTAACACTCCGGCCATCCTACAATCTAAGTTTAATGACCTCAATCTCACACAAATTATCAATGAACCTATCAGGTACAACCCCAAATCTGTAAACACGGGCACCCTCATAGATGTCATCCTAACCAACTTGCCCTCCAAATACTCCTCTGCTGTTTTCAACCAAGATGTCAGTAATCACTGCCTCATTGCCTGCATCCGTAATGGGTCAAACGGCAACCCCTCATCACTGTCAAACTCTCCCTAAAATACTTCTGCGAGCAGGCCTTTCTAATCAACCTGGCCGGGGTATCCTGGAATGATATTGACCTCATCCCGTCAGTAGAGGATGGCTGGTTATTCTTTAAAAGTGCCTTCCTCACAATCTTAAATAAGCACTCTCCATTCAAAAAATGTAGAACCAGGAATAGATATAGCCCTTGGTTCACTCTAGACCTGACTGCCCTTGACCAGCACAAAAACATCCTATGGCGTACTGCATTAGCATCGAATAGCTGCCGTGATATGCAACTTTTCACGGAAGTTCGGAACAAATATACACAGGCAGTTAGGAAAGCTAACGCCAACGCCAACAGAAATGTGCATCCTGTAGCACAAACTCAAAAAACTTCTGGGACACTGTGAAGTACATTGAGAATAAGAGCACCTCCTCCCAGCTGCTCACTGCACCGAGGCTAGGAAACACTGTCACCCCACCGATAAATACGCTGTAATTGAGAATTTCAATAAGCATTTTTCTTCAGCTGGCCATGCTTTCTACCATGCTACCCCTAAACCGGTCAACTGCCCGACACTCCCCACGGCAACTCGCACAAGCCTTCCTCATTTCTCCTTCACCCAAATCCAGATAGCTGATGTTATGAAAGAACGGCAAAATCTGGACCTCTACAAATCAGCCGGGCTAGACAATCTGGACCCTCTCTTTCTAAAATTATCTGCCGAAAATGTTGCAACCCCTATTACTAGCCTGTTCAACCTCTCTTTTGTATTGTCTAAGATTCCCAAAGATTGGAAAGCTGCAGCGATCATCCCCCTCTTCAAATGGGGAGACACTCTAGACCCAAACTGCTACAGACCTATATCTATCCTACCCTGCCTTTCTAAAGTCTTCGAAAGCCAAGTTAACAAACAGATTACCAACCATTTTGAATCCCACTGTACCTTCTCCGCTATGCAGTCAGGTTTCAGAGCTGGTCATGGGTGCACCTCAGCCACGCTCAAGGTCCTAAATGATATCATAACCGCCATCGATAAGAGACATTACTCTGCAGCCGTATTCATCGACCTGGCCAAGGCTTTTGACTCTGTTAATCACCACATTCTTATCGGCAGACTAAACCGCCTTGCTTTCTCAAATGACTGATTCGCCTGGTTCACCAACTACTTCTCTGATAGAGTTCAGTGTGTCAAATCAGAGGGCCTGTTGTCTGGACCTCTGGCAGTCTCTATGGGGGTGCCACAGGGTTCAATTCTCTGGCCGACTCTCTTCTCTGTATACATCAATGATGTCACTCTTGCTGCTGGTGATTCTCTGATCCACCTCTATGCAGACGACACCATTCTGTATACTTCTGGCCCTTCTTTGGACACTGTGTTAAAACTTCTTATGGCTTAGATCCCGCTAACGGGATCGATATGACAACAGTCAGTGAAAGTGCAGGGCGCAAAATTCAAAACAACAGAAATCTCATAATTAAAATTCCTCAAACATACAAGTATTTTACACAATTTAAAGATAAACTTGTTGTTAATCCCACCACTGTGTCCGATTTCCAAAAGGCTTTACGACGAAAGCACACCAAACGATTATGTTAGGTCAGTACCTAGTCACAGAAAAACACAGCCATTTTTCCAGCCAAAGAGAGGAGTCACAAAAAGCAGAAATAGAGATAAAATGAATCACTAACCTTTGATGATCTTAATCAGATGACACTCATACATGTATGTTTTGTTCGATAAAGTTCATATTTATATCCAAAAATCTCAGTTTACATTGATGTGTTACGTTCAGTAATGTTCTGCTTCCAACACATCCGCTGATTTTGCTTAGTCACATGAATTTACAGAAATACACATCATAAATGTTGATGAAAATACAAGTGTTATGCATGGAACTTTAGATAAATTTCTCCTTAATGCAACCGCTGTTTCAGATTTCAAAAAGCTTTACCGAAAAAGCACACCATGCAATAATCTGAGTACGGCGCTCAGACACAAAAACAAGCCATACAGATATCCGCCATGTTGTGGAGTCAACAGAAGTCAGAAATAGCATTATAAATATGAACTTACCTTTGATGATCTTCATCGGAATGCACTCCCAGGAATCCCAGTTCCACAATAAATGTTTGATTTGTTCGATAAAGTCCATTATTTATGTCCAAATACCTCCTTTTTGTTCGCTCCTTGAGTTCACAAATCCAAATTCACGACAGGCAGGCCAGACGAAAAGTTTTAAAAATCCACTACAGTTCGTAGAAACATGTCAAACGATGTCTAGAATCAATCTTTAGGATGTTTTTAACATAAATCATCAATAATGTTTCAACCGAGGAATTCCTTTGTCTTTAGAAATGCGATGGAACGCAGCTACCTCTCACCGGAGAGCGCCTGAATGAGCTCATGGCACTCTGCAGACACCTGACTCAATCAGCTCTCATTGCCCCCTCCTTCACAGTAGAAGCCTCAAACAAGGTTCTAAAGACTGTTGACATCTAGTCGAAGCCTTAGGAAGTGTTTTTTACACTATATCTTGGAAAGGCAAAGAGTTGAAAAACTACAAACCTCAGATTTCCCACTTTCTGGTTGGATTTTTCCTCAGGTTTTTGCCTGCCATATGATTTCTGTTATACTCACAGACATCATTCAAACAGTTTTAGAAACTTCAGTGTTTTCTATCCAAATATATTATTAATATGCATATCTTAGCTTCTGGGCCTGAGAAGCAGGTAGTTTACTCTGGGCAACTTATTCATCCAACCTACTCAATACTGCCACCCAGCCATCCAGATGAGCTTCAATGCCATACAACTCTCCTTCCGTTGCCTCCAACTGCTCTTAAATGGAAATAAAACTAAATGCATGCTCTTCAACCGATTGCTGCCCGCACCCGCCCACCCTTCCAGCACCACTACTCTGGATGGTTCTGACTTATATGAATATATGGACAACTACAAATACCTAGGTGTCTGGTTAGACTGTAAACTCTCCTTCCAGACTCACATTAAGCATCTCCAATCCAAAATTAAATCTAGAATCGGCCTCCTATTTTGCAACAAAGCATCCTTCACTCATGCTGCCAAACATACCCTCGTAAAACTGACCATCCTACCGACTTCGGCAGTGTCATTTTCAAAATAGCCTCCAACACTCTACTCAACAAATCTATCACAGTGCCATCCGTTTTGTCACCAAAGCCCCATATACTACCCACCATTGCAACCTGTACGCTCTCATTGGCTGGCACTCGCTTCATACTCGCCGCCAAACCCACTGACTCCATGTTATCTACAAGTCTCTGCTAGGTAAAGCCCCGCCTTATCTCAGCTCACTGGTCACCATAGCAGCACCCACCTGTAGCACGCGCTCCAGCAGGTATATCTCACTGGTCACCCCCAAAGCCAATTCCTCGTTTGGCCGCCTTTCCTTCCAGTTCCAATGACTGGAACGAACTGCAAAAATCCCTGAAGCTGGAGACTCATATCTCCCTCACTATCTGGACCTGTACATAGCCCATCTGTAAATAGCCTATCCAACTACCTCATCCCCATACTGTATTTATTTATTTATCTTGCTCCTTTGCACCCCAGTATCTCTACTTGCACATTCATCGTTTGCACATCTATCACTCCAGTGTTTAATTGCCATATTGTAATTATTTCGCCACCATGTACTATTTATTCTCTTACCTCCCTTATATTACCTAATTTGCACACACTGTATAAATAATTTTTCTACTGTATTATTGACTGCATGTTTGTTTATTCCATGTGTAACTCTGTGTTGTTTTATGTGTCGAACTGCTTTGCTTTATTCTTGGCCAGGTCGAAGTTGTAAATGAGAACTTGTTCTCAACTAGCCTGCCTGGTTAAATAAAGGTGAAATAAAAAAATAAAAAAGGACATTTGGTTACCTCGACTAACCTGTTCCTCCGCACATTGACTCGGTACCGGTATCCCCTGTATATAGCCTCATTATTGTTATTTTATTGTGTTACTTTTTTAAACCTTGTGTTGTCTTAGGGTCAAAAATGACCCGCCACTATGTTTAACAGCAGAGAAAACCCAGACAAACTAAAAATTTTGTGTGCATCTGCAGCATCTCCCCTCCAAGACCCCACACATGACTCAAGTTCACAGACAAAATATAAAACAATTTCTGTCAAAATAAACATATTTTCAGACAAAATAAAAATGTATTGAAAGCATTTACTAATGGGGAATGCAGTCAGAGGCTATAAAGGTTCTGCAGATGACAGTCCCCCCAGTTCTCTCTTTGCTGAAGCCATGAGTGAATGTTTCAGTGCCCAGGTTGTTGATCAGATTTTTTCAGATGGCCAGGAGGAACAAGAGAACAATGATTTAGAAGAGGAGGAGGAATCTGAATAAGAAGATGGGGAAGAATACAACCCAGACCACAATGCATCATCTTCAGATTAAGAAGAAATCCCCCAAGCTGAAAGAACAGCAAAATAACATGTTCCTTGTCAACATCTGACAACTAGGGCAGGATGGAAGCACAATATGTCATGAGGATGGCCCCAGGGCCCACAAGACATGCAGTTGCCCATGCCCAGGATATCACCTCAACATTCTACATCATCACACCAGCCATCGAAAAAATCATCCTGGAGATGTCAAATTTTGAGGGTTCCCCCCTAAAATATGGAGACAACTGGAAAAGGATGGATGAGATTGACATGTGTGCCTACATAGGGCTCCTAATCTTAGCGGGTGTGTAGAGGTCCCGAGGCAAGGCTACATGTAGTCTCTGGAATGCAGAGAGAGGAAGGGCAATGTTCTGTGCAACTGTAACAGTATAACTTTAGACCGTCCCCTCGTCCATACCCGGGCGCAAACCAGGGACCCTCTGCACACATCAACAACAGTCACCCACGAAGCATCGTTACCCATCGCTCCACAAAAGCCGCGGCCCTTGCAGAGCAAGGGGAACTACTACTTCAAGGTCTCAGAGCAAGTGACGTCACCGATTGAAACACTATTTAGCGCGCACCACCGCTAACTAAGCTAGCGTTTCACATCCGTTACACTCACCCCCCTTTTGACCTCCTCCTTTTCCGCAGCAACCAGTGATCCGGGTCACGGCACCAATGTAACAGTATAACTTTAGACCGTCCCCTCGCCCATACCCGGGACCCTCTGCACACATCAACAACAGTCACCCACGAAGCATCGTTACCCATCGCTCCACAAAAGCCGCGGCCATTGCAGAGCAAGGGGAACTACTACTTCAAGGTCTCAGAGCAAGTGACGTCACCGATTGAAACACTATTTAGCGCGCACCACCGCTAACTAAGCTAGCGTTTCACATCCGTTACACAACGATGCCACTGAAAGTCTTTCACACTTTCTCAAGAATGCTACGATTTGACAACTGTGAGTCAAGACCTGCAAGATGTGTGAGAGACAAACTGGCGACCATAAGAGAGGGCTAGGAGAAGTGGGTGCCATACCTCTACAACCCTGGGCCTGAAGTAACAATGGATGAGCAACTGGTTCCATTCAGAGGAACATTTTTATTTTCATATCTGTAATGTAAGTGATTTTCACTGTTAATTGTATTATGTATTGTTGTAATATCATTGGATTATGTGATTGTTTTCTATGGAAGTTGCAAGTCTACACAGGAAAGCTGACCATTGGAGGCCCGGAGAAGAACCAGGGGATGCGGGTTGTGCTTGATGTGACAGATGGACTGAGGGGGCACAATATCAAGTGTGACAATTTATTCACCTCTTATGAACTCAGCCAGCATCTCCTTAAGAGGGAGATCATCATGGTTGGCACAGTTAGAAAGAACAAGCCTGAGCTCCCCACTGCACTCCTCGCAAAAAGGGGGAGAGAGGCCTTCTCATCAAAGTTTGCCTTCACCCCCACCGCCACTCTAGTTTCTTACCTCCCAAAGAGTAACAAGAATGTGGTCCTCCTGAGCACACTGCACAAAATGGCTGAGATCAGTGATCGTGAGGACAAGTAACCAGCCATCATCCTGGACTACAACAACAAAGGAGGTGTGGACAACCTGGACAAGATGATTGGAACTTACAGCTGCAGGAGGATGACTGCCCACTGGCCCTTGGTCATCTTCCATAACATCATTGATGTGTCCTCATACAATGCCTTCATAATATGGAACAAGATCAACCCTACCTGAATGCCTGATAAGCGGAACAAGAGGAGGGTGTTCCTGGAGCCCCACACATTCAAAGAAGGGATCACCTCCCCCGCACAGCAGCCTCTGCAGCGCTTGTGAAAGCTGTTCAGGAGGCTGAATCTTGTCCTGATACACCTGAGGCTGCAGCTGGGGCAGGCAAGAGGAGGACATGCCAATTCTGCCCCCCAGGGAATGTAAAACAAATATGAGCTGCACATGTGAGAAATACATCTGGAAAGTCCATGCCCGCACACTTGCATACTGTCCTAAATGTGCTAATTAGAGTTGATTGATTTATGTTCTTCACGTTTTTGTTTTGTATCTATTATCTTATTTTATTCTTATTTATTGTTGTTTTTCATACACCTTGTGGGTGGGAACAATGACAAAATAAATGGGAGAAGACTAGTATTTTATAGTTGAATTCCTCATTGTTGTCACGACTTGTCGGGCCCTCTCCTTGTTCGGGCGGAGCTCGGAGGTCGGTGTCGCCGGTCTTCTAGCCATCATCGATCCACTTTTCATTTTCCATGTGTTTTGTCTTGTTTTTCCTCACACCTGGTTTAAATTCCCTCAATCATTTGTTGTGTATTTAACCCTCTGTTCCCCCCCATGTCTTTGTGTGGGATTGTTTATTGTAAGTGCTTGTGCACGTGTTGTTTTGTGCGCGATGGGTTTTTGTAACCAATTCTGTTACAAATTCTGTTACAGTTCTGCTCTCCTGTGTCTGACTTCCCTGCCACCGATTACGCACCCCTTACAGAATCCCACACCAACTATATGGAGTCAGCAGGAGCAGGTGCCCCTGGAACAGGGCTGGAGGGGCGCGTCCGGGAGCATGTGGCGATGCTCCACCATCTCGGCACCGCCATGGACCGCGTTGTCCAAACTATTGACCGCGGGGAGAGAGAGGGAGTTCCTCCAGCATCTCCACCTGCACAACCAGGGTCTCCATTACTCGCCTCCCTTCACCCAGTCCCAGTGGGATTCGGCTCGCCCTTCCCCGGGAGTATGACGGGACGGCTGCACGCTGCTAGGGTTTCCAGTTACAGCTCGACCTCTACCTGGCAACCATCCACCCAGCTCCTTCAGGTCGTGAGAAGGTGTCCGCCCTCGTCTCGTGCCTCTCTGGGAAAGCCTTGGAGTGGGCCAACACCGTGTGGGGAGAAGGAGATGCGGCGCTGGACCATTTCGAGGATTTCACCGGCAGCTTCCGGGCAGTCTTCGGGCAGTCTTTGACCATCCACCCGAGGGTAGAGCATCTCTTCCATCTGGGTGAACGTCTCTTCCATCTGAGGCAGGGGACGAGGAGCGCCCAGGAGTTTGCCATTAATTTTCGGACACTGGCCACCGGCGCGGGATGGAACGATATGGCCCTGATCGACCACTATCGCTGCAGTTTGCACAAAGACATCCGTCGGAAGTTGGCCTGCAGGGACACCACCCTCACTTTCGACCAGCTGGTGGACCTGTCCATTTGGCTGGATAACCTGCTGGCCAACCGGGGACGTCCAGATTGGGTTCTATCGGTTCCATCCCCCAGCACCGCCACTCCGGTACCCATGGAGCTGGGAGGTGCGCAGTGAGACTTGAGTTGGTTCTGGCTTGTGCACCATCTGTGGCCGCAGAGTGAGCCAGCACACTTCTCACCCAGAGCCCTCTGTTGCACACATGTTTTTTGATATTTCTTTCCCAAAGTTTTCCCTGCATTCCCAGCATAAGGCGCTCGTCGATTCAGGCGCAGCTGGGAATTTTATAGACAGATCGTTCACACTTAGTTTAGGGATCCCTATTGTTCCCGTGACTGTGCCCTTCCCCGTTCCTGCCTTAGACAGTCGACCATTAGGGTCACGGTTTATTAAGGAGGCCACCGCTCCTCTGGGTATGGTGACACAGGGGGTCACAAGGAGAGAATTAGTCTCTTCCTCATTGACTCTCCTGCGTTTCCCGTGGTGCTAGGCCTACGCTGGTTAGCTTGTCATGACCCCACTGATTCTTGGCAATGGAGGGCTCTCACTGGGTGGTCGCGAGAGTGCTCGGGGAGGTGTTATGGGGTTTCCGTTGGTGCTACTACGGTGGAAAGTCCAGATCAGGTCTCCACTGTGCGCATTCCCCCTGAATATGCCGATTTGGCTCTCGCCTTCTCCGAAAAGAAGGCGACTCAATAAACCACCCCATCGACGGGGAGATTGTGTGATAAATCTCTGGTAGACGCTGCACTTCCCAGGAGTCACGTGTATCCCCTCTCACAGGCAGAGATGGAGGCTATGGAAACATACGTCACCGAATTCCTGCGTCAGGGGTACATTCGGTCCTCCACTTCACCAGCCTCCTCGAGTTTCTTTTTTGTGAAGAAGAAGGAGGGAGGTCTGTGCCCGTGTATTGACTACCGAGGCCTAAATCAGATCACGGTGGGGTACAGTTGCCCGCTACCTCTTATCGCTACTGCGATTGAGTCAATGCACGGGGAGCGCTTCTTCACCAAACTAGATCTCAGGAGTGCTTACAACCTGGTGCGTATAGGAGTGGAAGACGGCGTTCAGTACGACTTCAGGGCATTATGAGTACCTCGTCATGCCATACGGGTTGATAAATGCTCCGTCAGTCTTCCAAACCTTTGTAGACAAGATTTTCAGGGACCTGCATGGGCAGGGTGTAGTGGTGTATATGGATGGATTCTGATATACTCCACTACACAAGCCTAGCATGTGTCCCTGGTGCGCAGGGTGCTTGGTCAACTGACCTGTATGTCAAGGCTGAGAAATGCCTGTTCTTCCAGCAGTCCGACTCCTTTCTAGGGTACCGCATTTCCACCTCGGGGGTGGAAATGGAGAGTGACTGCATTTCAGCCGTATGTAATTGGTCGACTCCCACCACGGTAAAGGAAGTGCAGCAGTTCCAAGGGTTTGCCAATTACTACCTGAGGTTAATCCGTGGTTTATGTCAGGTAGCGGCTCCCATTACCTCACTGCTGAAGGGGGGCCTGGTGCATATGCAGTGGTCAGCTGAGGCGGACAGGGCTTTTGGTCACCTGAGGGCTCTGTTTACCTTGGCTCCCGTGCTGGCCCATCCGGATCCCTCTTTGACGTTCATAGCGGAGGTGGACACGTCCGAGGTTGGGATTGGAGCCGTGCTCTCTCAGCACTCGGGTATGCCACCGAAGCTCCGCCGCTGTGCCTTCTTCTCGAAGAAGCTCAGCTATAACGTGGGGGACCGGGAGCTGTTGGCTGTCGTCAAGGCTCTGAAGGCGTGGAAACGTTGGCTTGAGGCGGCTAAACACCTTTTCTTATCTGGACTGACTACCGCAATCTGGAGTACATCCGGGCAGCGAGGAGACTGAACCCTCGCCAGGCAAGGTGGGCCATGTTTTTCACCCGTTTTGTTTTTTCCCTTTCCTCCCCCCATGTCTTTGTGTGGGATTGTTTATTGTAAGTGCTTGTGCACATGTTGTTTGGTGCGCGACGGGTTTTTGTACACAATTATTCTTGATATTTTTATGCCTGGGTTTTGCTATTAAACTGCTCTGGCTATTACCAAGTTCTGCTCTCCTGCGTCTGACTTCCCTGCCACCGATTACTTACCCCTTACAATTGTACAGTATAAAGGAATATATCACTATGTTGCCAAAAAAGTTCAAGACTGTTATTGTTTCCCTTCAATAAAATGCATTCAAAACTAGTTTCCTCACATTTCTGTTACTTATTTAGACTATAAAAGTGCTATTTCTTGCAAAAAAATGTATGTTTACACCTATGCAGTACCTTTAGCAATAATAATATAATAATAAACCTCTGTAAAGAAAACAATTATGTGTGTGTTGTAATAAAATGGTGGTGTCCACTGATTAAATGCAGTCTTTATGCATAGTGAAGAGGGAACACCCAGATATTCACCAAGTTTGAGATGAATGACAGGTTGTTTCTTCATGCAAAATAGATTTGGGGTTTAAAATTCAATGAAGTTCCTTTATTTGAGGGATTTAGTGAAGTCGGGTCATTTTCTACCCTTTGGACAAGGGGAGTATACAGAATGTTAAGACTATTTTAGTGTTAAATATATTTTTCTTAAAACTGCATTGTTGGTTAAGGGCTTGTAAGTAACTTGCTGACCACACTGCTCGCTTTAAGTGGGCAAGCATTGCATAATAAATGTACATGTTATTCAATCAAATCAAATCAAATTGTATTTGTCACATACACATGGTTAGCAGATGTTAATTAATGTGAGTGTAGCGAAATGCTTGTGCTTCTAGTTCCGACAATGCAGTCATAACCAACGAGTACTATAACCTTACAATTTCACAACAGTTACCTTATACACACAAGTGTAAAGGGATGAAGAATATGTACATAAAGATATATGAATGACTGATGGTACAGAACGGCATAAGCAAGATGCAGTAGATGGTATCGAGTACAGTATATACATATGAGATGAGTAATGTAGGGTATGTAAACATTATATTAAGAGGCATTGTTTAAAGTGGCTAGTAATACATGTATTATATAAAGATGGCAAGATGCAGTAGATGGTATCGAGTACAGTATATACATATGAGATGAGCTAGTGATACATTTTTTACATCACTATTTCCAATATTAAAGTGGCTGGAGTTGAGTCAGTATGTTGGCAGCAGCCACTCAATGTTAGTGGTGGCTGTTTAACAGTCTGATGGCCTTGAGATAGAAGCTGTTTTTCAGTCTCTTGGTCCCTGCTTTAATGCACCTGTACTGACCTCGCCTTCTGGATGATAGCGGGGTGAACAGGCAGTGGCTCGGGTGGTTGTTGTCCTTTATCTTTATGGCCTTCCTGTGACATCGGGTGGTGTAGGTGTCCTGGAGGGCAGGTAGTTTGCCCCCAGTGATGCGTTGTGCAGACCTCACTACCCTCTGGAGAGCCTTACGGTTGTGGGCGGAGCAGTTGCCGTACTAGGCGGTGATACAGCCCGACAGGATGCTCTCGATTCTGCATCAATGAAAGTTTGTCAGTGCTTTTGGTGACAAGCCAAATTTCTTCAGCCTCCTGAGGTTGAAGAGGCGCTGCTGCGCCTTCTTTACCACACTGTCTGTGTGGGTGGACCAATTCAGTTTGTCCGCTATGTGTACGCCAACAAACTTAAAACTTTGCATCCAAACTTCTCGCGCACGTCAACTAGCATCTGCATAGTCAGGCGCTAAAATAGAACTTGGTTCTATTTGTGACGCTGGTTGTGCTACATGTCCCGCCTCTCCCATCTCCTCATTGGTTTTAGGAGCAAATACCCATGTGGTGATTGGAAGATGAACTGACGTCCACACTCCAGTCCAGCTGATAGTGGTAATGCGCCTTAAAGTTGGTTGCAACCGTCATATAAAGTCCAAAGAAGAAGAAGAAGACTGAAGGAGGAGATATTACTAGAAACTAACTTGGTTTTGTCTGTGGATTAATTGTCGGAGTAGAGGACCTTGTGCATTGCAGGTAAAAAAAATTATCCAATGTTTATATCCCAGGACAAATTAGCTAGCAACTGCAAGCTAGCTAGCTCAATTGCCATGAAAGTTTAATGCTTTTGACCTGTCCTCAAATTAATATAGTTGGTTCAGGGTTTGTTTTTATATTTCAACCTGTGTGGTGTGGATGGACAAAATCAATATGCGTGCGATGGTGCACGTGATGGTGCACGTGGACGCTAGTCAGCATGTAAGCGTTTCACGGTAAGGTCTACCTAAACCTGTTGTATTTTGCGCATGTGACAAATTACATTAGATTAGATTTTTTTCTCCCCATAGAATTCTGTTTCCAGATTGCGGGGAAAAGTTAACACTTAGTGCAAAATGGTTAACACTTCGTGCCCCTTCTAAAATAACGGGTTCATGACGCCAGTGGAAACCACTGCTGTTAGACTGAGACTTTAAAGGCCACGCTGACTTTGGAAACCAAGCAATGCTCATGAGGACTGAGGAGACAGAGTAGAGATCATCAGCAGAAGCTCATTTCAAAGTATAGAGTAATTTATCAGCCGTTGATCTAATTAAACAACCCACTGATGAAACCAGAGACTAGACGACCCATTATCTGCCTCCATTATCCCCACTGTCTCGGGATGAGAAATCACTCCTCCGGATCAGCCAGCCCCATCTCTTCTCTCTCTCTCTCACCCTCTCAAACAGTAGACTTTTAGATGGAAAGATGGTGGGAGAAAACCGCTCTCCTCTTTTTGTTTAGTTCAACCTTTCATTTCATACTTGTTGCTTCCCTGACGCGCCATGACTGTGACATTCCCTCTCTTCTCCCTCTCATGGCTAAACTTTGATTCTGACAAGGGGCTGAATTTTCTCCTACTCTCCTCTCACCATAGAACATCCCTGCCAACTGTAATGGTAAAAATCTGAGGGATGGGACTGGAGAAATGTAATCACTCTGTCACGTTCGTTGTATGGAGGAGACCAAGGCGCAGCGTGGTAAGAGTATATACCTCTTTAATTAAAGAAAGAACACTGAACAAACCATAGAAAACAACAAAACAAACCATGAAGCTAATATGCGTAGTGCAGACAGGTAACTAAACATAGACCAAGAACCCACAAAATACCCAAGGATTATGGCTACCTAAATATGGTCCCCAATCAGAGACAACGATAAACAGCTGCTTCTGATTGGGAACCAATTCAGGCCACCATAGACCTACATAAACCTACTTACAGAAGAAACCTAGATATACAAAAAACCCTAGACAATAAAAAACCAACATATCCACCCTAGTCACACCCTGACCTAACCAAAATAATAAAGAAAACAAAGATAACAAAGGTCAGGGCGTGACAGTACCCCCCCCCCCCCCCCCCCCCCCCCCCTCAGGGTCATATAACAACCAGGGTTGCTGTAGAGTGGGCATAAGTTCAACACTCAGGAGTCAATGTCCTGTCTTTTGTCTTTTTCATAGCCTGAGAGAGAGAGAGAGAATATATTACCTAAAGTTATCACAGCTGCACACTATGTAACACATTATGTTGATAATTGCCTAAAATTGGAGGTCATTGTCTTTCATAATTGTTGCAATACCTGATGTGGAAACGTTGTTAAATATTTGCTACTTTGGTATACATTGAGTGAAAGGGTATACATTGAGTGAAAGGGTATACATTGAGTGAAAGGTTATACATTGAGTGAAAGGGTATACATTGAGTGAAAGGTTATACATTGAGTGAAAGG
Source organism: Oncorhynchus clarkii lewisi (assembly GCF_045791955.1). Lineage (NCBI taxonomy): Eukaryota > Metazoa > Chordata > Actinopteri > Salmoniformes > Salmonidae > Oncorhynchus > Oncorhynchus clarkii. Next base: position 61,074,406 of record NC_092163.1, read on the forward strand.
GTATACATTGAGTGAAAGGGTATACATTGAGTGAAAGGGTATACATTGAGTGAAAGGGTATACATTGAGTGAAAGGGTATACATTGAGTGAAAGGGTATACATTGAGTGAAAGGGTATACATTGAGTGAAAGGGTATACATTGAGTGAAAGGTTATACATTGTGTGAAAGGGTATACATTGAGTGAAAGGTTATACATTGAGAGAGAGAGAGTAATGTTCCACACTTAAATAATAGATCATCATTCACGCACACACAGCCCTGTCTTCATAGTTGTTCATAGTTTATTATCATAGTTTTGTCATAGCTTCTAATTATCGTTTCTAATCACAGATTGAATATAGTTGGCCTTGGTTTCTAATCATACTTTCTAATCAATAAGCGGGTCAAGTTGACCCTAAGAGGGCCAAAGCTATTGTTTACAAACAGTATGAATAAAAACAATGGTTAGCCTTCATTTTTTTTAAACATACATGTAAATTCCTAGAATTAATACCTATCATTCTTAAATAATATATATCTATATACAAACATCACCTTGAATATTCAACTCCCCTTCAAAAAGTTCCATGAGGAAGGAAGGATTCACCGATGATCATTTTATCTGTCCTGGGACTGCTGCCTGGTGTTTGGAGTTAGGGTAAGGCCGTTAGTACAAAAACGTAGAATAGCATCTGTTTCATCTGCTCTTCTGAAGTCCCTAATGCTGTATGTACCCCTGTTTGTTGGCTGTCCGCTGTAAACACAAAAATAGCTTTTAAAATAGGGTGCACGCTTTTTGTTTTTAATGTATAGATATTATTATGGATTTTTATTTTTTTGGACTTAGTAGTGTGAAGGGCTACGCTTCTGAGAATCCCCGTCTAACTCTGTCGGTTCCCAATCAATTATGCCCGGTAGCCTCTGGATATCCTGCGAACGTTAGATAATATTAACATGTTATACGATATATATACATTTTTAAAATGACAAGAATATGGGCATTTGACATTAAAAAAAATGTTGTCATCGTTTTAAACACATATAACTCATGTTTAATATTACAATAATATCCATAATATTCAAACAATTCCCCGCATCCAAATCTAATATATATTTTTTCACGAACTCACCTTCAGGAAGCTCCATTAGGATGGATTCACAGATTATCTTTTAAATGTTCAGTCCGATAAATATTTGGGTTTGTGGGTTTGTAGGTTTGTAGCTGAGCTAAAGCGGTGCTAACAGAGTGGATCGGTTGTCACTAGACTCATTCGTGGTCATGGCTCAAAAGGAGAGAAAGTACGGAATGAGTTTACTGGGCATTGGGGTGACGTTTTTTCGGCAATATCCTGTATGCAACACCCTGTATATTTGGTTAGATTACAACGGTAGTGATTTCAAACAACAGGAGGGGTGTCGAGACAGTAAGATGTGGCCCTTTTGATTTCCTACATCCTCGGGGTTAGACCCTTTGGGGGTGTCCGGTGTAAATTTATAGCCCGGGGTGGGGGCACCGTTAGTATATGCGCTGATTAGTTGTTCTGTTATAATCTCCACCCGGCACAGCCAGAAGAGGACTGGCCACCCCTCGTAGCCTGGTTCCTCTCTAGGTTTCTTCCTAGGTTCCGGCCTTTCTAGGGAGTTTTTCCTAGCCACCGTGATTCTACACCTGCATTGCTTGCTGTTTGGGGTTTTAGGCTGGGTTTCTGTACAGCACTTTGAGATGTCAGCTGATGTACGAAGGGCTATATAAATACATTTGATTTGATTTGATTTGAAACATTATAGTAAAACAAGCTTATATTTTGGGTTCTGATGGGATACGACAGTTAAACTAAGCTCATGAGTTATATTCTTCAAAAATATGAATTCATAAGTCCACAAATTGATGTAGCAATGGCTGATTGCCCCTTTAAGCTTTGGTAGCCATGTCTAATAGTTTGCTTTTGTGAGAGTTTTAGCAGTACTAACTGATGGCATGTACAGTCTCTGATGATAGGTAGAGGTACTGCAATATGGCTAAGAAAACTGAGAGGGCTTACTTTTTTTATCGCTTTGGTGCAATTTTCACAAGTATGTGGTCACTTTTCACACCTGTTAGTACAAAACTCAAACCAGATCATCAAAAGTGCAGTTGTTTCAAAACTCTAAGCACATTTTCACTCGACTAAGTACAACACACAAAATCATACGGTCACTTTATCACCAAACCTAATCAGGTTTTCATCTAGAAATACATTCACATTGCAATATATGTTCATATAAGGTTTAAGTTACATTGTGAAAGCTGTCTTCAATGAGTGCCCCTTTAATCACATATGGGATAGAAATGATGGAAAAGTGATGTTCAGTCAATTTTAATGGATAGTTCCAGTGTATTGCCTAATGTAAAACAGTGTAATGTACATTCATTTACAGTACTGTAGCATACTACATTCAAACGGCAATTTTGAAATGTGTATCTTAAATGTTTTGCAAATAGATTAACTGGATGTTTAAATATCTACATTGAGAGGATATCATTATGTTGTGTTTTGGTGATTAGACCAATGTACTCATATTTCACAGTAAACATATTTTGGATCAATGGTTGTGTGGTGAAAGATGTGTACAAACAAAATGCACAATGAAAGGTTTTGAATGTACCAGTTACCAGTTTGGAGTTTTATACTAAGAGTTTTAAAAATGTTCCACATACTTGTGAAAATAATACTAATACCTTTATAGAAAAGATAATTGGTTTGAATTCTTAAACTTTGATAAAATACTGCCTCTTGAATAAGATGGCTGTGATATTATCTGGATACCATCCCACTTTAAACACTACTAATATCAGTATGCAGTTGACACCCACAACTGTTTGGGAAACTTGAGCTCTTACTCAAATCCCTTGTCAGCAGAATTACCATATTACAGAAGGGAGTAATCTTCAAATATACACTCCTTTATAACGAAAGGACGGAAGGCTTGGATCAATGGGCTGTATATCCAATCCCTTAGATATACAGAATCACTGACTGAAGTACAAAGCCAACCATAGAGCTTTTGAAGCTTCTATGTCATCATAGAACCCCCCTATAATGACTGCAACATTGGATAGATGTCCACTACTGTTGCATGCCTGTGTCTAAATTTCAATTGAGAAACTGCTCACTGTCAGGCAATGGAAGATTTCTTCAACAGTTCAGGTTAAGGTCCTTTCACATGAGGAATGTGAGGAATATTGTCAACAATGTCATAAGATACAGACCAAATGTCATAAGAATTAGTATTACATTTTTGTCATTCAGCAGATGTTCTTATCCGGAACGACTCCATGAGCAATTAGGGTTAAATGCCTTGCTCAAGGGCACATCGAGAGCAACATTTCGGTTACTGGCCCACTAGGCTACCTGACGCCCAGGAGTATCTCTGGCATGAGTAAAAATATAGGCTAAATTAAGCTGACATGCATGACAGTGATGCATCACTCATTAGTAAGCCATAAGGAACTGGGAGAGCTGTACTATAGTGTTTTGGAAATGAGAGCTGTGATGTAGGTATTTAGGGTAACCTAGTGCTTAGAGAATTGGACCAGTAACCGGAAAGTTGCAAGTTCAAATCCCCAAGCTGACAAGGTATAAATCTGTTGTTCTGCCCCTGGACAGGCAGTTAACCCACATTTAAAATAAGAATTTGTTCTTAACTGACTTAGTTAAATAAAGGTAAAATATTGATGGAGGCAATTATTGGAAAAAGTGAACTTGTACAATTAGCACACAAATTGGATATTATTGCAAAGAACGAACATGAGTCTCCTTGGTTTCAAAGACACATTATCACCAAAGCAGTTTTATCTGTCTCTTTTGTTGAAGGTCAACAGGCAATATATTAATTTGTGACAGTTGATATATGGGATGACACACACACACACACACACACACACACACACACACACACACACACACACACACACACACACACACACACACACACACACACACACACACACACACACACACACACTCTCCCCCATTGTATCCGATGATGACTTGCACTCCTTGAATCACAATGTTTGTTGAAGAACACTTCATCTGTTCTCACTCTCTCTCTGTGGGGAAATGCAATGTTATTAGTAATAGTTTCAAATAACATAGTTTCCATATAACAATGTCTGATTGAGATCACCTGTAAGTTGATTGGGGTTCCTAATGTCACGATGGGAAATGCTTTGTTATTGTACTATTTCCCTGCGTGTTTCATGCCACTAGATGGCAATATAAGACCATGAATGGTTCAAATATGTTCTCAGCTTTTTTAAATCTGAAAGTCGATTTCTCCCTCAGCTCTGCTCTGAGTCTTTGCTATCTGCAAGGTCGTTATTTCCACATAAGCCAAGCAAATTAAGATACTAAGCTTAGCATAATGTCTTTTAATCAAAGTCATTTAAATCTTCAACATTAAGGCTTAGATAACTAATTCTCCTGTCCAGAAATTGAGACATTAAACCCTTGTAAAACATTGTAAAATATTGACAATAATGTTAAAGCTGAGATTTGGTAACTGTATAAATCTGACGATCAAATCCTTGTAGCTCCGCATCCACATGGTGGCAGTGTTATGGTATCTTGAGTTTATCATGTACAGTAACACTGTCTCCCCAAAGACCTCTGTACTCTAATATCATATCTGCATAATCCATCTGGGAAAAAGGGCAGGTTTATGCAGTACTGAATAGTATGTTTTGACAGGTTAAATCAACATCTAATCAAATAGAAAGAATTGGCTACTATGTTGTTGTTATACCTGTAATATATACAGACCCCTCTTGACTAATTTGGGATTTCTTGTGTTGTAGCTGAGATGCGTGTTATAGAGGGCTAAGTCACATGACGCTGTGAAAATATTCCTCCCATAGATAATCCATGTTCCCATTACGGCTGACACATACAGTACCACAAATAGGATTGTATTGCAAGGCATGTTTGTGCATTTTTCACAGAAATACCTGCTTTTCCTTTATTGACCCATACAGTCGATGACAATCAGTGACGTTCCCCCGGGCAAGCAGCAGTGACTCTCCTCTCTTTCCCCCTGCCTGAGGAGTGTCTGTAGCAGAGACACATCAATCTGTACAGCATTGCCATGAGAACCACTCAAAGACATTTAATTCCCACCAAGACAGGCACTCCTGCTATTGATCTATGTGCAGTGCCTGACTGGGGGGGGGGGGGGGATTGACAGGAGGGTGGATGCAATCTCCTTTTACACATGTGATCTCTTGCTGCAGGCTGTGACCATTGTCAGGATAGACCACTGACTTGCCATTATGCTGCATCCAGGTCCATGTATGAATGGCGTAAGCTGTAATCCTGGCAAGAAAGGCCAGTTATTGATTGACTCCTGTCCCGTGATATAGAAGATAATGTCTGTGGATAGTAGCCCGGCTGTAGTTCTATGTGGTCCATTGATAAACTACACCAGGCTGCAGTGCTGATGATAGGTCAGTCACCTTAGCCCTGCACAGTGCTAATTGTGGGAACATTTGAGACATCTATTGAGGTATTGCTATTGAGTCATAGAACACCTATCCTTCCATCCACATCTCTGCTTGACGGACTGACAGCTCGGGTGAGATTCTGAGAGATGATGTGGCTCAACAGGAACCGTGTCTGGTGCCATGAGGTTTAACACAGCATATACAGAGGTTTTTACATGTGGAGGAGGGAAGTACCTGATATCAGGCCTGAGGTATGCAAGAGAAGGAAAATTTTCCCTGACACATTAAAGAGATTCTCCAGTACTTTTGTCCCCGAAAATGTTGTACTACAGTACGTAGTATGTCGCATCATTGCTCCCTCGCTCTGCTGTGTGTGCATCTTAGCTGTCACTCAAATGGCGAGAGGCTGAAGCTCATTGAGTAGAACTGGAATTTCTAGGGGGCTGACCCACGTAGCAGAACATCTAGGGAAAATGGCGTAACACAGCTCCCAGAAAAACTATTGCTTTCAAACTAGGGATTTCATGTTATTACAGTTAAGACAGTAATTCTGCTCATAGACGATGCATGTATGAACTACACATGGACACATCCAGCCCAAAGCGGGAGGTTTAAAAAATACTTAGTAGTCGCCAACATTCCCGAGCATGTGTTTTAAATATAGAGCTTCTCTTTTCAGTTGTGTTGTAAAAACTAAAAGCATTTTTCATACAAACCATACATGGTAATATGGTGGGATTTCTCCCAAAGTTCTAAATGCCTTATTTGGGTATAAACAGGACTCCGGGAGGTGATTGTTGATTGGCCAGAGACTTTAATGCAGGGAAACTTAATCAGTTCTACCAAATCTCTATCAACATGTTAAATGTGCAACCAGAGGGAAAAAAATTCTAGATCACCTGTACTCCACACACAGAGATGCGTACAAAGCTCTCCCTCGCCCTCCATTTGGTAAATGCGACCACAACTCTATCCTCCTGATTCCTGCTTACAAGCAAAAATTAAAGCAGGAAGCACCAGTGACTCGGTCTATAAAAAATTGTCAGATGAAGCAGATGCTAAACTACAGGACTGCTTTGCTATCACAGACTGGACCATGTTCCGGGATTCTTCCGATGACATTGAGGAATACATCACATCAGTCACAGGCTTTATCAATAAGTGCATTGAGGACGTCGTCCCCACAGTGACTGTACGTACATACTCCAACCAGAAGCCATGGATTACAGGCAACATTCACACTGAGCTAAAGGGTAGAGCTGCCGCTTTCAAGGTGCGTGACTCTAACCCGGAAGCTTACAAGAAATCCCACTATGCCCTGTGACGAACCATCAAACAGGCAAAGCGTCAATACAGGGCTGAATCATACTACATCGGCCCCGATGCTCGTCGGATGTGGCAGGGCTTGCAAACTATTACAGACTACAAAGGGAAGCACGCGAGCTGCCCAGTGACACGAGCCTACTTCTATACTCACTTCGAGGCTAGCAACACTGAGGCATGCATGAGAGCATCAGCTGTTCTGGACGACTGTGTGATCACGCTCTCCGAAGCTGACGTGAGAAAGACCTTTAAACAGGTCAACATACACAAGGCTGCGGGGCCAGACGGATTACCAAGACGTGTGCTCCGGCCATGTGCTGACCAACTGGCAGGTGTGTTCACTGACATTTTCAACATGTCCCTGATTGAGTCTGTAATACCAAAATGCTTCAAGCAGACCACCATAGTCCCTGTGCCCAAGAACACAAAGGCAACCTGCCTAAATGACTACAGACCCGTAGCACTCACGTCCATAGCCATGAAGTGCTTTGAAAGAATGGTAATGGCTCACATCAACACCATTATCCCAGGAACCCTAGACCCACTCCAATTTGCATACCTCCCAAACAGATCCACAGATGATGCAATCTCTATTGCACTCCACACTGCCCTTTCCATCCTGGACAAAAGGAACACCTATGTGAGAATGCTGTTCATTGACGACAGCTCAGCGTTCAGCACCATAGAACCCTCAAAGTTCATCACCAAGCTAAGGATCCTGGGACTAAACACCTCCCTCTGCAACTGGATCCTGGATTTCCTGACAGGCCTCCCCCAGGTGGTGAGGGTAGGTAGCAACACATCCACCACGCTGATCCTCAACACTGGAGCTCCCCAGGGGTGCTTGCTCAGTCCCATCCTGTACTCCCTGTTCACCCACGACTGCATGGCCAGGCACGACTCCAAAACCATCATTAAGTTTGCTGACGACACAACAGTGGTTGGCCTGATCACCGACAACGACGAGACAGCCCATAGGGAGGAGGTCAGAGACCTGGCCGGGTGGTGCCAGAATAACAACCTATCCCTCAACGTAACCAAGACTAAGGAGATGATTGTGGACTACAGGAAAATGAGCACAAAGCACGTCCCGATTTTCATCGACAGGGCTGTAGTGGAGCAGGTTGAGAGCTTCAAATTCCTTGGTGTCCACATCAACAACAAACAATATTGGTCCTAACACACCAAGACAGTTGTGAAGAGGGCACGACAAAACCTATTCCCCCTCAGGAAACTAAAAAGATTTGGCATGGGTCCTGAGATCTTCAAAAGGTTCTACAGCTGCAACATCGAGAGCATCCTGACCGGTTGCATCACTGCCTTGTACGGCAATTGCTCGCCCTCCGACCGCAAGGCACTTCAGAGGGTAGTGTGTACGGCCCAGTACATCACTGGGGCTAAGCTGCCTGCCATCCAGGACCTCTACACCAGGTGGTGTCAGAGGAAGGCCCTAAAATTTTACAAAGACCCCAGCCACCCCAGTCATAGACTGTTCTCTCTGCTACCGCATGGCAAGCGGTACCAGAGTGCCAAGTCTAGGACAAAATGGCTTCTCAACAGTTTTTACCCCCAAGCCATAAGACTCCTGAACAGGTAACCAAATGGTTACTCAAACTATTTGCATAGTGTGCCTCCCCCAAACCCTTCTTTTACACTGTTGCTACTCTCTGTTTATCTTATATGCATAATCACTTTAACTATACATACATACTACCTCAATTGGCCCGACCAACCAGTGTTCCCGCACATTGGCTAACCGGGCTATCTGCATTGTGTCCCACCACCCACCACCTGCCAACCCCTCTTTTTATGCTTCTGCTACTCTCTGTTCATCATATATGCACAGTCACTTTAACGATACCTACATGTACATACTACCTTAATAAGCCTGACTAACAGGTGTCTGTATATAGCCTTGCTACTCTTTTTTCAAATGTCTTTTTACTGTTGTTTTATTTCTTTACTTACCTACACACACACACACATACCTTTTTTTCACACCATTGGTTAGAGCCTGTAAGTAAGCATTTCACTGTAAGGTTTACACCTGTTGTATTCGGCAAACGTGACAAATAAACTTTGATTTGATTTTGATTTGATTTGATTGGCTGAGTGCAGTTCTGTGCTTGCCCAACACTTACTATTGGGTGGAAATCTATCTTCATCACTAGCAATTATGCCTAATTAAGTAATTGACATGTTTACATGTATTCATTACTGAAGCGCTGTAACGAACCAGAGCCAAACATGATATTACATTCAACAGACTGGAGTGGACTGAGGTCTTCACAAGTCCAAACAGTAAAATGGTTGAATGTTGTAGGCTAAATCAAGGATATGCTCTGTTGTCCTTTGTTTAGAGTGATACAAAGAGCAACAAAAGGTTGCCTATTTGTGTGAGAGCCTTGGTGGAATGATTTATCAGTTTGTACGGAATGTAGCAGCAGTGTTATTTTATTTATTCACAGGAATGTTGTGAGGAGGCATTGTATTCGGGGCTCTCACCCCCTCTTCTTGAGGAGTTAGGGCATGACAAATACAACTGTCATCTCCCAATGTGAGGCAATGAAAGAAAAAAGTGTCTAAGTTAAATCCTGCAGGAGAGGGAAGTCACACAGGCTAGTTGTGATGAATAGACACTGTGTCCCCTTTGTGATAAACCATTTGTGTAAGTCACTCCCACTCAGGAGACGGTGACTGTGTATTTGTGCTCCTATTACACCGGTCATCCTCTCTCCTCTGGACAGTCATAATCTGTTGGGTTTATTCCTGGTTTGGATCACTGTTATTCATACTCACATGGACACTTTGTATTTCTTCTAAATACTCAAGTATGAAAGATGAATACATAAACACCATGCAATGTCTATGAAATTCACCTATTTTACAATTTTTCCTCTGTATGCACCAAGCAAGCCAAAATAAAGGATCATACTACTTTCACGGTAGTGACTTCCATTATTAACATCATGTGCATATTCAATTAAGTCTACAGTACACTACACTGTCATCTCATTCTATGAGGTCATGTTGGATGCTGATGTGAGTGTGGAGTGGGTGCTTCAGACCAGGCACTCTGGCCTCGATAGCTACAAGACTTTAATGATTACAAACCTCTCAACCAATCGATGGCTATCAGAACCTGGCCAGTGACAACTTTTTCCTCAGCCGCCCCGATCGCACAACGACAACAACAATAAAAAGAATGGGAGTAGGGAATTAATCAGCAACTGTAGAAGTTAAATTCATCATGACAATCGATAGCAGCCATTATCCCATTGGCACGGACGCGGAGGAGCTATTGGGAGAGCTTTGGTTTGCCCGTGATATATCTATATTTAGGAAGGAGCGAGGCATGGGATCAATATGCTACAGGCAGCTCATATTTCAGCCAGGCAGCAACCAGGGAGCAGGAACAAGGGAAGGGGGATGACATGGACTGGGGCAAACTACTGACAAGCAGGTACAGAGGCCATGATGGAAAGGAAAGGTAAGAGGAGGACAGGAGGAGAGGATGGTCCATGTGTGATAGCCTACTACTCCTACAGTATCATAGAGAAACTGGTTCTCTTTTGTCCACTGACTGTATTTTAATGTTGGGGTCAAGTGGTGCTAAATGATAATACTGCAGCTTTTGATCTCCTTACCTGTCTCTCACTTTTTCTCTCCCAAACTCTGCCCCCCCAAACACACACATGCCGTTGTATTGTCCAACAGTATGTAAACCACCAAAAAGCAACTGTTTGAGAAAGGCCTTTAGTCACATCACCCTTATGTTCCTCTGTCCTGATGATGCAAATGTTAGCAAAGTTAATGAACATGAAGGATGTTTTAGCTGAAGTTAGAGCACAACTCGACCCCCTGTCTCATGAATAATCTGAGTGTGTGTCACAGAGCGGAGACGTGTGTTCCCCTCAACTCCCAATAAATGGCTATTACAGATGGTGCTCTCTCTAATCGCCTGTTCCGCAGAAGAAGAAGAGAGAGCAGGATGTTAATGATGCACGGTGACTCTGTCCAGAGGAGCAATCTCAAAACCAGAGAATAATAAAACTCATTTCAAACTGGGGGGAAGAATGCACCAACAATCTGGCCTTTAAGGCCAACACAACAACACAAAGTCAGGGGTGGGGAAACTACAGTGCCTTGCGAAAGTATTCGGCCCCCTTGAACTTTGCGACCTTTTGCCACATTTCAGGCTTCAAACATAAAGATATAAAACAGTATTTTTTTGTGAAGAATCAACAACAAGTGGGACACAATCATGAAGTGGAACGACATTTATTGGATATTTCAAACTTTTTTAACAAATCAAAAACTGAAAAATTGGGCGTGCAAAATTATTCAGCCCCCTGAAGTTGATACTTTGTAGCGCCACCTTTTGCTGCGATTACAGCTGTAAGTCGCTTGGGGTATGTCTCTATCAGTTTTGCACATCGAGAGACTGAAATTTTTTCCCATTCCTCCTTGCAAAACAGCTCGAGCTCAATGAGGTTGGATGGAGAGCATTTGTGAACAGCAGTTTTCAGTTCTTTCCACAGATTCTCGATTGGATTCAGGTCTGGACTTTGACTTGGCCATTCTAACACCTGGATATGTTTATTTTTGGACCATTCCATTGTAGATGTTGCTTTATGTTTTGGATCATTGTCTTGTTGGAAGACAAATCTCCGTCCCAGTCTCAGGTCTTTTGCAGACTCCATCAGGTTTTCTTCCAGAATGGTCCTGTATTTGGTTCCATCCATGTTCCCATCAATTTTAACCATCTTCCCTGTCCCTGCTGAAGAAAAGCAGGCCCAAACCATGATGCTGCCACCACCATGTTTGACAGTGGGGATGGTGTGTTCAGGGTGATGAGCTGTGTTGCTTTTACTCCAAACATAACGTTTTGCATTGTTGCCAAAAAGTTTCATCTGACCAGAGCACCTTCTTCCACATGTTTGGTGTGTCTCCCAGGTGGCTTGTGGCAAACTTTAAACAACACTTTTTATGGATATCTTTAAGAAATGGCTTTCTTCTTGCCACTCTTCCATAAAGGCCAGATTTGTGCAATATACGACTGATTGTTGTCCTATGGACAGAGTCTCCCACCTCAGCTGTAGATCTCTGCAGTTCATCCAGAGTGATCATGGGCCTCTTGGCTGCATCTCTGATCAGTCTTCTCCTTGTATGAGCTGAAAGTTTAGAGGGACGGCCAGGTCTTGGTAGATTTGCAGTGGTCTGATACTCCTTCCATTTCAATATTATCGCTTGCACAGTGCTCCTTGGGATGTTTAAAGCTTGGGAAATCTTTTTGTATCCAAATCCGGCTTTAAACTTCTTCACAACAGTATCTCGGACCTGCCTGGTGTGTTCCTTGTTCTTCATGATGCTCTCTGCGCTTTTAACGGACCTCTGAGACTATCACAGTGCAGGTGCATTTATACGGAGACTTGATTACACACAGGTGGATTGTATTTATCCTCATTAGTCATTTAGGTCAACATTGGATCATTCAGAGATCCTCACTGAACTTCTGGAGAGAGTTTGCTGCACTGAAAGTAAAGGGGCTGAATAATTTTGCACGCCCAATTTTTCAGTTTTTGATTTGTTAAAAAAGTTTGAAATATCCAATAAATGTCGTTCCACTTCATGATTGTGTCCCACTTGTTGTTGATTCTTCACAAAAAAATACAGTTTTATATCTTTATGTTTGAAGCCTGAAATGTGGCAAAAGGTCGCAAAGTTCAAGGGGGCCGAATACTTTCGCAAGGCACTGTATTTGAGCTTTTGAAAACTTTGTCAGCACTCTGAGCGGCCTTTCATCTCTTCACTTGAGTAGCTAAGGTGTTACCCGGGTAACCTTTTGAACCGAGGTGCACCCTCCCCGACGCTCAATAAGACGCCTCCAGCATAGACGACGGCTTCACGTTATTACAATAAACTGTGCTTCTGCCCGTGTATCTCCCCTCCCTGCCATAATCCTCAGTCGTTTGCCCTTTACTTTTTCAAAGGCAGCCTGCGGGGCAGAATTGCCCTGTGTTGAGTGGAAGCTGACAGTGAATAAGTTCCCCTCTCGTCTGATGCCTTTTATCTCTGAGATTATACTTGGAGCAGGTCAAGATCAATGCTGCTCCCTGCAAATCGGCGAAACACACACCGGCTCTGCTAACTCACTCTGCACACTCATATATCCCTCCAACAGTTTCATTCAAAGTTTTAGGTTCGGGTCCATGTGTGTTTTCAGACACCTCAGGGTGGCAGTAGATGAAGTGTGCCAGCTCAGATCGCCACACCAGGAGATTATGGGGTTATGCCAACACTATAACACAACTGGATATAGGCTATGATATAGAGAGGTACAGTACAATGTGAGAGAAACATGACAAGACTGATTAGGTGACATTGGGTCGCTTTTGTTTCAGTGGCTTTGGCAAGTTACTTTAAAAACTGTGTTGCATTGAAAGTCTATAGTCTCTACATTCAGCCTTTATTGTATCCCTTCTATCTTTCTATCTAATCTGGTCCTGGGGAACTTCATTTTCTGGGTCTGCTGAGGGGGAACGAACTGAACAAATTACAAGGATGTAGCCAAAGACAAGGACAAGCTATGACAGGGTGACAAATTACTTTATGTGAGGAATCAGACAGGATACTGCAAACATCTCTGAACTGCACAACCACAGAAATCAATACAGTCCATGGCTTAGAATTAATGCACCCCATATTGATTAAGCTCAGAAACAAAACCCTAGTCCTGAGGGTCAGAAATAAAACCCTAGTCCTGAGGGTCAGAAACAAAACCCTAGTCCTGATGGTCAGAAACAAAACCCTAGTCCTGAGGGTCAGAAACAAAATCATAGTCCTGATGGTCAGAAACAAAACCCTAGTCCTGAGGGTCAGAAACAAAACTCTAGTCCTGAGGGTCAGAAACAAAACTCTAGTCCTGAGGGTCAGAATCAAAACTCTAGTCCTGAGGGTCAGAAACAAAACTCTAGTCCTGAGGGTCAGAAACAAAACCCTAGTCCTGATGGTCAGAAACAAAACTCTAGTCCTGAGGGTCAGAAACAAAACTCTAGTCCTGAGGGTCAGAAACAAAACTCTAGTCCTGAGGGTCAGAATCAAAACTCTAGTCCTGAGGGTCAGAAACAAAACTCTAGTCCTGAGGGTCAGAAACAAAACCCTAGTCCTGATGGTCAGAAACAAAACTCTAGTCCTGAGGGTCAGAAACAAAACTCTAGTCCTGAGGGTCAGAAACAAAACCCTAGTCCTGATGGTCAGAAACAAAACTCTAGTCCTGAGGGTCAGAAACAAAACCCTAGTCCTGAGGGTCAGAAACAAAACTCTAGTCCTGAGGGTCAGAAACAAAACTCTAGTCCTGAGGGTCAGAAACAAAACTCTAGTCCTGAGGGTCAGAAACGAAACCCTAGTCCTGAGGGTCAGAAACAAAACTCTAGTCCTGATGGTCAGAAACTAAATCATAGTCCTGATGGTCAGAAACGAAACCCTAGTCCTGATGGTCAGAAACTAAATCATAGTCCTGATGGTCAGAAACAAAATCATAGTCCTGAGGGTCAGAAACAAAACTCTAGTCCTGAGGGTCAGAAACAAAACTCTAGTCCTGAGGGTCAGAAACAAAACTCTAGTCCTGAGGGTCAGAAACAAAACCCTAGTCCTGATGGTCAGAAACAAAACTCTAGTCCTGAGGGTCAGAAACAAAACCCTAGTCCTGATGGTCAGAAACAAAACCCTAGTCCTGATGGTCAGAAACAAAACCCTAGTCCTGAGGGTCAGAAACAAAACCCGAGACCCGAGGGAGGAATTAATTCTCATATTAAACTGTTTCATGGCTGCATTATAACAGTAAATCAAAGCAAATTGTATTGGTCGCATACACATTTTAGCAATGTTATTGCAGGTGTAGTGAAATGCTTGTGTTCCTAACACCAACAGTGCAGTAATATCTAACAATACACAATAATACACACACATCTAAAAGTAAAATAATGGAATTAAGAAATATCTAAATATTAGGATGAGCAATATACAGTATAAATATATATGTGATGGGATGTGTAGACATTATAGATATTATGGACAGTATGTTGATAGAATATTTAGTATATCTGTAGAATACGTAGGATAGAATATTTAGTATATCTGTAGAATACGTAGGATAGAATATTTAGTATATCTGTAGAATACGTAGGATAGAATATTTAGTATATCTGTAGAATATGTAGGATAGAATATTTAGTATATCTGTAGAATACGTAGGATAGAATATTTAGTATATCTGTAGAATACGTAGGATAGAATATTTAGTATATCTGTAGAATACGTAGGATAGAATATTTAGTATATCTGTAGAATACGTAGGATAGAATATTTAGTATATCTGTAGAATACGTAGGATAGAATATTTAGTATATCTGTAGAATACGTAGGATAGAATATTTAGTATATCTGTAAAATACGTAGGATAGAATATTTAGTATATCTGTAGAATACGTAGGATAGAATATTTAGTATATCTGTAGAATACGTAGGATAGAATATTTAGTATATCTGTAGAATACGTAGGATAGAATATTTAGTATATCTGTAGAATACGTAGGATAGAATAGTATATATACAGCAATAGTTGAATAGGATGGACTTGCCTAGAATACAGCATATACATATGAATAATAACTTTCCTCTCAAAACAACTGAAACTATTATTTATCAATATGAAATATTTACATGAGAGAGTTTTAAGGCATCTGTAAAGGAATGATGTCCTCCTCCTCACTCATTTTGTGGGAAGTTTTCCCAGGTCACACCAGTTGAGGCCGGCTGCTCTCAGTCATTTCTGCCTCTGTTTATTTGGGTCCTGGGGGTTGCATTTCAGAGACTGGCGAGTGATGTTGCTGACTGATTTTTAGTAGGCCTAAAAGGGCAGTAAACTATCTGTTGAATCTACACAGAGTGTACCAAACATTAAGAACACCTGCTCTTTTCATGACATAGACTGAACAGGTGAATCCTGGTGAAAGCTATGATCCCTTATTGATTGTTAAATCCACTTCAACCAGAGTAGATGAAGGGGAGGAGACAGGTTAAATAATGATTTTTAAGCCTTAAGACAATTGAGACATGAATTGTGTATGTGTGCCACTCAGAAGGTGAATGGGCAAGACAACATTTTTAAGTGCCATCCAGACAACTTGACACAACTGTGGGAAGCATTGGAGTCAACATGGGCCAGCATCCCTGTGGAACACTTTTTACACCTTGTGGCGCCCATGCCACGACAAATTGAGGCTGTTCTAAAAGGCAAAAGGGCTTCTGTCCTCCGTCCTATTACAGATCCGAGCAGTAGAGATAGAAGTCTATTCCTGCCACAGCTAAAGCTCTCGCCCAATGGGATCAGTCTGAGCGACACATCAACAAGATGGATGTTAGGCATGGAGCTTCAAACCGAGCGTGCTGGGCCCAGACATCATTGGGGCCAAGATGAGTAAAGGGTTGTAGCCCTTCTTCTGCCCCCACCTAATACGAGGTGCTGCCTGGGTGACAGGAGCCCATAAATAACCAAGCTAGCGTGCCAAAGGAACGCACTCACCTGAACACCGACATGGACCCAGCACAGCAGAATGCTATGGCAGGAGAGTACAGGGCACAAGACCGCAATAAATGCCCTACAACTTTGTAATGTCACAGGACAAGGGAGAGAGAGTGTGTGTGTGTGTGTGTGTGTGTGTGTGTGTGTGTGTGTGTGTGTGTGTGTGTGTGTGTGTGTGTGTGTGTGTGTGTGTGTGTGTGTGTGTGTGTGTGTGTGTGTGTGTGAGAGAGAGAATGAAGAACAAACACTAGTGTAAATATAACCCATATTTGTATTCCCTTTTGTACTTGAACTATTTGCACATCGTTATAACTCTTGAGTGGCGCAGCGGTCTAAGGCACTGCATCTCACAACTGGCTGTGATTGGGAGTCCCATAGGGCGGAGCACAATTGGCCCAGCGCTGTCCGGGTTAGGGTTTAGCCTGGGTAGGATGTCTTTGTAAATAATAATTTGTTCTTAATATTAACTGACTTTCCTAGTTAAGTAAAGGTTAAATACGTGTGTTTTAATAACACTGTACATAGCCATAATATGATATTTGAAATGTGTCTATTCCTTTTAAACTTGTGGGTGTAATGATTCCTGTTCATTCTTGATTGTTTATTTCACTATTGTTTATTACCTATTTCACTTGCTTTGGCAATGTAAACATTTGTTTCCCATGCATATAAATCCCTTTGAATTGAATTGGGAGAGAGAGACAAGAGAGAGAGAGAGAAAGAGAGAGAAAAAGTGTCCCAATTGTCGTATGGAATGGACCAAGGTGCAGCGTGGTGAGCGTACATTTCTCTTTATTTGCAAATGTCGCCAACAAAACAATAATACAACAAACGACCATGAAGCTCCGTAAGGCTATACATGCACAAACGAAGACAACTACCCACAACTACCAAAAGGAAAAAAGGCTGCCTATGTATGATTCCCAATCAGAGACAACGAAGAACAGCTGTCCCTGATTGAGAACCATACCTGGCCAAAACATAGAATCAAACAACATAGAATGCCCACCCTAAATCACACCCTGACCTAACCAAATAGAGAAATAAGGCTCTCTAAAAAACGTCTCTCTAAGGTCAGGGCGTGACAAAAAGAGAGAGAAAGAGAGAGTGTGAGAGTGAGAGCTAGAGAGAGAGAGATAGACAGCGAGAGAGAGAGAGAAAAAAGGAGGATTAGGCCACAGACAACACAATTAAACTATATTCACAAAATCGTTTTATTCTTCATTTAGCTTACCCCTAATCTCATTAAACATGCCTTTCATGTCTCAAAGTAAGGTTATCAGAGACTCAATATTTTGAATGGTCAGCCTTCCCGCTGGGTAAAAACTGGTAGAAGCAAAATTGTAATTTCAACCAAAAGATTATGTGATCACATTGATTTAACGTGGGAAACTGATTGAATTTGCAAAAGGTAATCAACGTAAGTGAATTTAGTATTTTTTTCACCCAACTTTGAAAGTAAATCCTATGACAGGTTGAAATGTTTTTTTGATTTCACATTGGATTCACATTAGTTGACAACTCAAGCAAACGTAAATCAAAACTAGACGTTGTGCCCAGTGGGTTGTCTCTGAATTTGGCAAATCTGCTCATACAAAATTAATTAGCATGTAAACAGGCCCTTAGGATAGATGGATGTGGAGGAGCCAATGAGCAAGGCAGATGCTAAGGGAATGATATGGATGGTGGTGCAAAAATGGTGGTAGCAATGAAACAGAGACACTAAGGTCTGGCATGTATTCCAAGGGGAGGGGAGGACGGCAGGAAGAGGCAGAAGAGAGGAGGACATCTTTACGAGGCTGGGTGGGACACAGCCAGTTGATTAAGACATTAAATGTGATAGGAAAGCATTCAACAGGAAGGTGTGATTACTGCCAGGAAACAGAGACAGTGGAGCATGTATTGACATAGTGTGGGCAGTGAGGGAAAGAGAAGGTTTGAGATCCAGTCAGTGGAGGCTGCTGACGGGAGGACAGCTCATCATAATGGCTGGAATGGAGTATAATTGAGTGAATTAAATGGTATCAAACACATGAAAACCATGTGTGTGATACCATTCCATTCACTCTATTACAGACGTTATTATGAGTCATCCTCCCCTCAGCAGCCTCCACTGGATCCAGTATGATGGAGAAGGGGATACATGTATTGAATTTAAAGAGCATACAGAGTAGAACTTCATTAGATACAGTCATATATTTTGTTATATTTTTTAAGAGAAACGGGTCTGACATATAGGATTTACAGTAGTTTCTCCGTGTCTCTGGGCCACACACCAGTACAGTAGGTGGCGGTAATGCACAATGACGTTGGATGCCAGCCGCCGATAAACCGAAGAAGAAGATAGAAGAAGAAGATATTTCTAGTGATCCGCACGTTACTCATAGGACGTCACGCGGAAATACATTAAACAAAGATGGCAGCGTCCTTGATAAGCAAATGTTGACTGCAGTGAAGTGTCAAAAATGCCCCATAGTTGTAAATCATTCTCAGAACGGCAACGTGAAAGCTGACAATAGAAGACTAACATGGAAAAAAGAGAATTCACTGCTTCGCTAGTGGTAATGTCTTTAATTTCCTCCATCGTGTAATACCACACTGCTCGTCTTCTTATTGTGCTTGCAATATTAATTAAGCTAACTTGCAAGTAAGCAAATTGTCTGTATTTCGACTAATTTACCAGCCAAAACGATTTTGCATTATTGCCTAAACAAGTGCTCACGATAATGTTGTGTGCTAACTGTCACTAGTCTTCAGCACCGCTGACAGCAAAGGTTTGGCTCACAATGAACTGTCACCCTCATTTTGGAAGGTCAGTAATGGATTAGGAAGCACTGGCAACACCATTAGCTAGCTGAAAATTCTCAGCTACAACACCACTTGATCTTTTCAAGTGTGTTATTTTATGCAGTGTTGTGTGTCATTCTGCAAGTGTGCTTACTGTGCTTGCTATAATATGGTAACGATTTCAGTGGTTATCATGGGTGAGTTTGATAAGGAAAACAGAAAATTAAACGCAGCATAGTTTGATAAGGACCTTATGATCTGTCTCACCCATTCCCATAGTCAACATTGCTAAACTTTTAGAGCCTTATTTCCTTTGCACCAATGCAAAGTTGAAGGTCTCCCGAGTGTCGCCGCGGCCGAGGCACTGCATCTTAGTGCTAGAGGCGTCCCCACAGACCATGGTTCAAATCAGGCTGTATCACCACCGGCCGTGATTGGGTGTCCCATAGGGCGGCGCACAATTGTCCCGGCGTCGTTAGGGTTTGGCCGGGGTAGGCCGTCATTGTAAATAAGAATATGTTCTTAACTGACTTGCCTAGTTAAATAAAGGTTACAACGTGTGCACCTATTTCAGAAGGAAAAATGACTAACACATACAACAGCCACTTCACTCCATTAGCTATTATGGTATTACAAAGCAAATACTAGGCTATCTAACAACATATTGACACAATGTTGTATCCTGAGTAATTACCGTGCTAATACACAGTTATAAGAGCAACTTAGTATAAAGTGCCTTATGTTCTTATTCCTAAATGTGTGCATTGTATGACCATCAGGGTTAGAATCTGGGTCGTCTGCAGACCGCAGGACTATGCTAGCCCGCTGAGCTAAAGTCTTGGAATTTGCTCGGGAAACGAATGCAAATTTCCAGGTCAGGCAATGTAACTCATCACAGGACTATGGTCCACCAAATCACTTCCTTAACAGGTGTAAATGTTGCACTGGACCAAAGGGGTTGGGCAGTACCCAAAGATAATGTCATTGCTCAACCATAATTATTTGAGTTAGTACCAGCATCATGGGAAAAATTCAGAATGGCCTGTTCCTAATTATTTCCAAATGGGTTAAAAGTAGGGAAAGAGAGTAACGTATCCAACTGTTCAAGGACATGTTCGTTATGGTGATGGCTCAGTGTGGGAGCAAAAACAATGGCTCTTTGTTGAATTCCTTATCACTATGCTGTCAGAATATCTCTTAAGTCTCTCAGTGTGTGAGATTGTGTGTGTATTTGGACTTTTGTATGAGTGTGAGTCGAGTTTCCCGGATGAGTGTTTGTCTCTGTGTGTCATCTCTCTCTGCTAGACTATGCAGTGTTTCTGAGATGCCTGAAGATGACTGTGTTTGTTCGCTACATGCTAGGCGGGGGGCTGTGCTGGGATGTGCGTGGACCTCACCCTCTTCCCCCTGGACACCATTAAGACCAGACTGCAGAGCCAGCAGGGCTTCACCAAGGCTGGGGGTTTCCGTGGTATCTATGCAGGGGTTCCATCTGCTGCCATCGGCTCTTTTCCCAATGGTGAGAAACTTATTATTAGTCTCTGTCACCACTAAGACCCCACAGAAAGACTACCTGTTGACACACCGTAATAAAGCCTACACATGGAGAGCATCTGATTGGCTTGTTTATTAATGTTTACTCAAATAACCTCTTCAATAATTAAGTAAATACATGAAACAAATGTTTTATTATTGTTAGCCTTTTCCTTGTACGACCAGCCTATGTTTGCCCACAACTGTTGATTGATTAAATCATTTGAATAATACAATGAGAGCAGCTCACAAACTTATTAATGAGATGGGAAAGGCTACACGAACACCTCTGGTGCCCAAATTGACGACGTACAGTACCAGTCAAATGTTTGGACACACCTATTCATTCAAGGGTTTTTCTTTATTTTTTTACTATTTTCTACATTGTAGAATAAAAGTGAAGACATAAAAACTATGAAATAACACATATGGAATCATGTAGTAACAAATCAACATTTAGCCACCTCGCCTTGATGACAGCTTTGCGCACTCTTGGCATTCTCTCAACCAACTTCATGAGGAATACTTTTCCAACAGTCTTGAAGGAGTTCCCACATATGCTGAGCATTTGTTGGCTGCTTTTCCTTCACTCTGTAGTCCTACTTATCCTGAATCCATCTCAATTGGTTTGAGGTCGGGTGATTGTGGAGGCCAGGTCATCTGATGTAACACTCCATCACTCTCCTTCCTGGTCAAATAGCCCTTACACAGCCTGGAGGTGTGTTTGGTCATTATCCTGTTGAAAAACAAATGATAGTCCCAATAAGCGCAAACCAGATTGGATGGTGAATCCCTGCAGAATGCTGTGGTAGCCATGTTGGTTTCTAAATAAATCACTGACAGTGTCACCAGCAAAGCACCATCACACCTCCATGCTTCACCGTGGGAGCCACACATGCAGAGATCATCCGTTCACCTACTCTGCGTCTCACAAAGACACGGCGGTTGGAACCAAACATTTCCAATTTGGACTCTAGACCAAAGCACAGAT